>NW_016807873.1:225857-247636 GCF_001698545.2 Rhinopithecus bieti
AAAAAAAAAAAAAAAAAAAAAAAAAAAAAAAAATACTACAATATTTCAGACATGTGCTAACTTCTTCAAGAAAAAGTTCTGAAGTATGTTGGCTCTGGGAAAAGGGGGGATCATTTTTATCAGCAATACTGATAGAAAGAAATCATGCTTAAATACAACTTCAGCTTAAGTTTTATTAGGACTCAATGTAGCTGGGCATAGAAATAGAAGCCTAGATTTATGTAGTTTTTCTAATTAGCTAGAGTTTTCTAGAATTAAAAGACAATTAAAAAGTTCTACCACGATTAAGTAAGGCTATTTATGAAATGTTCAAAAGCTGTTTTAAAACTAGTTAAATTTTATAAAACACAACACAGGCAAGAATGTTAAATAGGAGTGTGAAATCTTGGGTTTTAATTATGCTATTATCTGTTAAGGGATTTGGCACATCTATACATCCTTTGGATTCAAATGCAGGATTTCTTATAGACTTCCTAAATAATTTAAACAAAGGTAACATATCCACAACATTTTTTTATTTACAAAGTAACCCTATATACTTCTCTTATTATGTAATCTGAAATAGAGTAAGATGTGTGAGTTATAAATATTTTTACAGCCTTAAAATGCTATTATCCCATCACTTAAGTTGTGAAATACATATGTTTCTTCCACAAGTTTTATGGATATATATAAAAAAGAAAGAAACTAGCCACATTATGAGCCAATAGTCAGCTCTATTATTGGATACTCCAGAATTATCTTCTTGGTAAGACTATAAGAAAGCAAAAAATAAGCAATTAGAGCAGTAACAAATTGAATAAGAGTTTAACAGCTAAAAATTCAATGAATAAATGTTTATTATTTTACTTCTAATTCTAAAGCAGGGTTATTCAAAAAAATCGATCAGTTTTATAGATTCACATTTTCTGTTGGTCATGTAAGAATTTCAGGCAATACAGAAATAATTAATGTCTTCTTTTCTGAAGACAGAAAATTTCTCTGTTGGCAATGTCCCATGTGCTCGCCTTTTGTAGAAAATGCTGCTTTCTTCAGTGAGTTATCTGATAGTTTGTTTGCTTTTTCCCCTTCTTTCTCAGAAATTCTTTTAACATTATAATAGAATTCTTATGCATTTCCCAATCCGATTCCCAAATTAAGTCATCTTAAAACCAAAGCTTTTACTTTTCCTGGTGAAACTAATTGAACCTGTTAAGCTGTTTATAATAGGTCTCTATAGTGTGAGTTCCCATGTTTGGTGATCAGCCTAATGACATCATTCACATAAAGATCAAAGGAACAGCTGTGGAGGTGAACACATTGACAAATGTACATTTGATCAAGGATTTGAGAATTGTTATTCATAATTATTTGTAAATATTGCTACTTAAAATTTATTTCCAACCATTGATTATGTTACCAATTACATCAGAAAATGTTTGAGGCCATGTGACTTTCTAACAATTTTTAGTTTGGTAATTCACGATCTTGGTCTTGGACCTGAAGTGTTATGCTGACTCACAATATGTTGATTACTGGAGAGTGCACAAATACGAAAAATGATAACTT
Organism: Rhinopithecus bieti; assembly: GCF_001698545.2. Lineage (NCBI taxonomy): Eukaryota > Metazoa > Chordata > Mammalia > Primates > Cercopithecidae > Rhinopithecus > Rhinopithecus bieti. The sequence continues at coordinate 227,406 of NW_016807873.1, forward strand.
CAATGGATGCAGAGAAGCCACAAGAGTAAAATAGACAAATGCACTGGACCATACACATCAGGAAAATATCTTAGGGAACAGTTTGATATGAGAAGCATAATGACTTTCCTTTATCTACATTCTCAACTAGTCTAAGCATATAAATTGACCATAATGATAACAGGGCATTACACTAGGAAAGGCTTACTATTTTTCTATAGTGTCCATCTAGACCATCACTGTTTATATCTCCACTTTGTCAACGGATATTTCTTGTGTTGCTTTAAATATAAGGGTGTACTCTTGCTAAAACTTTAAATAGAAAAGGACATTAATCTTTTTTTCAGGAGCAGAACATGTCAGCAATATGTTCAATACAAATAGATTATTTTAAGGGAAGCAATCATAAGAAATATTAAACATAGTAATTGTATGAAACTTTTAATTGACAGTACACTTGATAAACTTGGATTTATTAATATATTTTTGCTGTATTTTAAAAAATCGCTAATATCCCAAATCTCTAATTTCTAATATTTATTTACAACCTAAAGTATTATTTACTGTGGAAATATAAAAACATGTTTACTCTGAAAGTAAGATTGTTATAACGTTTTCTAATCTCTGTCTTTAAGAAATATAAATTAGTTAAATAATAGCTTATATGCTAATGATTTAAGATATTAGAAAACCTACTTGATCAAGAATATGTTATATTAAACATTTGACCATGTAAAGCTCTACATTAAAGTATATACTCATATTTTAATGTTTTACATTAATTTAACAAATACAGGCATGCCTCAGATGTATTGGGAGTTCAGTTCCACATCATTTCAATAAAGCAAATATTGCAATAAAGCAACTCACACAAATTTTTGGTTTCCCAGCGCACATAAAAGCTATGTCTACACTATATTATAGTCTATTAAATGTGCAATACCATATGTCTAAGGGAAATATACATGTTTTACTTTAAAATACTTCATTGTTTAAAATTGCTAATGATATCTAAGCCTTCAGCAAGTAGTAATCTTTTGCTGATAAGGGGTCTCACAGTGACATTGATGGCTGCGAACTGATCAAGGTTGTGGCTGCTGAAAGTTGGAGTGGCTGTGGCAATCTCTAAAATAACACAACAATAAAGTTTGTTGCACCAACTGACTCTTCCTTCCAGTAAATATTTATCTTTAGTATGTGATGCTGTCTAATAGTATTTTACCCACAGTGGAACTTTTTTTAAAACTGTAATAAATCAATTCAAACTGTGCCACTGTGCTATCAAGTAAATTGATGTCATATTTTAAACCGTTTGTTGCCATTTCCACAATGTCCACAGCATCTTCAGTAGGAGAAAACGTCATCTCAAGAGACCACTTTATTTGCTCATCGATAAGAAATGGATCTCCATCTGATCAAGTTTGTTCACAAGATTGTCGCAATTTATTCATGTCAGGCTCCTCTTCTAATTGTGCACTTGATATTTCCACCTCATCTGCAGTTACTTCCTCCACTCAAGTTTTGAATCTCTCACAGTCGTCTATGAGGGTTGGCATCAACTTCTTCTAAACTCCTTTCAGTGTTGATGTTTTGACCTTCTTTCATGAGTTATGATTATGCTCAATGGCATCTAGAATGGTATATTTTCTCAGAAGGTTTTCAATTTATATCGTTCATATTCATCAGAAGAATTACTATATCAGCTATTTTCTTATGAAGTATATTACTTAAATAATAAGATTTGAAAGTTGAAATTACTCCTTGATCAATGGGTTCCAGACACTATTTTACCAAGGCTTCGAATAGAATAACATATTTTGGGTGAAGTTCCAACAAAGCTAACTTGAAAAAAGCCAATGTGGTTGATCAATTCTTGCTGCACTTTATGTGAATAATAAGGCCAAGTATAATAATCCTAAAACTTATTCTGCACACAAATTCGTCTTACCATAACTTTTTTTTAGTATGAAAAGAACTAGAGAGAGAGAGAAATTGGTTCAAAAGAAAAGTGACTTTTGTTGTTGCGTGCAGATTGAATCATGACTTATTTCTTGGCTGCAATAATCCCATAAAGAATACCAGGTTATCATTTTCTTCATGTTTTATTTGGCACCCCAATGGAATAGTTTTTTTTTCTTTTTTCTTTTTTTTCTTTTTTTTTCCTGCTCTGACACACACATTCTCTTTGGTCAATTTATTAATGTTACTAATGTCTCCTAGTTTTACATCTGAGAAAATCAGGATCTTACTATTCTGAAGATGAGAGATGATTTGACAAAGCCTGTTAATCTCCCTCATTTGAAATCCTATTGGGCTTGATTTGTTTTTTACTGCAAATGCCCTGCTGCAAAACTATACAAGTACCTTTCCTCTAAGTGCAGGGACTACCACAGAAATGGTGGGAGCATGAGATTGTAAGGGTCAGTTTTGAGGGATAGAATTAATTCAGACTCTCAGAATCAAGAATGGGAGGTAAACAGCTGGTAAAACTAGTAAGTTTGATTTCTGAGCTATTGTAAGGCACATTTTTATTTATCACAACCATAAATAATTTTCTGCTTCCTGTAGAACTAAAATAAAATTATTACAGATAAAATATTAAGATACCTCATGATAATGTGTCCTGGATATAATACTAGCAATTATGAGTTTTTATTTAGATAGATACAAATTTGAAACATATTTTGTAAGCCACATTAGAATAAATTACTAAAAGACTGCAAAATGTCTTGCAGCACAGCAAAAGCCTCTAAATTGCAAAACAAACAAACAAACAAACAAAAAAAGGATTTGCATAAATGTTCATGTATTGTATAGCTAATTGCTATAAGTCTGTAACTAAAAATAAGATTATATTAGCTCCACACATAGCAGTTAAAGATAAGTTAGTTTTTTAACCTCACCTTTGGCATTTTGTTTCTTGGCTTTTATATTACTTTAAAAATTTTAAGGATTAATTATAATGCTTGTCCATATTCATTTCTGTCTTGTCTAGAACATTTAAGTTGACTGTAAATATTTTGACTCTAAGTCTGTTAGCCATAGATGTTTCAACCACAGACAGCAGGGATCCAGGGCAGGCAGCCTTGCCATCCCAGCAATGCTATGGAAAATAATAAGAGTTTGCTGGTCATTGACCTTGCCTCTGGCAAACTCTGGCAAGAAATATTATTCTAAGGCCCACAATCATCTCAATGAACCCTTCCTCTCATGAAGAGCATTCCAAAGTTCACCTGGAAAACTAGGCCAGACCATGATGGAAATGGGGGAAATGGGGCATACTCCATCACAGACTCCTCCATTTTGTAATTCAGGAAAAGCTGACAGCATTACATCACCACAGAACGAAAGACTGATAGAGTACACTCTTTAAGTTTGATAAAAAACATTTATAACTTACTGTCTCTGAAGCCTGTTACCTGGAGGCTTCATCTGCATGATAAAACCTTAGTAACCATAGCCCTTCATCTTAATGCAGAATCTTTTTTTCTATTGATTCTAATGTTTTAGACAATAAGATAATTCTTTTAACCAATTGCCAATCAGAAAATCTTTGAATCTACCTATGACATTCAGAATCCCACTTGCAGTTGCCCCACCTTTTCAGACCAAAGCAATATACCATTTATATGTATTGATTGATGTCTGATGTCTCTCTAAATTGTATGAAACCAAGTTGTAGCCTCAGCACATTGGGCACCTGTTCTAAAAATCTGAAAGCTGTGTCATGGGCCATTAGTCACTCATATTTGGGTCATAATAAATCTCTTTGAATATTTTACAGAGTTTGACTCATTTCCTCACAATAATTTGACACTTGAGCATGTGGGAACTCAGAGAAAACTCAGGACCCCCAAAAAGTTGCCTGAAATTGAAGCTAAGTTACCATCAGGGGATCTTTGAAGCCCTTTCTAACTTTAAGCTCCTCTGATGGAACTGGTAAGCCCTCTTGAGCCCTGGATCTCCCTTTGGTTGACAGACACTGTTTTTTCCTGAACTTATTTCTTTCCTAGGAAGTTTTTTAAGATTCTGATTCTAGTTCTTGGATGCATTCTGAAGGGTCTTCTCCATTGCCTTTTCTCCAGAAGATAAACTCAATCAGCTTATCTATACATTTGCATGAAGAATAGAGCTGTCATTTTTATAGATAAATGAGAGACTGAGCTCCTAAGCTCTAAAGAGAAAGAACATTTTGCTCCTCCCAGAAAATAGGCCCTGGGTGACCTGAGACTACATGGGAATGTCTAGGTGTTTGACTCCCACTCCCATTATGTGCAGTGCCACTACAAAGGATGCCCAACATAATTGTTTCAAAAGGCTTATTCAGCAAATGCTCATAAGAGCTTATCTCTCAGTGTTTTCACCCTTCTCAGAGGTGACAGACTTCTGGAAAGAGAAACTAAGATGCCTAAGAAGGCAGACACAACTTAGTGGTAAAACACTGTGAAGTCTTGCCCACAATCAGCACACAGTGACCCACCACACACATAAAACATTAGGTCATAGCTTGGTTCCTCTTTTTAAGAAAAAAAAGTAAGAAACAATTTAAGAATGAGGAAAAACAAAGAAGCCAAACCCCTTTTGAGCACTCATTTGGTTTGATTGAACATCTACTTGCAAATGTTTATGGAAAATGAAGTTTGAGGGCATGCCAAGTTTTCTATTACTCCAGCTGGTTACAAATTATGGTCTGTCGTGCACATTTTAAACTGATGGGCAAATCATAGCAAGTAAAAATTCAGAACGCCAAACTTGATACCCAGCTGGAAAGTTTCTAAGTGTTTTTGTTTGTTTGTTTTCTACCTGCTTTAAATATGCTCTTCTAATCTATTTGGATCCAGCCACTATTGTTTTGTTTCGGTCATGTAAAAAAGTGAGTTTACATAAATATTTCAGGGCTAGAGTTCTAAAGTAAAAGTTACAGGATCTTTGTATGATTGTGCATGTATCTCCTTATGTGTTTTTACACATATTTTCTTATGTGTTATGACTGCAAAGTACCACATTAAATTAAAGGAACACTCATAAATTAAAAAAAAAAAAAAAGCCCAATGGATTTTCAAATTCATGAGACTTAAGTAAAATTTTCAGTGAATAAGCTAGCTTTAAAATTATTGGTAAAGTAATGTTATACATGTCTTATGAATTGTCAGCATTTTTTGATCCATTTATTGATTAAGCAGTTTCATACCTATCCCTGACAAGTACTATAAGGTGTCAAAATTTGGCATAAGGTTTATGAAACTATGAACCCTGCTCCAAACACAATGATCTTTGCTTGTGTAATTTTTGGTAAAAAAGATATTTAATATTTGTTGAATCAAGCAGCTAAATTCTGAGTTATTGATAAAACATCCATATGTTTAAGTTCTTTACTTACATAAAAACATGAAATTCATAGTGAGACATAAAGCTGGCTGGGCTTCTGGGTTGGGTGGGTACTTGGAGAACTTTTCTGTCTAGCTAAAGTGTTGTAAACACACCAATCAGCAGCACTCTGTGTCTAACTAAATGTTTATAAATGCACCAATCAGCACTCTGTAAAAACACACCAATCAGCTCTCTGTCTAGCTAAAGGTTTGTAAACACACCAATCAGCACTCTAAAAATGCACCAATCATCACTCTGTAAAAACACACCAGTCAGCACTCTGTGTCTAGCTAAAGGTTTGTAAATACACCAATCAGCACTCTGTAAAAATGGATCAATCAGCACTCTGTAAAATGGACCAATCAGCGCTATGTAAAATGGGCCAATCAGCAGGACATGTGCGGGACCAAATAAGGTAATAAGAGCTGACCACCCAAGCCAGCAGCAGCNAAAATGCACCAATCATCACTCTGTAAAACACACCAGTCAGCACTCTGTGTCTAGCTAAAGGTTTGTAAATACACCAATCAGCACTCTGTAAAATGGATCAATCAGCACTCTGTAAAATGGACCAATCAGCGCTATGTAAAATGGGCCAATCAGCAGGACATGTGCGGGACCAAATAAGGTAATAAGAGCTGACCACCCAAGCCAGCAGCAGCAACCCTCTCCCGTCATCTTTCATGCTTTGGAAGCTTTTTTTTTTTTTTTTTTTGCTCTTTGCAATAAATCTTGCTGCTGCTCACTCTTTGGGACCACACTACCTTTAAGAGCTGTAACACTCACCGCCAAGGTCTACAGCTTCACTCCTGAAGTCAGCAAGACCACAAACCCACCAGAAGGAATGATCAACTCTGGACATGCCACCTTTAAGAGCTGTAACACTCACTGCAAAGGTCTGCGCCTTCACTCTTGAAGTCAGCAAGACCACTAACACACCAGAAGGAAGAAACTCTGGACACATCTGAACATCTGAAGGAAAAAACTCCAGACACACCATGTTTAAGAACTGTAACACTCACTGTGAGAGTCCGCAGCTTCATTCTTGAAGTCAGTGAGACTAAGAACCCACCAGAAGGAACCAATTCTGGATACATTTTGGCAACCACAAAGGGACAATCTACTATCACCAAGCGGTGAGCACCATCGGACCCTATTACTTGCTATTCTGTCCTATTTTTCATTAGAATTCGGAGGCTAAATACCGGGCAACTGTCAGCCAGTGAAAAGTGACTAGCGCGGCTGTTGGACTAAAGATACGGGTGTCAGGCTTTCTGGGAAACGGCTCTCTAACAACCCCCGACTCTTCAGAGTTGGGAGCGTTGGCTTGCGTGAACCAGCTTCCGCCTTTCCTGTACTTCTGGGCTGAACTGAGGGTCAACAGAGTGGAAAGACATTCAGCTCTGGGGGCCTGACAGCAAGTTGGTTGACCTTGCAGCCGTGAGTGGAACGCTCAAAGTCATATCGCCCAAGTGAGACTCGCCCATCTATCTTATCTATCCTGACCCTTACCTCCTGGGGCCTAATGACTGTCAGACAAACTTCTTCTCACCTCTCTTCTCCAAGGCTAGTCCTGCTTCTAAAAACCACTCCCTGTCTCTGGTGCTGTTCTAGTTTCTCCTATAAGAATGATTTCTAGTATAAATTCCAGGACTCTATTACCTTCTTTAGGCACCAGGGCTCACCAATCAGACAAACATAATTTTTGCTCAAAGCCCCATCATAGGGGGAACTATCTGGAATTCTAGGATCCCTCCTCAGACAAGCAGGCCTAACAAAAGCTATTCCAGAAGCTAGGATATGGGGAAACTCAGAAAGTGTATCTTTCCTATTCATATAAGTGAGGACAAAAGGCATCACTCTTCCAACACTGGAGATCTCTTCACTCCCTCAGGTTATGGCCCTCCACTTCACTTTTGGAGCATAACATCCTTATAGGACACAGGGAAAGTACCAAGACTAACAGGAGAATGCTTAGAACTCTAACAGGTTTTTGAGAATGCATCAGCAAGGGACAGTAAATCTGACCTTCCTTGTTCCTCCTTGTTGTCTAAGAGAAAAACTAGTGTCTCTGCTCTGCGTTGGTGAGTGCAACTATTCCGATCAGCAAGGTCCAGGGACCCTTGCAGGTTCTTGGGCAGGGGGAGAAACAAACAAACCAAAACCACAGGTGGTTTTGTCTTTCAGATGGGAAACACTTAGGCACCAACAGGCTCACCCTTGAAATGTATCCTAAGCCACTGGGACCAATTTGACCCACAAACCCTGAAAAAGAGGCAGCTCATTTTTTTCCGCACTATGGCCTGGCCCCAATATTCTCTCTCTGATGGGGAAAATGGCCACCTGAGGGAAGTATAAATTACAATACTATCCTGCAGCTTGACCTTTTCTGCAAGAGGGAAGGCAAATGGAGTGAAATACCGTATGTCCAAGCTTTCTTTTCATTGAAGAATAATCCACAACTATGGAAAGCTTGCAATTTACATCCCACAAAAGGACCTCTCAGTTTACCCCTGTATCCTAGCCTCCCTATAGCTCCCCTTTCTATTAATGATAACCCTCCTCTAATCTCTCCTGCCCAGAAGGAAATAAGCAAACAAATCTACAAAGGACCACAAAAACCCCCAGGCTATCGGTTGTGTCCCCTTCAAGTTGTAGGGGGAGGGAAATTTGGCCCAACCCAGGTACATGTCCCCTTCTCCCTCTCGGATTTAAATCAGATCCAGGCAGAGCTGGGGAAGTTTCCAGATGATCCTGATAGGTACATAGATGTCCTACAGGGTCTAGGGCAAACTTTTTCTCACTTGGAGAGATGTCATGCTGTTGTTAGATCAAACCCTGGCCTTTAATGAAAAGAATGCGACTTTAGCTGCAGCCTGAGAGTTTGGAGATAGCTGGTGTCTTGGTCAAGTAAATGATAGAATGACAGTCGAAGGGGCAAATTCCCTACCAGTCAGCAAGCCATCCCCAGTATGGATCCCCACTGGGACCTTGACTCAGATCATGGGGACAGGAGTCACAAACATCTGTTGACCTGTGTTCTGGAAGGACTAAGGAGAGTTAGGAAAAAGCCCATGAATTTCTCAATGATGTCTACTGTAACTGAGGGAAAGGAAGAAAGTACTTTTGCCTTCCTTGAGCGGCTATGGGAAGCCTTAAGAAAATATATTCCCCTGTCACCCGAATCACTAGAGGGTCAATTGATTCTAAAAACTAAGTTTATTACCCAATCAGCGGCAGTTATCAGGAGAAAGCTCCAAAGCAAGGCCTGGGCCCTGAACAAAATCTGAAGGCATTGGTAAACCTGGCAACCTCGGTGTTCTATAATAGGGACCAAGAGTAACAGGCCCAAAAGGAAAAGCAAGATCAGAGAAAGGCCACAGCCTTAGTAATGGCTCTCAGACAAACAAACCTTGGTAGTTCAGAGAGGACAGAAAATGTCGCAGGCCAACCACCCAGTAGGGCTTATTATCAGTGTGGTTTACAAGTACACTTTAAAAAAGATTGTTCAACGATAAACAAACCACCCCCTCATTCATATCTGCTATACCGAGGCCATCACTGGAGGGTCCACTGCCTCAGAGTGCAATGGTTCTCTGGGACAGAAGCCCCCAACCAGATGATTCAATAACAGAACTGAGGGTGCCTGGGGCAAGTGCCAGCTTGTGTCATCACCCCTACTGAGCCCCGGGTACGTCTAACCATTGAGGGTCAGGAAATTGACTTCCTCCTGGACTCTGGCTCTGCCTTCTCAGTGTTAATCTCCTGTCCTGGATGCCTGTCCTCAAGGTCCGTTATGATCCAAGGAATCCTGGGACAGCCTAGCCTGTAACCAGGTATTTCTCCCACCTTCTCAGTTGCAATTGCAAGACTTTGCACTTTTCACACGCCTTTCTTGTTTTGCCTGAAAGTCCCACACCCTATTTAGGGAGGGATATATTAGCCAAAGCTGGAGCTATTATCTACATGAATATGGTGAATAAGTTACCAATTTGTTGTCCCCTACTTGAGAAGGAAATCAACCCTGAAGTCTAGGCATTGGAAGGACAATTTGGAAGGGCAAAAAATACCTACACAGTCTAAATTAGGCTAAAAAATCCAACCACTTTTCCTTATTAAAGGCAATATCCCTTAAGGCCTGAAGCTCATAAAGGATTACAGGTTATTATTAAAAACTTAAAAGCACAAGGCTTAGTAAGGAAATGCAACAGTCCCTGCAGCACCCCAATTTTAGGAGTACAAAAACTGAACGGTAAGAGGAGACCAGTGCAAGATCTTGGATTCATCATTGAGGCAGTAATTCCTCTATATCCAATTGTACTCAACTCCTGTACCCTGCTCTCTCAAATACTAGAGGAAACAGAATGGTTCACTGTTCTAGACTTCAAGGATGCTTTCTTCTCTATTCCCCTGCACTTTGACTCTCAGTTTCTCTTTGCTTTTGAGGATCCCACAGACCACACATCCTAATATACATGGATTATTTTGCTCCAAGGGTTGAGGGATAGCCCTCATCTATTTGGTCAGGTACTGGCCCAAGATCTAGGACACTTCTCAAGTCCAAGCACTCTGGTCCTTCATTTTCTAGTATGATGCATAACATAATCAACGGTAGATAAGCCTTTTAAAGCAGTAATTCTTACAAAGGATCATAATAACCATTTTCAAAGACCTAAGCAAATTTGCCCTTGTAATTGTATTCATGTTCACCTCCACAGCTGCTCCTTTGGCTTTCATGTGAGAGGTGTTATCAGGCTGATCATCAAATATGGGAACTCCCACCATAGGGACTGCATGGTAAATACCTTCATAGATCCCATTTATAACACCAAGAGTGATAAAAGCTTTGGTTTGGGGATGACTTAGTTTGGGAGCAGAGTGAGAAGTAAGGTTTTTATTATCATATCTTAAAAGAATTTCAGAGACATGTAGGGAAAAAAATCAATGAAGTGTCTCACTAAAGAGGGCAGAATTTTTCTACAAAAGTGAACAAAAGGGGTATCATTACATAAGAAATTTTCTATCTTAAGGAAAGGAGGCATTAATTTACTTCTATATTGCTTGAAACTTACTTTAAAATAGAAAGTAAGAATCAAAAAATTAATGAGCTATGAATTAATTATATATATTTTAAAATTAAAGGTGAAGTAACAAACTATACATTTAAAATTTTTGTTAAATGTATTAGCTGTTAAACTGTTATTCAGTGTTTCCCTCATGAAATTCTTTATTTTTACTTTGTAATAATCTTACCATGAAGATCATTCTGGGATATCTAAACATAGACCTGAGTATTGGTCCCTAATGTAGTTGGTTTTGCACAACTGACTCCAGAGAAAACACATCAACACTATCTTCATCAGAGCTCTAGACAAATTATTCTATTTCCTCCAGAGAAAAAATTGTCATCATTATAAAAATGCAATACCACATAGAGTAATATAGTTTATGTATACTTCTAAAATAAAATTTGGAAGTTGTCATATACATAGTTATGTTGTCCCTATATTCTGAGATGCATTTTAGAACAGAAATGAGAAAGTTTGTGTTTGAAACATATGGTTTCAGTACATAATAATTATTTACTAGAAAAACCACACAACCAGATAATTATACAGAACATTTAAGTGAGAAATGTCCAGCTCATTTAATATATGATAGATATCAAATTCTAAAAACATAATGGTTTTCACTCTCATAAAACTATTTCAACAATATCAAGTTCAATTTGTTGACATTTTGTGATATCAACAAAATGATAAAATTTTAAAAAAACATAAATTCCCCACAAAAGCACAACCAGTAGCTATCCAAATACAAAAATACCACTCTGAATTTACCAGATCTCAATAGAGAAGGAGAAAACCCCAAGATTCACGGACGTGAGAAAATTTGTGATTGGTAAGATGAATAATTTTTTTGGACTGTACCACCCCCCTTCCACACATCAAAATGACATCACTGTGAGAGAACTTCCTTTTACCTGCAGTTATCTAAATGGGAGTAGGGAGTTTCAAGTGGACATTCAATTTCTTCCATATTTGTCCCACCCCACAAGAGGTATTAAGAGTGTTCAGAGGGCTACACCACCTGCGGTAAATTGGAGACAAGAGTGACAGTAGTAATCACAGTGATTGGCAAACAGATCTTGGCATCTGCTTCGTATTCCTAGCTACAGGGATGTCACAAAGAGGAGTCTGACCAGAACCATAGCACTGCAGGGGGCAAAATCTAAAGGAAGGTCTGAATCTTTGATAAGATTTTTCACAATTCCCAGGTCATCATATGGAGATTTTCCATGACTGGGAAACACATATAAGGTTTGAAACTTAGTTCCAATGATTGTTTAAATCTCTCCCAGACCTAGAAATCACTGCAAGTCTGGGTTTACGTTCCAGTGCAGCATTTAAGTTCAGAGGCTCGCAATAAGTCTCCCAAGACTGGAAAACAACATAAGAGCAAATATTGAGTTTTGGTGCAGTATTGAATTCTGGCGACAAATATTAAATCCTTTCTCCCGCAAAAAGCAACTGGTGGCAAGGAATTAGATTCCAATGTGAAGTAGTAAAGGTTGAACAACACAAGAATATGCCTAAAAAAGCTAGATTGAAACAGCAATATACAGACTAAAGAAAATACAACACCGCTAAAAAAAACAACAGAACTCAACTAATGCAGTAGAAGAAATAAATATATATAACATTTCTGACAGAGACTCCAGAGCACATGTTTTTTATAAAAGAGGTCAGGAAACACAGAAAATATAAACAGAAAGTTAAAAAAATCCTTTGGAAAATACTTAAAGATCAACAAAAGAAAAGTCTTTTTTTCTAAATACAAAATTTTAAAAGCTTCAGCTAGAGTAACTACAAAAAGAGATGACTCAAATAAATAAAATAAGAGATTAAAAGGATACATAATAACCAACACACAAAAAAACAAAGGATTATAAGAGACTATTAGAAACAATTACCTGCCAACCAATTAACAAATCTAAAGGATAGAGACACATTTTTAGACATGTACAACCAATCAGGATTGAATTATGAAGAAATGGAAATATGAGCAGAGAAATAATTAGCAACCAAGTTAAAGCAGCAATAAAGCAGGAATAAAAAAACTTCACATAAAAAAAATGTACTAATTTTCATTTTCAAAGTATTAAAAAAAACGTTAACTTTTTCAAAAATGTTTCCTTCCAAAACATTAAAAGAGAAGTCTACTGTTTTGAAAAAAGTGTTTTAGGGGCTGTGTAAGGATTACCTGATAACCAAAAACCAGAAAGAAGGAGCCAAAAAAAAAATACAAAATAAAATAAAATAAACATAAAATAAAAATATAGAAAAAAAAATCTGTTTAGGCCAACTTTTCTGATGAACATAAATGCAAAAATCTCACAAAATATTAGCCAATTGCAAATCCAAACCAAAACCCTCAGAAAGTTTTATAACACTATGATTGAAGTTGAATTTCTATTTAGGGATGCAGGAAGTTTAACATATGCACAACCAATAAAATGTGATACACACATAAAGAGAATAAGAAAAAAAATACAATTTTTTGTAATGTCTTTAAACAAAATCTTCTAAATTCACCAAAGGAATGATTTGAACACAAAAATTGCCTATTTCCAGGGATAGGGCCAAAGCTTGAAATGGAAGAGTGCCTGCCTAATTGTTGTTAAAACATCCTTGTAGGTTTGGTTGACAATTTTGGGATCCTAGATTGAAAGTGACAATTACACAATACTGTGAATGTCTTGTGAATTTGCCAGCTGAATTGTTTACTCTTTACATGTTTAAAATAGTGCATGTTATTTTATGGGTAATTTTTTACCTCAAAATATTAAAAAAAAAGACATGTAAACATGTTGGCTGATTCAAAATTTTGCCAGAGGGAACCCAATGGAATTTGTCAGTCATCGGTTCATAAATTATTTCATAAAATTTAATTCCTGACATATTTGCTGTCATTTTACCATTTACATTTAAATCATGGTACATTTAAAAATATATGAGACAATTTAGATAAGGACTCAAATTATTGTGGAAATTTTTTCTGTCTACTTAATAATTATTATAATTAATGCAAATTTATTTTGCTACATACGGCAACTGTAGTTCTTTACCAATTTAATGCATCCATCTTTTCATCAGCCACATGAGGTGGATAATGGCATTACTATGCTTCACTCATGGAGAAGTTGAGGCATAGAGGTGAGGCAACTTGCCAAACCCCACATAATTCTGTAGTGGTTTTGAAGGGACTTGAATCCAGTCTAACTGGATGCAGAGTGCAAGAGCTCTTAACCATTATGCTATGCTGACCACCCTTTCTGGGTTATAGTTATTTTCAAATGTTACATTTGTAATTTTCATTTTCTTGCCTCTATATTAAGTGTATATTATTATCAATGTATAATTAAATTTTTAAAAATATCATTTTAGTTATCTATCACTTCATAACCAACTACCCTCAATTGTGGGGACTTTGAAAAACAATAAGCATTTTATTAGAACTCTCACAACATGAGTTTTGGGTGGGCTCAGCCAGGTGGTTCATACAGAGTATTTCTTAGGTCATTACTTTCATATTGTGGCTGGGGATATAATCATCTGAAGGTCATTCATTCACATACTTCGTGATTGATGTCAAATGACTGAAACCCCTTTTTGACTGAATAATCATGACTTCCTAGTCTCCTCTCCACACCTCTCCCCAAACTGTCATTTATCATCAAAACTTTGGCTGTAACACAGGGCTCCAAAGTGTACAGAGGGAGAAAAAGAGAGAGAAAGAGAAGGACAGAGAGAGAGAAAGAAAGAGATATAGGTAAAAACAAAGACAGACAGACAGAGACACAGAGACAGACAGAAATAATGTACTGGCTTTTCTAACACAGTCTTCAAAATTATGATGTCGTTTCCACTATACGTTCTTTGCTGAGACAACCATAAGCCTTGCTAAAGTTCAAGGGGAGGGGCCATGGTTTCATTAGAATATCAAAGTATTTTCAGTCATGTCTCAAAATCACCAAAATATAAGCTGTTGAGGTAGTCAACAGAAGTCACTGTGCAACTAGCAAATTCATTACATATTGACAATAGAAACAGAGTAAAATCATAAAATGTGTGAATTTAAATTTTACAACTACTGAAACCTTTATTATGCATTGTAAAATATTTATTCATAGATAATTTAAATATAAAATAAGTTTCCTATGAACAGGCCTCAAATTAATCGTATGGCATAGAATACTGAAGTGATCATAAGTGGCTCAATTCTTTCCCATTTATTCCACTGCAGACACACACACATCTACAAGAAAAAATGACATAGAGCAACATACATAGCCCAGTATAAAATGATGGAAAACCCAGGTATGGTGGCTCACACCTGTAATCCCAGAACGTTGGGAGGCCATGGTTGGCGGGTCTCCTGAGGTCAGAAGTTCGAGACCAGCCTGGCCAACATGGTGAAACCCAGTCTCTACTAAAAATACAAAAATTAGCCAGATGTGGTGGCTAGCACCTATAATCCTAGCTAGTTGAGAGGTTGAGGCATGAAAATTGCTTGAACTGGGAAGGAAGAGATGGCAGTGAGACGAGATTGTGCCCCTGCACTCCAGATTGGACGTTTGAGTAAAAAAAAAAAAAAAAAAGAAAGAAAAAAATGAAGGAAGGATATTTACCAATTGTTAAAATCGAAGGGAAATCTATGAATAGATGCTTGTATGACCTGTGACAAAGTGAATTTTGGGAGGAAAGTTAATGAGACATAGTCTCTAGAAGTAGGGAACAAATTTTACCCTACAGGGTGCAGTGATGTCCTGTTAAAAACTAAATAAGGGGAATATGTGTGGAACTAGATGTCTCTCCAGACTGCAGCAGAGACAATTGAAAAAATTGTGAATGGATGCTCTTACAATACAGAACATGAGGGATGTTGCAGAAAGCAACACTTGTTGAAGATTTTCTCAAGAAAACTACATGAGGAACTAAGCAGTCATACACAATTGGAAGATTTGCACTTGAGGATTCTAGATAGAGGGGACAATCAGAATGAGATTTTGATTTTCGATTTTTATATTTATTTTCTAAGGCATTGCTCAGTCGTCCAGGTTGGAGTGCACTGGTGTGATCATGGCTCACTTCAGCCTCAACCTACTAAGCTCAAGAGGTTCTCTCACCTCAGCCCCCTGAGTAGCTGGGACCACAGGTGCATGTTACTACACCCGACAAATTATTTTATTTTATTTTTTGTAGTGATGAGCTCTCGTTGTGTTGTCCATGCTGATTTCAAACTCCTGGGCTCAAACAGTCCTCTCATTTCAGCATCCCAAAATGTTGAGATTACAGATGTGAACCACTATTGCTTTACAAAGTGAGATTTTTAAATAAACCTGATTCAAATGTTCAGAATTGCAAGAGTCACTAACATAAAAGAAAAATGGGATGAGGTGAGAAGGTTGAATAAAAAATAATTAGATATTTTGAAATCAGAAATGTGCTCCCTCATTATATGAAATGTTGGTTGACTACATAAAATAAAGTAGAAATGAATGATTGACTGATACAGCCCCCAAGAAGAATCATTTAATGCCCTAGAAAACTGATTAAAATCTAAAAGTGTTGCTTGTTAACACCTTCCGTTAAAGCTTTCCTGATTAGTTTTTCTTCGAAAGCTCTCTTGCTTCTAGTTATTTTCTTGGTCTTAACTACCCATTATATGCTTTGTTATTTATGCCCTGATTGAATGTGATTGTTAATTTTTTATTTCATTCTGTCCTAACCCTTGTAACCTGCATGTCCCCATTATTATTGATCAATCCAACTGCAAAGTTCACCTTATCTGACTAAGGATTATTCATTAATTTTTACTTGTTTATCTGACCTTTATTAATTTTGTTTATTTGCTAGTCACTCTGAACCATGGTCGTGATGACTTAGGATCCTGGATCTCTTATGAGTAACAAATTTATCCTTGATAAAGTCTCTATACTAAAGAAGAATCTAATGAAAATATCACTTGAAAATGAGAGCAGTACATGAACAAAGTTCTGACTGGATCATAAACCCAAAAAGTGATTAGTCAGTTTAATAATTAGGAACTAACAATGAAATCAATGATACATCTTCATATACTTTGAATTGGTAAAAATTAACATCCACCATAGGTAAAGCACCACATAACTGGCGACTCCAGTGCTGGTTTATTGGGAGTATGAATAGAGTAGTGGTAGGTGAAGGGCACACATGGACCAGCACAAGACTCCCTCTAACTAAGTCCGAGCTATCAACTACTGAAATCAAAAATCCAACCTGCTAGTATCGCAATTCTTTTCTTTTTCTGTTTCTTTTTTTGTTTTGAGACGGAGTCTCGTCGCCCAGGCTGGAGTGCAGTGGGGCGATCTCGGCTCACTGCAAGCTCCGCCTCCCAGGTTCACGCCATTCTGCTGCCTCAGCCTCCCAAGTAGCTGCGACTACAGGCGCCGGCCACCACGCCCGGCTAATTTTTGTATTTTTTGTGGAGACGGGATTTCACCGTGTTAGCCAGGTTGGTCTGGATCTCCTGACTTTGTGATCTGCCCGCCTCAGCCTCCCAAAGTGCTGGTATTACAGGCGTGAGCCACCGCACCTGGCCTAGTATCACAATTCTTATTATTCATTTGGGCATTAGGCAAGTGACCACCTGTGGAAATGTGAAATCAGTGGGCCAACTCTAAGCTCACCTTTGTCAGAACCTCTATATTCCCCACTTTCAAAAATGTTATTTTCAAAGGAAAGTCATGCCTCCTACTCATCCGAACTTTACCAAGGTTCAGCACCCAAGGGTACAACTTTTAGAATAATAACAAATTAAATATTTGAAGTTTCATCCTCACCAGTTTTCAGTTTATTGTCCCTGGGTTCCAAATATAGCTTTATGATACTGAACCAGGATCCTGTAAGCATTCCTCCTTTGCCAGCTAGTCGAATGTTAAGCTTCATCAATAGAGGACATCGGAGTGATAGTGAGGTGCTTGATTCAGGAAGGCACATCCCTTCCAAGGATCCACTCTTTAGTTACTCAGTAATGTTTATCATTAATGTTGGAGTTTAAGAATATGTATGTAAAATAATTTACTTAAGAATACTAAGGAATATACTTAAAGAATGTAAGGAGAAAACTTCTAATAGCACATTTGTTTAATCTTTTAAGAAATACTGCATTCTGCTTAGAAATTAGTTCAGAAAACTCCTACATAAACCATTTATCCTGGACATAGATAGATTCAACTTCGTATGTTATGTTCAGGATTAAATTTATAATTATTTTATTTTTGTTTTCAACTTGTGTGGTGCTTGTATATCCCTCTTTTTAAGCAGCATATTCAAACTATATTTTAGGTCAAAATAGGTCTTAATTTTTTTTCATCAAAATTATCTCTATTTTTTCCACAATGGAATAAAACTAGAAATAAATAAAAGAAAGAGTATGGGAACATGTACAACTCTATGGAAATTAAATGTGTTCATAAACCACTGAATCTATAGAAAATTATTTTAAAATATATGAGAAAATAAAATGGAAAACAGTATAACAAAACCTAGAAGATATAGAAAAAATAAGTTCTGAAACAACAAATATATACCAATAAATATCTTCATTAAAAATGCAGAAATATCTTAAATAAACAACTTATACTACCTCAAGAAACATGAAAAACAGAAACTAAACTAAAAAATAGTAGAAAAGTGGCCGGGCACAGTGGCTCACGCCTGTAATCCCAGCACTTTAGGAGGCTGAGGAGAGTGGATCACGAGGTCAGGAGATCGAGACCATCCTGGCTAGCACAGGTGAAACACAGTTTTCCCAACACTCCAGTTTTAGTTTTCCACACATGGGTAGCCAGTTTTCCCAACACCATTTATTAAATAGGAAATATTTTTCTAGAATTTAGTTTTACTGAATAGGTCGATTGTTTTCCATGTTACCAGTCTTTTATCACTAATACACTTTATTGAGAATGTAAATGTGCAATACACCTGAAAGTATAGACCATTTGGGCACCATCAAAAATAGAAAACATAAAGGCCGCTGTGCTTTTTATTAACATTTTATTAACATTTGACAATGAGGCATCCAAGAAAAGTCTGGAGGCCCAGTTCTTCCCATTTTTTCCAGCCCTCAGTAAAGATAACAGGAACAGTGATATATGACCATTTACTATATTTTATGAAGTTGACATTTCAAGCAGAAATTTTAAAGAGTTGATTCGTGTGTTAATGTTTAATGGATCAACATTAGAATGATTTTGTTTATAGCTTAGAAAATAATTCCACCACATCTGGAAATAATTTTACTAACCTTTAAATGCAAGCTACATGTGTCCTCATTTCCAGTCTTTGCTGTCTAATATATTTAATATATAGTCATAGTCATCTGGGAGAATGAGTAAATACCCATTAATATCCATATCCAGATTCTTCTCTTTCCCTTGCTTAGTGCATTGGGACATACACCAATCTGACTAATTTAAGGTATGGTCTCTCACCTCATATATTCCCCTAACTGATTAGGAAGCTTTTACTCATGTCTTGTAGCAACTATTTTGCATATGGTTAGCATCTTATTGTCTAAAGGTTTCTCAACCAGTTTCTCTATACACTTTCCTGAGTACCTTCTGCACCTGGTACCATCATATGTATTCAAAATATATTCCCATAATCAATACGATTCTTTTAAAGTACACTATGAAACATATATTATTTTAATTCACATACTAAGTAAATTTCTTCTTAATTTTTAGATATTCTTTGACAATATGACTTTCTGACTCTGACAACACTTCTCTTTCTTCAATATCACACACCTCTCCAGTTTTGCTTCACTCAGCATAAGCAGGGACACTAGTGGCATAGAGAAAAAAAATTCAGGCTGGGTGCAGTGTATCTCGCCTGTAATCCCAGCACTTTGGGAGGTTGAGGTGGGTGGATCTCAAGGTCAGGAGTTCGAGACCAGCCTGGACAACGTGGTGAAACATTAGCTCTACTAAAATTACAAAAATTTGCTGGTCATGGTGGTGCACACCTATAATCCCAGCTACTCCGGAGAATGAAGCAGGAGAATCACTTAAACCCAGGAGGTGGTGGTTGCTGTGAGCCAAGATTGCACCACTGCACTGCAGCCTGGGAGACAGAGCAAGACTCCATCTTGGAAAAAATAAAAGAAAAAAAATTCTTTAAAAACCATTTATTGCACTTTCTAAGCTCTCCTTTTTAGGGTAGTCTTTTAAACATTTAAACATTATCTTTTAAAGCTCAGTTAGTGTCCCCAAATGTAATTATTACTACTATTTTGAAAACTAATATGATCATAAAGCCAGAGAACCAGAGTATGTGGAGAAATAGGGATGCTTTTTCATTGTTGTTGGGAGTGTAAAGTAGTGGTATATTGATTGCTATGTGTGGAAAACTGAAACTGGACCCCTTCCTTACACCTTATAGAAAAATCAAATTAAGATGAATCAAAGACTTAAATATAAGACCTAATACCATCAAAATCCTAGAAGAAAACCTGGGCAATACTATTCAGGACATAGGCATGGGCAAAGACTTCATGTCTAAAACACCAAAAGCAATTGCAACAAAAGCCAAAATTGACAAATGGGATCTAATTAAACTAAAGAGCTTCTACACAGCCAAAGAAACTATCATCTGAGTAAACAGGAAACCTACAGAATGGGAGAAAATTTTTGCAATCTATCCATCTGACAAAGGGCTAATATCCAGAATCTACAAAGAACTTAAACAAATTTACAATTAAAAAATCAAAAAGTGGGAAAAGGATATGAACAGACACTTCTCGAAAGAAGACATTTTGCAGCCAACAGACATATG
>NW_016807873.1:248527-261700 GCF_001698545.2 Rhinopithecus bieti
GTATTTTTCCCTAGAAAATAATATTTCCTAGAAATAATCTTTTAAATAATATTTTGGACTGGTGTTCAGAAGAAGTAGAATACCTACTTGAATTTATTGAAATATTAAAAGAGTAACAATTTTTTGACAAGTAAAAACATGATATATGTTGAAAGAACACATGTTGATAATAAGCACAATTTGAGATGGTGAGTGCTGTAGATAAAAAAACTATGCAAATGAGCATTTATTTATTCCTCAAAATTACTTGTAGAGATTAGATTTTTCTGAGAAAGAGAGGCTTCTACCTTGCTACATAAATGATTTTTTAAATGTATTCAGTTATTTTCATTACATATTGACAAATTTTAATTGTATATACCTACAGAATATAAAGTGATGCTGTGAGTTTATATGCTTATATTTGGTATATAAAGAAAAAGAAAGTCTTTGAGATGGAATGCATGGGCCTAGATATTAATCTGCAGCATGAGTAGAAGAAGACTAAATAGTTCCAAATAATAAAAGTTGTGTTCATGAACTTTGAGCATGTGAATGACTCAAGGCTAGTGCCCAATATTGATATGATTATATGGTTAATATGATAAATTGTTATAATTATATTCACTCTAATAGACTCATGAGAGTTGATCATTAATTTTCAAGACTTTTTCCTTAGCTGGCTGCTATAACATTAATTTTATTAGACATGATGGAGTGACTTACATCACCAAAATTGCCAAAGTGCTATAAAATATATTTTTCTTTTTTATTTTGTTTATTGAAGTAGTTGCTAAATATTTATAGCATAACACTAGCTATTAAAGTGTAGAAAACGGAGTCCATATGTAGAGTAAAAGCACAGTAGATTCTAGGATTTATGAAATAGAGTAACTCAAAGGAGAAAGTCTTTTATTAGTTTTCTGTTGCTGCATGACAAACTATGCCATTTCTTAGTCTCTTTTAACAAAAACAAAACCTGTTTAGCTCATGATTTCATGATTCTTCTCACAATTTTGATCTAGGCTAGCATACCTGCTCTCAGCATGTCTTTACCATGTTCATGTGCATATGAAACTATAGGAACCTGGCTGATCCTAAAAGCCATTAGTTGCATGCTTTACAGTTGCCTGACCCATGTCTTTGTAGGTGCAGGCCATGTGGGTGTCTCTCATCATCACAACGCATAACTGTAGTACAAGTGCTAAGTAATGAAATATACTAGGAAAGTCTCATGCACTAAAGTAAATAACATTAAGCATACTGTATTTACGTAATGAATGTATGGTTGTGCACCGTAGGTCCTACTGAAAACAATTTTTACAATTCTCAAACTACCACTTTTCAATTTAAGACTCTACTAGGCTATATAATTTAAAGAAATTTAGACATTTCTCTGATAAAAAAAATACATTTTGTGAAAAATATCCATACATATTAAATAACTATGAAGAGTGTTATAATAAGCCCCAGATTTTTAGGATAGTCCGGATTACACCTTTTCTGCTTGAGTCACTTTAACGATGCCTCAAAAATTGGATAATTTAAACATTCCACATGAAACTTTGTAATAAATTATTTATGCATATATTTTACATACATATGACTTTATATAAAAACTTCAAATATAGTAAATATACAGGCAATTTCTGATATTAGAGATTACCAAAGTGTTAGTTTCTGCCTTTTTTATACTTTATATATCAGTTTGTTTCATACATATCAGTTATGCCCTTTTCATATATATCTTTACACTTCTAAAATTTATATTTTTATTTTATTTTCATTATTACTCTAATAATAAAACTCTCACCAGATCTGTACACTTTGTCTATCATCTACTTAATTTCACTTTTGCATACTCAACTTTACTAGTTACTCTGGTTATACGGAATTCATGCAAAGCATGTAAAATCAAACCGACATTTCACATTAGTCGCACTTTATGTAGAAATTAGGTAATATGTTCTCAATCTTTGCATAAAGGGTGTGTGATGATATATTTAAATGCTGATAATACATGTCATAGCAATATATTAATTATTGCTATAATCCAGTTAGCATTATGAAGTAATATGGGGGCATATATTATGCCTTTTAAATATTTCTAATTATGGTATGATGACAAATTCTAACTCTAGTCAAATAAAAATTATTTCATTTTGGACTAAATTTTGTGAATAAAAGTTTAACTGCTAATAACATAGATCCCATCTTATTTTGAGAGGTCAATAGCCAACTAAACATAATCTCTCAAAATGCTTGGTGTGAAAATAAAAAAGAATACAGGAATTAAACAAAGAAAAGCTTTTTATTTTGGTTAACAATATAAACTTGAACATTTGTCTGTACATAAGAAACAACTTCAAGTATAACTACTTACAAAGTTGAAAAAAGGTGACATGGACTAAGAAATATGAGGTAAATGCAATAAATGATTTTAAAAAGCAAAAATCTTATTGGATCAGACATAATTCAGGTCAAAGTATTAATCGAGAAAATGAAAATTTCATATTTTAAACATACATTTAACAAAATAAATGTGTATATTAATTATACATATGCACCAATACCTACATTTTAGAGCACTCTTAGACTTCTCACATTTTAAAATAGAACTTCTCACATTTTCAAAATAAAACAGGTTTCTTTGGGAAGAATTTTGGAGCTATGTGTTTATGGCTTGACTCTCCCTGTGCAGTTATGTCTTGACCTTGGCTATAGAGCTGGGGGCAGAGACAGTGACACATTTCTTTCTGAGCAACATTCATGCTTTAAGAGTAAGGCTCTGGTCTTTATTCTTAGTTTTCCTCTCACATAATGGTAACTTTGTCCTATGAATGAGCTGGGGCAGTGATTATTTGGTACTCAGAATTCTCTGTGCCATTCTTGAGTTAAACCTCTGAGGTATGACTGTGGTTGGATGAAAGATGGGAGACCCTTTTTAGCCACACTTGTCTGGAGGAATTTAGCTCTTGCAGCATATGTCTTAGTGTGTGTAGATAAGAAATTCAGAGAGACATCTCCTCTCAACAGCATACCCTGGCCCTCAACTGGAAGCTTTGGGGAGTGGGAACCTTGTGCTGGTGTCAGCATCTCCCTGGAGCAAAGGTAGTTTCTGTCACAGTGAATTAGGAGGATGAACAAGTGAGCATGTTGTGGTTTAAATGCCAAAGACTCTTGCTGTTTTCACCACAACAAACAGCTTGCTTTTTTCTTCAGTACATGTTACTTTATTTGTTGTATGCCTTCAGGGTTGTTTCCAGAGACGTTGAATAGTTGTTTTAGAAAACAGTTTTCACTAGTTATTACTGTTTCAGTTGAAATTTGGTCCATGGAACTTCTAATGCTATCATTTGAGAAGGGGTTGGTACAAAATTTCTTGTAAAGTATCTCCATCTTCTGCATATATTTAAGAAAAATTTAACCAACAATCAAGGAGAAAAAAGCATTTTTTTCTTTAACTTTTATTTTAAGTTCAGGGATACATGTGCAGTTTTGTTATGTAAGTAAACTTGTTTCATGGGGGTTTGTTCTACATATTGTTTCATCATCAGGAATTAAGCCTAAAACCCCTGAGTTATTTAATTTATTTATTTATTTATTTATTTATTTATTTATTTATTTATCCTTATTCTCTCTCTCCTCCTACCCTCTACCCTCCATTAGGTCTGTTGCTTCTCTCTATATGTTGATGAATTCTCATCATTTAGCTCCCAATTATAGGTGAGAATGTGTGGTATTTCATCTTCTGCTCCTGAATTAGTTTGCAAAGAATCATGGCATCTAGTTCTATACATGTTTCCACAAAGGACATGACCTCATTTGTTTTCATGACTGCATAGTATTCCACAGTGTATATGTGCCACATTTTCTTTGTCCAGTCTATCATTTATGGGCATTTAGATTGATTATATGTCTTTGCTATTGTGAATAATGCTGCAATGAACATACGTATGCAGGTGTCTTTACGACAGAATGATATATATTCTGTTGGGTATACAACCAGGGATGTGATTGGTGGATTTAATGGTGGTTCCCCTTTTAGGCCTTCAAGGAATCACCACATTCAGCTTTCTACAGTGGTTGAGCTAATTTACACTCCTATCAACAATGTATAGGCACTCATTTTCTCTGCAACCTTAGCAGTATCTGGTGTGAGATTGTATTCTGACTAGTGTGAGATGGACTATCACTGTGGTTTTGACTTGCATTTCTTTAACGATCGGTAACATTGAGCTTTTTTCTTATTTCATATGCTCGTTGACTAGGCTATACCATTCTAGAGATAGAAATGGGCTAAGTTTTCATAATGAAGACACTAGTGTGAGATGGAATATCACTGTAGTTTTTCTAATGATTGCGTTTTTCTAATGATCAGTAACATTGAGCTTTTTTTTCATATTTCATATGCTTGTTGGCTAGGCTATACCATTCTAGAGATAGAAATGGGCTAAGTTTTCATAACGAAGACACCAAAATCAATTACAACAGAAGCAAAAATCAACAAATGGGATTCAATCAAATGCAAGAGCTTCTGTACAACAAAACAAATTATCAACAGAGTAAAAATACAGCCATAGCATGGGAGAAAATATTTGCTAACTAAGCATCTGACAAAGGTCTAATATCCAGCACCTATAAGAAATTTAAACAAATTTACAAGAAAAAACAAACAACTTCATTAAAACATGGGCAAAGGACATAAAAAGTAAATTGTTACATACTAGAATATTGCAATTTAAGAACAAATGGGACAGGTGAAAATTAAGGAAAAATCATTTAGTTGAAAATTATATTGCTGTATGCCTTTTGTTTAAAAATCTCCTAATATACTACAGGATGATTTTAACACAAAATTCCAGATTACCAGGCTATGGACTGCTTTAATGGCAAGTGACTGTCTAATCTGTATACACATCCTTTTAGGTTGGTGACAGTTTTGGATCTAGATTGCAATGATAGTTATGCAATACTGTGAAGGCCACTGAATTGTTCACTTTTAAATGGTTAAAAACAACTATGGTTAAAATGTACATTTTATTTTACGTGATTTTTACCTCAAATATTTAAAAAAAATGTAGCTGGCCAGATTTTGCCAGCCAATTTGTTAGCCTTTCCTTAATTAAATTATAATAAATGTAATCCCTACATATATAAAATAGCAAGAGCTGTTTTCTTTATCATTTACATTTGAAACATATTACATTTTAAAAAATATGTGAAGTAATTGGGGTAAGGACTTAAATCATTGTGGAAATTTTTCTGTCTACTTCATAATGATTATAATTAATGCAATTAATTAAATTTGATACATACAGAAACTGTTTGCAGTGCTTTACCAAGTTAATGAATCTATCCTTTTATCAGCCACATGAGGTAGATAATGGCATTACTTCATCTCCATTTCACTGATAGAGAAGTTGAGGCGTGGAGGTGAGGCAACTGCCAAACCCCACATAATTCTGTAGTGGTTTTGCACGGACTTGAATCAGGCTAACTGGATCCACAGTGCAAGAGCTCTTAACCACCATGCTATGCTGAATCCCCTGTCTGGGTTACAGTTATTTTCAAAATGTTACATTTGTAGTTTCCATTTTCTTGCCTCTATATTAATTGTATATTATTGTGAATGTATAATTAAATTTTTAGAATTATCCTTGTAGCTATTTATCACTTCATAACAAACTACCCTCAATTGTGGGGACTTTGAAAAACAATAAGCATTTTATTAAAACTCCCATAGCATCAGTGTTGGGTGGGTTCATGTAAGACGCATTCAAACCAGAGCAAATCCATTTTGAATAAAGGCTAAGAAAAATGAAGCTGGATCACCAATTGGCAATTACGGGCTGCACAGCCTGCAATTGCCTTGCTCAATTACTTTATAAACAAAAAGAGGAACTTTTGGATTCAAAGTTGTGTTATGTTACTCTTAAACGCCATCTGGAGGGCAGAGACGAAAATATCACCCTCGATATGGTAAAACTAAAAGAGCAGGTTTTTGAAGCCTCTCAGGCTGGCTTGAACCTGCTCTCTGGAACTGATATTTTGAACAAGACAGCCAATGGGTTGTCTGCAGTCAATCCTTTTAAATTGAGTGAGGCCATTGAAAGGTCTAGACTTGCAAATTCTGTTCTAATAATTACATGATTGTGCTGTCTCCTTTTAGTCTGCAGATGCAGAAGCCGCTGCTGGAGAGAAAGCTGCTGTCGAGAACAAGCAATGATAGCCATGGCAGTTTTACAAAAAAAGAAAAGAGGGGCATGTTGGGAGAAAAGCTGAGTGTTGGGAGAGAAGCTGAAGCAGGGCTTGGAACATGTCCAGGGTCCAGGGCTTAAAACCCTTCATGGCCTTTGAAATGTGGCTATACTTGCTGGTTCCTTGCTTCTAGCACTCCCATTATCTCAAGTAGCCATATGTTTCAAAGAAAATGCTAACCCATCACAACTGTAGCTCATTCACTTGGCTAGTTCACACCTGGCTAGATCAGTTTGCAGAGCATGGGACTCTTAATCCCAGAGTTGTGGGTTCGAGCCCCATGTTAGGTGCCAGGAATGTTGGGGTGATCAGACCCAATACCAGGCCATGGGTTCTACGAAGTCTGGTGGAGTCAAAGGAATGAGAAAATATAAGTTGAGAGAGCAAGTGGGACCAGGTACCCAATGCTAGCATGGAGGCTGTGAAGGCTCTGAGCTCTGGGATCCCACACTATTTGTTGGTGATCAAACAAAGAAACAGGTGGTGAGGGTGTGGGGGTTGAAAGGAAGTGGTGTATCAAGTGAATGAGCTACAGCTGTGATGGTTTAGTATTTTCTTTGAAACATAGCTACCTGAGATAATGAGAGTGCTAGAAGCAAAATTCCAACAAGTCCAGACACATTCCAAAGGCCACGAGGGGTTTTAGACCCGGACCCTGGAAATATTCCAAGCCTTGCCTCAGCTTCTCTCCCAACACTGAGCTTTTCTCCCAACAGCTCAGCCTGGTGATTCATACACAGCATTTCTCAGGTCGTTACTTCCATATGGTGGCTGGGGATGTAATCATCTGAAGGTCATTCATTCACATACTTGATGATTGATGTCAAAAGACTCAAATTCCTGTGGGACAGAATAATCATGACTTATTAGTCTCCTTTTTGCACCTTTCCCCAAATTGTCATTTATCATCAGGACTTTGGGTGTGACACTGGGCTCTAAAGTATATGGAGGGAGAAAAAGGGAAAGAACAAGAAGAAGGAGAAGGAGAAGGAGAAGGAGAAGGAGAAGGAAGGAGAAGGAGAAGGAGAAGAAGAAGAAGAAAGAGAGAGAGAGAGAGAGAGAGAAGTAAAAGACAGAGACAGAAAGAGAGATAATGTACTGCCTTTTCTAATACAGTCTTCACAATTATGCTGTCACTTCCACTATTTTTGTTGTTGTTGTTGTTGTTGAGAAAGCAACAATCCTTGCCACATTTCAAGGGGAGGGACCACGATTTGATAAGAATGTCAAAGTATTGGTGAGAGGTGACAACGTGCTAGCAGCCCTCACATTCGGTGCCTCCTAGGCCTCAGCGTCCACTCTGGCGGTGCTTGAGGAGCCCTTCAGCCTGCCATGGCACTGTGGGAGCCTCTCTCTGGGCTGGCCAAGGCCAGAGTCACCTCCCTCTGCTTGTGGGGAGCTGTGGAAGGAGAGGCACAGGCGGGAACCAGGACTGCGCACAGCGCTCGTGGGCCAGCATGAGTTCCAGCAGGTGTGGGGGCAGGCTCTGCAGGTCCCACACACAGAGCTGCCAGCCAGTGCTGGCGGCCCAGGGCAGTGAGGGGCCTAGCACCTGGGCCAGCAGCTGCAGAGGTTGTGCTGGGTTCCCCAGCACTGCCTTCCCGCATGCATCGCTCTCATATTCTCACCAAGCCTCAGCCACCTCCCCACAGGGCAGGGCTCAGGACCTGCAGCCCGCCATGCCCGAACCTCCCCGACAGTGGGCTCCCATGCGGACCCAGTTTCCCCGATGAGCACTGCTCCCTGCTCTGTGGCACTTGGTCCCATCAACTACCCAGGGACTGAGGAATGCAGGTGCATGGCACGGGAATGGCAGGCAGCTCTTGACCCGTGGCTGCAGTGCAGGATCCACTAGGTGAAGCCATCTGGGCTCCTGCCTCTAGTGGGGACTTGGAGAACCTTGATGTCTAGCTCAGGGTTTGTAAATACACCAATCAGTACTCTATGTCTAGCTCAAGGTTTGTAAATACACCAACTGGTACTCTGTATCTAGCTAACCTAGTGGGGACTTGGAAAACTTTTCCCTCTAGCACTCTGTGTCGAGCTCAAGGATTGTAAATGCACCAATCAGTACTCTGTCAAAACGGACCAATCAGCTCTCAGTAAAATAGACCAATCAGCTCTCTGTAAAATGGACCAATCAGCAGGATGTGGGTGGTGTCAGATAAGGGAATAAAATCAGGCTGCCCCAGCGCCAGCAGCAATCAGCTGGGGTCCCCTTCCACACTGTGGAGGCTTTATTCTTTTGCTCTTTACAATAAGTCTTGCTGCTGCTCACTCTTTGGGTCCATGCTGCCTTTAAGAGCTGTAACACTCATCACAAAGGCCTGCAGCTTCACTCCTGAAGTCTGCGAGACCACAAACCCACCAGAAGAAAGAAGCTCCAGACACATCTGAACGTGTGAAGGAACAACCTCTGGACTGCCATCTTTAAGAACTGTAACACTCACTGCGTGGATCCGTGGCTTCATTCTTGAAGTCAGTGAGTCCAAGAACCCACCAATTCCAGACAACATTTGCAGTGATGTCTGAAAATTCCACAAATGTAACCTATTGAGATAGTCAACAGAAGCCTCTAAGCAACCATGAAATTCATATATATGTACATTAAAACACAGTAAATTCCTAAAATTATGTGAATTTATATTTTCACAACTACTGAAACATTTATTAAGCATTTTAAAATATTTACTCATAGATTTTATGTATGAAATTGGTGTCCTAAAACTAGCCTCAAATAGATAACATAGTATAATGAGGTGGTCATAAGTGATTCAGCTTTTTCCCATTTCTTCTGCTCCAGACACATACACACGCATAAGAAAAAATTACATTGAACAACACATACAGCCTATTATAAAATGAAAAACGGATGTCCACCAATTGTTAAAAGTGGAGGAAATTCTCCGAATACACTCTCGTGAGAACTATGAAAAAGTGACTTTTGGAAGGAAACCAAATGAGACGAGTGCACTGACTTTTGTTACAAAACAATAATAATAATAAAATATGCATGGAACTGGAGATGTCCCTAGCCTTCAGGAGAGGCAATTTTAAATATTATGAAGGGACGCTCTCACAATACAGAAGATGAGGGATGGTGCGGAAATCCACACCTGTTGAAGATTTCCTCAAGAAAACCACATGAGGAAATAACCAGTTATACACAGTTGGAAGATTTTCAACCAAGGATTATAGCTAGAGGAAACAATCAGAATGATAATTTAATTTTTATTTATATACTTATTTATTTTAACATAAAGTGTTCCTCCATTGTCCAGGCTGAAGTGAAGTGATGTGATCAGGGCTCACTGCTGACTCAACCTACCAAGCTCAAGTGATTCACCTCAGTCCCGCAAGTGGCTGGGATCGCAGGTGCATGCCACCACAGCCAACTAGTATTTTAATTTTTTGTAGTGATGAGCTCTCATTATGTTCAGACTGATATCAAAATTCGGGGCTCAAACAATCCTCCCATTTCAACATCTCAAAGTGTTGGTATTACAGATGTGAACCACCGTGTCTGAATGAAATATTTTTAAATAAGCATGATTCAGATATTCAGAGATGCAAGAGTCACTAATATGAAACAAGAATGGGGTGAGGTGAGGATGAATACAAAAATAATTAAATCTTTTGAAATCAGAAATAAGCTCCCTAATTATATGAAATGTTGGTCGATTACATGAAATAAAATGAAATCAAATGCTTGACTGACAGAGCCCCCAAAAGGAATCACCTAATGTTCTAGAAATTGCCAGTAAACGGATTGAAACCGGAGTGCTGCTTGTTAACACCTTACATTAAAAATTTTCTGATTTCCTGTTGTTTTTTTCCCAAAGCTCTCTTGTTTCTAGTGGTTTTCTTGGCCTTATCTACCAGTTTTATGCTTTGTTAAAGCATTTGTGACCTGATTCAATGTGTTTGTCTCAATTTTTATTTCATTCTGTCCTACTTCTTTCAACCTGCATGTCCTCATTACGATTAACACAACAGCAAAGTTCACCTTATCTGACTAAGGATTATTCATTAATTTTTACTTGTTTACCTGACCTTTAATTATCTTTTTTCACAATCACTCTGAACCACTGTCATGATGAGTCAACATTCCAGATCTTTTATGAAGAACAAATTCATCCTGAATAATATCTCTATACCAAAGAAGAATCTATAGAAAAACATCACTTGAAAAAATCAGTGCAGTGTGTGAACACAATTCTTACTGGATCATAAATGTGAAAAGTGATTCATAAGACTAATACTTGGGAATGTATAGTAAAATCAAAGATACATCTTGGTATGCTTCCAATTAGTGAAAATTAATATCCATCATAGGTAAAGCACCAAATAACTAGCTACTCCAGTGTTGATTTTTTGGGAGTATGAATAGAGTGGTGATAGGTGAAGGGTAGGCACGGGCCCAGCACAAGACTCCCTCTAACCAAGTTCGAGATTAGTACTACTGAAATAACAAATCCATCCTGCTAGTATCTCAATGCTTATTATACATTTGGACACTAGGGAAGTGACCACCAGTGGGGTGGTGAACTGAGTGGGCCAACTCTAGCTCATCTTTCTCAGAACCTCTACATGCCCCCACTTGCAAGAATATTATCTTCAAAAGAAAGCCACGCTTCCTACTCATCTGAATTTTACCAAGACTCAGTGTCCTAAGGAATAACAACTGTTATAATGATAACAACTTAGAAATTTGAAATTTTATGCTTTACAAGTTTTCAGTTTATTGTCCTTTGGGTGCAAATATAGCTGTATGATACTGAATCAGGATCTTGTAAACATTCTTCCCTTGCCAGCTAGTCGAATGTTAAGCTTCATCAATAGAGGACACTTGAGTGGTTGTGAGCTGGTAGATGCTGGAAGACACATCCCTTCTAAGATCCTACTCTTTACTGTTGTTCAGTAATTTTTACAAATTATTATTGGGTTTAAGAATTTGTTTGTTAAAGAATATTAAAGATTATACTTAAAGAATAGAAGAAGAAAACTTCTAATTAGCACATTTGTTTTATCTTTTAAGAAACTGCATTCTGCATAGATATTAATTCAGAAAACTCCTACGTAAACTGTTTGTTCTTGACATAGATAGACTCAGCTCATATGTTATTTTCATGACTAGATTCACAATTATTTCATTATTGTCTTCAACTTCTGTGGTGCTTGCATATTCCAGTCTTTAAGCAGCATATTCAAAATTTTGTAGAAAAAGATTATCACAAGGATGAAGAATGTTATTTCAGTTCAATGATTCCACATGACTACTTAGAGTCTCTGTGTTTAAATTTTGTTAAGTGCTGAGATATTTAAAAGCTTTCAGAATCAATCTCAAAGAAACAGACACATGGAAAATATTATAATGATTGAAATTTAATACACTATATGATTTTGTGAGTCTCTATCAAGTCAACCTTCATATTCACATACTTTCCTAGCTATATGTGTACATAGTATTTTATGTGAAAAGACATCTCAAAATTAAAACAAATGAAGGTATTATTTCATAACTCATGAATAGACATAGATTTTTGTATCTGGCTACATGGTCTAAGAATTGCAAAGAAGATCTATTTTGGCAAGGTCCTTGGTGCATTTTCAGAAGTTGTTTCGTTAAGAAAATAGAAATAGACTAAAATTTAGCTTGTGTGGTACATGTTGAACTTCATTATTTCCCCAGACTAATATATATCTATAAGGTTTCCACTCTTCTATGAAGAAGACATTATTATATAAAGGGCTAATACATCACAGTTTTTTTCTTGTGCTTTGTTATTTTTTTCTTTCTAGTGGTATGAATAATGTTTGAAGTTTAATAAAGTAAAATATTTAGTGTATATTTCTTTTCTAGACATTATAATAATTCATTTTATTACCAATTATTGCTAAAATATTTTCTCATAGAGAAGAATACTATAAAAATTTATTCCATGTGTCAGAAATAATCATTATGCCTCTCTTTCATTCAACTGTTTTAGACACATCTCTTGTCAGACAGAAAAACTGCTCTTAAGTTGGTCCCTTTCTTCTCTGTTATTTAATTTTCAAACCTTGTTCTGAGTCCAAAGGCTGTAACAAATGATATTTAAATGCAGGTATTGGAGAGCTTTTGCCATTTATTATGTTTTCTCCAGCATAGACTTTAAAAATTATTGCACAGAATATTTGGCTCTTTATACCACCTACAGTTTATTTTTCCATATGTTATTAGGAGAGAATAAGTAAAACAATTATATACATTTCTGGTTTGTATATCCTCAGTATTCTAGGTATTAAAGTAGGTGGAGATATCATACTTGACAAGGTAAGGGCAAGAAATGTGAGATCTTATTGCAGGAGAGAAATCATGTAACATTATAATCTAGAGAGACTGGACTAAACTTGCTGGACCATATCTATAATTCCTAACTAAAGGGAACTAGCCTCTTCTTTTATTTTGTGTATTACTATCCAATTACAAATGGTCATTACTAAAGCAAAACTAGTAAGTCAAGCATATTCAAGGCCTCATGTGATAAACATCTTTGGTCATTCTAACCAAAGATTTCACCAGGTTGCATAGTTTTATATATGAAGGCAGTTATACCCATCTAGAGTTTTGAAACAAAGAAAATTTTCATGAGAAAATATTTTGTATTTCATGAAGGATATGAATTGAGAACTTCTGTGTAACACAAAAAACTTGCC
The DNA here is from genome assembly GCF_001698545.2 of Rhinopithecus bieti. Classification (NCBI taxonomy): domain Eukaryota; kingdom Metazoa; phylum Chordata; class Mammalia; order Primates; family Cercopithecidae; genus Rhinopithecus; species Rhinopithecus bieti. Next base: position 261,467 of record NW_016807873.1, read on the forward strand.
TAAACACCATGCTAAGAGAGTTGGCCAAGCTTTAACAAGGATCTTGCTCTGTTTTTCTTTTATCATTTTTTTTTTTTTTCTGACAGGGATACATATATTCCATATGAATGTATTTGTTTATATAGAAGAGGGTTCTTTACCCATGCAGCAGACATGCACATCCTGCACATGTACTTCTGAACTTAAAAATTGAAATGAAACAATAAAAATATAATATATAAATATACTTATATA
>NW_016807873.1:263250-276251 GCF_001698545.2 Rhinopithecus bieti
ATATAATAGTAATAGCATAACTGAAATTAATGTATGTACCGAAATAATTTTTAAACCACATATTTCTGGTTTCATACATTTTGGTTATTAAACAGAGATATTCCAACTTATCTCTTTCAAGTTAACTATTTTTTGATTTTATAATTCTTCCTAATAAACAAAGCAACCACCACTGTAAAAACAAAGAAATGGCTACATTTATACTAATTTCTCCTCTTTTCAATAATTTTTAAAAAGCAAATTTAAAATCTCTAGTTGTTTACAACTTCTCAGTGCTGGGATCAAAATATAGCATAAACATTTGGAAAACATTAAATATAATGGGAATTAGAGATTGATTATGTCATGCTGACTACTGAAAATAAATCATTTTAGGAAAGCTTTAAAAATAAAAGAAATGAGTAACTAATATGAGATCATGAATATGTTTATTTACTTTATTATGGTAACCTTTTAGATATGTATTTGTATTCCATAATATCACTTCATATACCTTCAATATACACAAAATTTCCTAAAATGAACATTTGATGAGTTCTCATGCTTAAAGACCACATAAGAGAGCTGAAAATTAGTCAGTACTGTAATAATATTTATGGTTTTCTGCTTCCACTTTGTCTTAAAACTTCTTTATCATCCTTCTATTATCATCTTTAGTAATTCCTCTTATTTCAGTTTTTGGCTAATTAGGACTTATGTCCTATCTTAAAACCTCTGACAAATGTTTTCATTAAAACAAACAAACAAACAAACAAAAATATTGTGATACACTGGTGTATTGATCATGGCCTTTAAGTGTTACAAAAAATATATGTACTCAACATTGTTTTCATGTTTGGAGTCACTGCTGCTCCTTGGCCTTCGTGTGAGAAAGTATGAATACATGCTATGAGGTTAGAATTCAATTTCCTGGATAAGTGTGCCACTGGGAAATGCCATGACCCTATGGCTTGAGTTAGAACTCCTATGACCATTCCCTTTCACTCATGGACATATAAAAAGAAAGGCTTAGTTAGATCTTGCAGCCCTAGAACTGGAGCCTGAGTCAAGGCACCTTCAATTTCTTTAAAGGCCTTTTCCTCATCAGCCTCCCAGAGGAAGGGCTCCTTTTTCTCCCCTTTGTGACTTCATATAATGGCTTAGCCATGAGCCAGGAATTTGGGATCCAGATGCGGCAGAACCCTGCTGCCCCTAGGAACTCTCTTATTTGTCACCGGGTGGTTGGAGTAGGAAGCTCACAGCCTGCTTCCATTCACTACCTAGCCATCTTTTCCTTTGGCTTATATAGAAGCCTAAATACTGGTCACTTTCAAGGCAGATTTGAGCCTTTTTCCCTGACACTTTATATCCTCCCTTCCATAGCAGGTGCAGGAGGTCTTGGTTCTCTTGGAAGCAGTCCTCTCGGGTTGGGACTGCTAGAAGAAGATCATCAATGTACTGGAGCAAGACACAGTCACTATTCGGTGGAATGTATGCTTTAATGTCTGAGGCCAGTGCCTCTTCAAAGATTGTAGGAGAGTTTTTAAATCTTTGTGGGAGTCTTGTCCAAGCGTACTGTGATTTACCCCATTGAAAAGTAAAAATAGGCTGACTAATTGATGCCAGTCAGAGATAGAAAAATCACATCCTTTAAATCTAGGACTGTAAACCAAGTGGCACTTGCTGGAATATGTCCCATTAAAGTATATGGGTTTGGCATCACGGGGTAAATGGACACCATGACCTGGTTTTCTGCATACAAATCCTGTACTGGCCTATATTCACCAGACTGCTTCCACACTGGCAAGAGAGGGGTGTTCCACAGTGACTGGAATTTGACTATGATTCCATGCTTATGAAGCTACTCTAAATGTTTGTAGAGACACCATAAGACCTCAGGGAGTAGCAGGTACTGTTGGACCCGAACCAGAGTTGCTCCCAGTTTTAACTCTACCACCACTGGTGCCTGATTTACAGCCAGTCCTGGTGGGTTACTTTTAGGCCAAACTCTGGGAATTTTAGTAAGCAACCCATGCATTTTATTTACTCCTGGTTCTAGAGTCTTTTTTGCATATAGTCTCCATTCCTCAGCCTGTGGGACAGTAAGGGTTAACATCATAGCCTCCAGGCGAGCTGGGTTTAAAGTTACATTCCTTTGTGGCCCAAATGTAATCTGTGCCTGCAGTTTTTGAAGTAGGTTTCTTCCCAGCAAAGGAACTGGAAAATTTGGGAGATATAGGAATTTATGTTGGACTTCTCATCCTCCTATAACACACCTCTTTGAATGACAAATGGGCCTCTTTTCAGAGACTCCAGTGGCTCCTACAATAGTTGTATAGTTCTTGGATAGTGGCCCTATAGGTTGGGTCACTACTGAGTCTTTAACTCCGGTGTCTACCGTAAAGTCCATTAGCTGGCCTCTATCTTCTAATCTGACCATAGGCTCCTCGGGGCCCAAAGTGAAGCAGCCTGGTCTGTCCTAGTCCTCATATCCTACAGCCCCTGCTAGTTCTATCAGATGGCTGTCTGGTTCCTCCTGGGTGCGGCAACCCCCGGGCAGTGACCTTTACCAAAGCCCTGACCCTTCTCCTTGTTATTATTCTCTGGACACTCATCCTTCCAGTGTCCTTTTCTTTTGCACCACGCATACTTACCTCTTTCCGGACTCAGCTGGCTCTCAAATCCCTGTCCTGACTGGCCTCTTCCACACCCACATTCATGCCCACATCCATGCCCCTTTGCAAAGCCAGCTTCCCTCCCTATGAGGGCTACTGCCAGCAAATCAGTCTTTTTCTTCAGCCTTTGATTAGCCTCCCTCTTTGCCTCCTGATCTCGGTTAATGTACTTGATCTTGGTTAATATACACCTTGGTGGCCACTTAAATAAGCTGAGTAGTGTTCATGCCTGCAAAACCTTCCATTTTCTGCAATTTTCACCTCATAGTCCCCTAGGCCTGCTCTACAAATGCCGTGTTCACCATGCATTGGCCTCACAAAGTCTTTTATAAAACTGGCTGGGGTTTTCATCTGCACCCTTAAGCACCTCTGAGATTTTTCCCTATATTGATTGCCTTTCCCCGCCTTCCCTTAAACTTTGCAGGAATGCCTCTGTGTATCTAGGCAGCTGCTGTAGTTGGGATGCCTCATTTGGTTCCCAGTGGGTGTCTTTTTGTTTCCTGGAGAGTCATTTGCATAGCCGGAACACGACCTGACCAGAGATGGCTTGCCTTATTTTCCTAGCATTTCATGTTAACTTCCTGGTGCGAGGACTCAGATTTTTCTCTCTCAGGTGAGACTGGGGGCATGTATCCATTTGAGCTTGACTCCTCATTGGCAGTTAGCCTGGGCAAAGGGAGGTAGATTGGAACACACGGGGGAGGGGTCTCTTTTCCCTCCAGTGGTTCTTGCAAAACTGTTTTTTCCTGTGTCTTTCTTTTTGTCTCTGTGTTTGCCAATGAAGCTTTCACTTTTGGCTCAGCTCAAGCTGTAAGCTCCTGTGACTTTCCCTTTAACTCTGTGTTTACAGGTGAAGTTTTCACTTTGTCTTTGTAGCTGCCAGTGCAGGTGATTTCCCTTGGCCCAAGCTGTGAGGATTCTGCAATAAGCTGCTAAACAGGGCTGCATTCAGCCATGAGTTAATATAAGGAAATTTAGTCTGAATGCCCTGACTGTCCTCTGACTTTGGTTACCACCTTAAACACATGGCCGATTGTCTCCCTATCTATAGTACATTTGGCCGGCCAGCCAACACCAAAAGAGGGCTATTCTAATTCATAGAGAGCTCTCAGCATCTGAGGGGTTAACTTGACTCCTTAAACTTCTGCAAAGCCTTTTCTTAAATTTCTTTAACACACATTCCAATGGGGTGTGTTTCGATGATTTTCCTCCCATTTCCTCCAAGTTATGATGCAGCACATTCACCTTTCCTTTCATTTTAGACAGATCAGACACCGTTAGTCCTACACTTTGCTCAGAGCGTACAGTCTACACTAAGAGATCTGCAACTCCACACACATCATTCCTGTTGGTTCCTCCCAGAACTGTCTCTTTCACATGCACTCACACACTTCTCTGCTTCCAGTTCCCTTTCCTGGTTGGGACGGCGAACCACTCTACCACTCTCTCCGCCTCCAGTTTCCTTCTGAACTGACTTAGTGAGCCACTCTTGCATCCTGTTTTGATTGGAGCCTGAGTTTCATCCAAATTAGCAAGCCATTCTCACCACCTCCAGCCTCTCTGGGTCAGATTAGTTGTCACTCCCTAGGAGGTGATCAGGCTTACCTTCTGTCCTTATGGGACGGGTCCTGCTTGGGCCCCAAAACTTTACCATGGTTCTGAAGAAAGTGCTCCATTCCTGCAATCATCTTGCAACCCCTCCAGGTTCCCTTGTGCTGTCAGGGGAGGGGCACCAGGGTCCTGGGAGAGCGACTCCTTTCTCTGGGCTATCTTCCTATGAAAAAAGAATTTGCTCTATCTAAGAGCAATAACATGGCAAACACTATTGAAAAGAATGCTACAAGAAATTTGGATGGAATATCAAATATTAGTTGGAATTTCTGGAGTAGAAGCTGTGACAAAACATACATAATATGAAATTTTCCATTTTAACCACTTCTAAGTGTACATGTTGTATTGCTAGGTACACAATCTTATGAAACCAATCTCCAGAACTTTTTGGCTGGTAAAGTTAAAACTCTATGCTCAGTAAACAACAACTTTTTTTTTTTTTTTTTTTGTATGATGTCCTTTTCATGTGGTAGCCTCCATTCTAGTTTCTTTTCTTTTTTTAATGAATTTGACTTGATTAGATACCTTATATAAGAGGAATTACAATGTTTGTCTTTTTGTGACTTACTTAGCCTAATGATATCAAGTTTCATCCACATTGTAGCATAAACCACATAGTGTCTATCTGTTCATTCCTTGATAGATGCTGGGATTGCTTCAAGGTCTGAGCTTTCATAATGTAGCAGGACGAGCTGCAGGCAAAACTCCTCAGACACCGAGCTAAAGAAGGAAGGGGTTTATTCGGCTGGGGGCATCGGCAAGACTTCTGTCTCAAGAGCTGAACTCCCAAGTGAGCAATTTCTGTCCCTTTTAAGGGCTCACAACTCTAAGAGGGTGCATGTGAGAGGGTCGTGATTGATTGAGCAAGCAGGGGGTACATGACTGGGGACTGCATGCACCAGTAATTAGATTGGAACAAAATAAGATAGGGATTTTCACAGTTCATTTCTACACAATGTCTGTAATCTATAGATAAGATAACCAATTAGGTCAGGGGTCGACCAGGCCCAGGGTGCAGTGCCGGGCTGTTTCCCTGTGAATTTCATTTCTGCCTTTTAGTTTTTACTTATTCTTTATTTGGAGGCAGAAACTGAGCATAAGACAATATGAGGGGTGGTTTCCTCCCTTATTCCCCCCTTTTGAGACTCTCACTCATTTTATTAGTAGGAGTTGTCACTTTCATTCTCACTACCCATGTCTCTGGCAAGATAGATAGATAGTGATTCATATAGTACACTTGTGCTGAAGCATTTTGGTGAACTAAGGTAGCGATGAAGCTTTTTATCATTTGAAGAAGTACAAGTAACAAACAATGGAGCAGTAAGTAGGTTCCCATTACTATTATAACTCCTATTATAAGAGATTTAAGTCTCTCTAGTGCTGGGAACTATTTTCTAAACATGGTCCTAGGATCAAATCTATACCACACTTGCATGGGCACATGTGCCAGTTTTGTCATATCTCTAACCATGTCTTCAACTACTTGCCCTTGATCATCTATGTGTAGACAGCAATTAGTAAGGTTAAATTTCCTACAGATCTCTCCTTCAGCTGCTAGCAAGTAGTCAAGAGCTAGTCTATTTTGATAGATAGCATTTCTCATCTGAGTTTCTTGCCAGGCCAGAATAGTCAAGGCTCTGCTGATTTTATTAGTGATTATTTTTAAGACAGCTTGTAACTGTATCATTTGGTTGATTATGTAAATGGGGATCCGGTATCCCCATGAGCCATCTTGTGCTAAGTAGCAGGCCTATAATATTGTATGATTCTCTCAGGGTTTTTTCAATTTCTCATAGCTATGCTTCTCTTTTTGTGGGAAGCATAGACAAGGAAGCCCAGGAGTTTGCCTGTTTTTATGAGCAGTAGGAAGAAAGATGGTTTAATAGTGCTAATAACACAACTACCTGCCCACTGGTCAGGTAATTTGGCATAAGTTCTATGACCATATATCCAGTATAATCCAGTGGGGACTGTCCAGTCCCGATGAGACTCTGGGTGGGTCCACACGGTTTGCAACTTTGGGAATTTACTAAATGGATTTCTCTCTGTGTTATTTGAACTCTACCAAGTGACTGTTTTTGTGGTACCATTATACAGTTTCTGTCTCAGACAACTAAGTCATCCTACGGGGTGAGTGAATTCTTTTCCTTCTCTAGCTATGCAATATTGTCCAATAATTGAGCCTTTTAGGATCCATAAATTATCAGCATGATTCTTTCAAGCCAGGAATTCATCAGGAACTGGGTCTGTAGGTATTAATTCTTGGGCTTCCTATGGCCATTGATCTCCTATTATAGTTCCTCCATATACATAACATGAAGTGACATTGAGAGACTGGGCTACATGCTTGGCTAATTGCAAAAACAAATTTCTTGTTTTTCCTGGAATTTCTGGTACTGGCACATTTAGTTCATCATAGAAAGTTTGAAACACTGGCTCAGGAGAGCATTTGTAAACTTTGCCTCAAGCCAAGATATTTACTCAAGGATCCAGTCTGGCCAGTCTGGCCCCATCGATTCCTAAGGTCACACGCTCCTCTTTTTTCCAGTGAGGATTAAGGGGATTAGTTATTACTAGTTCTAAGGGGTTACATTGTCCCTTAGTTCAGGAAGGACCATTTTTTCCTTTCTGAAGGTGGACTGGATCCTTTTTTATTTTATTTTATTTTAATTCAAGTGGCCTAAATGACACAAGAGCATTATTTACATTTATTTCCACACAGTCCTAATTTATGACAGATGTACTTATTTCCTGCCATATAGCCTCTTTTCTAATTAAGAGAACTACACCTTATTCCTAACTTATTACTATTAATGACAGTACAGGCATCAAATTTTAAGCTGAGTGGTTTGGACACCCTTTTTTTTTTTTTTTTTTTAATCTGTTTTGGCCAACACTTTACTCTTATTGTTTATGAGCCCCTACCTTCAGTTCTTATTAAGTCTTCAGTTCTTAATCTTATTTTAAAAAGTGTGGTCATGGGAGGCTCAGATGGGTCATAATACACATCAGGTTGGTCATCTCCTGGGCTACATAGAATGACATTATACAAACATGTTCTTTTTAGAGTTCCAATACACTGATAATAACCATAAAATATTAGGACCGTAGCAACCTTTTGTCCTACCTCAGTTACTTGATGTATACACTGGGAACAGCTCTCAGTCTGAGGAAGGTCAGTTGAAGTAATTACTGTACAAGTAAATAATTACTGTACAAGTCCAAATTTTAAAGAAGATGAGTCCCTCAATGAGTTTCCTCATGCTTCAGTCATGTGTGGACCAGTCAGCTTCCAGGTGTGACTGGAGCAGGGCTTGTCATCTTCTTCAGAGTCATTTTGCATGGATTGGCAAAGCTGCTCCCATCCACGTACCGCTTAACAGTCTACTAATGTTTAAGGATGGTCTCAGAGGTTGGACCTGCTAGAATAAACTGAGTCCAACACCTCTACACAGTTATGTTCAACTGGGCTCTCTGATACTGGGAGAAATGTGGTGGGGTGTTGCAAACTTCAGTGGTTATGTGGGGATTTTCAAATAGCAAGTTTGGTACTTGGTTAATCCAGCATTTGTTAACCAATGATGCCCTTTGGTATTTATTAAAGTTACCACAGCATGGGGACCCTTTACATTCAGGTTTTGCCTAAGGGTTAGTTTATCTGCGTCTTGTGCTAAGAGGGCCTTTGCTGCTAGGGCCCTTAGACCTGGGGGCCAGCATTTGGAAACCTTGCCTTGTTGTTTTGAGAGATAGGCTACTGGCCTTGACCAGGGCCTCACAGTCTGGGTTAAAACTCCAACTGCCATTTTTTCTCTTTCTGACACATAGAGTGTAAAGAGTTTTGTCAGGTCAGGTAGCCTCAGGGCTGGGGCCAACATGAGTTTTCTTTTAACTCATGAAAAGTTCATTGCTGTTGGTTGTAATAGATGTAGTTTATCTAATCTACATTTTTATTAACTGTCACCTAGTAAAATATTGACTCAAATCATGCAGCTATTTGATTTCAAGCTTTAAATTGATCTAGTATTCCTCATGGAACTCCAATTGTGTCTAAATAGACACGAGAGTCAAAAGACCTATAAGGGGCTTCTCTCACTTTATGATGTCTTATTATTATTATTATTTCCTTCTGGTTGATGAAATGCCAGGGTAAAGGGGATAGCCAATTAGACTAAAGTACAAGTGCCACTCCAGTTATTCAACAGAGTGCCCAGTAAAGGTCCACCACAATACCACCACACATCTGCTTGGGGATGAACAAGGGCTGACTGATTGATAAGCTCTTGAAAATCCTTAAGCTCACTGCATCCTTTCAGGTCTCCAAGGAATGCTAAGTTTCCTCCCTGTTGTGAGAGACATGAAGTGAACTTAGTGTTGGGAGACAGAAGCTGTATGGCCCTCAGGGGCTGAACCACAGGGTGCCGGACTTTGGGATATAGCAGAGAGAGCTTGGTATGACTTATTACTCCAGGCTGTAGAATCCTGGAAAAGAGCTACCTTGCAGTCTATGCCTGGTCGACTGGAAAACCACCTTAGTGGAAGGGGGACAATCCAGGCCTCTGGCCTGCCATGTGCACAAGCATAACTATTGCTTTTGTTTAACATGTAGATGGAATATTTGATTCATTTTAACCAGGCATTTGCATCTTGGTATCCTGTCTTAACCACTAAAGTTTGTTTTACATCTTTAACTTCTATGATCCTCTAGTAAAATGAATGTGTGGTTTTAGGGAAATTACAAAAAGTGGTTGGGGAAGTTCATCCTTGCTCTTTAGTGGTCCACAGAATGTTGGATTAACTATGGCATGAAAGTCCTACATCAGGGGGCAACACTCCTGGTTGGCACTGGGGTATTTATTGAAATCTTCCTGGATTAAATGGTCCTAGTTTGCTAATGCCTCATCTGGGGAGAGTCAGGAGGGACAGAAGTACTTTTCTGAAGTAGAAAGCTGTCTTTGACTTGGCAAGTCCTCACAAGGTATAACAAGGCAAACATTAAATGCAATAGTTTGAGGCAAAATTGACTTGGTTATATTAATAACTAGATAGTCAGCAATAGAATGAGGAAAGAAGAAAGAGTAATAGAATAGATTAAAAGAGTTAAATTTTTCTTAGCTTTAGTTTGGTAGGGTTTTCCCCTGGATCTATGGTCCATGACTCTGGAGGGGGTGGCGCTTTCTTGACTCAGGTGTGATGAGTCCATCCTTTTTTTGCTGTATGAACAGCAGTCTTGGTGGTTAAAAGCACTAGGTAGTGTCCTTTCCAGGCTGGCTCCAGTTTTTCTTCTTTCCACCTTTCGATGAGAATGTGATCTTCAGGCTGGTGCTGGTTTATTGGAAATTCTAGGGGTGGTACATGTGTTAAAAGATGGGTAAAAAGGGCACTGGCACACTTTTCCACTTTGCAGCAAACCAAAATCAAAACCAATATCAGAGTATCCAGAAATCCAAGCCAGGTCAAAACCAAAACCAAAGTATCAAGCAATCCAAGTCAAGTCAAAAACAAAAACCAAAGTGCCAATACAGGCACGCCATGGGTGATTAGGCCACACTTCCACTCAAATGGAGTGGGCAAGACCGGTGCTGTCAAGCAATTCAAACCAAATCAAAAACAAAACCAAAGTGCCGATAAAGTCACGCCATGGGTGATCAGGCCATGCTTCCACTCAAACGGAGTGGACAAGTTTCAAAGACTAGTCTTACCAAGTTTTAGATGTCCAGACTCCAAGTGCCCATTCTTTCCTGGTGTTCAGCCACTGTGTTGATCCTCCATGGGGGCCTGACACACACTGCTCTGGTGAGGCGTCCCACCGGGGCAAACACCTACCCAGGAGTGCTCTCAGGATCCGCCTCCCTCGGGCTGGTTGGAGTTCCCCTGCAAGGATGTTCCAGAGAGCAGGCTTAAGCCGCCTAAGGAGCTTTCTCGACCATCCACCATTCACCTTGTTTCTGGGTCAGGGAACCAAGAAATGTAGCAGGAAGAGCTGCAGACAAAACTCAGACACCCAGTTAAAGACAGAAGGCATTTATTCGGCCAGGGGCATCAGCAAGACTCCTGTCTCCAGAGCTGAGCTACCCGAGAGAGCAATTTCTGTCCCTTTTAAGGGCTCACAGCTCTAAGATGGTGCATGTGAGAGGGTTGTGATTGATTGAGTAAACAGGGGGTACGTGACTGGGGTCTGCTTGCACTGGTAATTAGATCAGAACAAAACAAGATAGGGATTTTCATGGTGCATTTCTATGCAATATCTATAATCTATAGATAATATAATCAATTAGGTCAGAGGCTGATCTTTACCAGGCCCAGCATACGGTGCCGGGCTGTCTGCCTGTGGATTTCATTTCTGCCTTTTAGTTTTTACTTCTTCTTTCTTTGGAGGCAAAAATTGGGCATAAGATGATATGAGGGGTGGTATCCTCCCTTAGTGATAGTGCTGTTATGAATATGGATGTGCAAATACATCTTTGAGATCCTGCTTTTAATTCTTGTGGATAAACATCCAAAACAGGGATTACTATATCATATGGTAATCTTATGTTAAATTTTTTGAGAAACCTCCATGCTGTTTTCAGTAGTGCCAATGTTATAAATAAACCTCATCACTCAGTTCCTTTGGAAGGAGTTATGTGCTACAAGATACATTTCCTCTATTATTAATGCATAGTCATGCAAATGTGTGTGTGTGTGTGTCTGTGCATTTGACTTAATGTATATAATAAGAATTAAAATAGCATCTTTACACAGTAGTGGGGAAAGATATTGTTAACAAATATGGGACCCAGACTCTTCATTCATTTATAATATTTTAATCACTATTATGGATTCTTAAGAAGACTAGTGTTATTTGTTCACTTATCTTTAATTTTATATTGTTCTAGTTCTGCTAAATAACTTGTGTTCATTCCAGGCAGCTTATCTGTTTAATCATGAGAATTTATTTCCCTGATTATGAACACAAAGGAAAAGTTAGTTGTAATAGGGAAGATGTTATATATTTCTCTCAACTATATAATCTAACATAAAACATTTTTTCATGTTCTTATTGGACATTTACATATTCCCTGGTAAAATTCCTGTTTAGCTCTTTTAAACATTGTTTGATTAGGTTATTTGTGTTTTAACATTGAGTTGTAAGCTTTCTTTATATATTTTTTATATAAGTCACTTATCAGTTATGTAACTTGCAAATATATACTTCAAACTCTGGTTTCTCTNTATTTCTCTCAACTATATAATCTAACATAAAACATTTTTTCATGTTCTTATTGGACATTTACATATTCCCTGGTAAAATTCCTGTTTAGCTCTTTTAAACATTGTTTGATTAGGTTATTTGTGTTTTAACATTGAGTTGTAAGCTTTCTTTATATATTTTTTATATAAGTCACTTATCAGTTATGTAACTTGCAAATATATACTTCAAACTCTGGTTTCTCTTTTGACTTTATTGATGGTGTTCTTTTGATGTGTGAAAATTTTAATTTTGATGAAATCCAATTTATCGATTTTATTTTGGTTGCTTCTGCTTCTGCTCTCATATCTAAAAACCTTGCCACATTCAAGGTTACAAAAATTTTACATCGTTGTATATAAAATTGTTTTGGGTGCTTTGAAATATTAATGAATTCATCCTCTCAGCAACCCCATGAGGTCGATAATGCCATGACCACCACTGCCATTTCATTGGTGAGGAAATTGAAGCAAATAAAGTCCAAGTAACTTGTCCAACCCCACATCATTATGTAGTGGTTTCTCAGAGACTTGATTCAAGGGCGTCTGGATCCAGAGTGCCAGCTCTTAACTACCATGTTATGCTGACTATTCTATTTGGGAGTACAGATATTTTCAAAATATAATATTCTCTATTTTTTCACTTAGGCAGCCATATATTAATTGTAATTTTATTACAAATGTATAATTGAAAATAGGTATAATTATTATTCCAGTTATGTATCATTGCATGTTAAATAGTTTCCAAATGTCAGGACTTAAAGCAATTATAATCAATTTACTTTCATCTGTCAGAGTCTGTGTGTTGGTTGGACTCAGGTATGTGTTCCTTCCACAGAGTTTCTTAGGTAGCTACTTTCCTATGGTGCCTCAGTCTTTAATTATTTGGATATCATTTACGTACATACTTAATGATTCAAGCTGAAAGACTCAAAGTGCTCATGGGCTACCAGGATTTCTTAGGCATATATTTTTGTCTCTCTGCCAAATTGTCACTTAATATGGGGACTACAAATTGAGATGAGGAGGTGTGGAGAGAAAAAGAGACATAAATACAAAAGATAGAAAGAGAGAGAGAAACAGAGAGAACATGTGTTTCCAACAGAACTTTGAAAGTTAAGCTGCATTATTGCCATTGCATCCTTTTTGTTGAGACAGCTACAAGGTCTGCCAAACTTCAAAGCGGGGGAATATTACCTGACAGGAAAATTGTCAAAGTATTTATAGTCATGTCACAAAATCACAAACATTATAACCTTTTGAAGAAGACAACAGAAGTTGTTAAGCTATTGTAAGATTCATAACATATTAAAAATAATAAAAGAAAAAAATATGAAAATTTTATGAATTTAGATTTCTACAGCTCTTGTATTTTTTTTTTATTATTATACTTTAAGTTCTAGGGTACATGTGCATAACGTGCAGGTTTGTTACATATGTATACTTGTGCCATGTTGGTGTGCTGCACCCATCAACTCGTCAGCACCCATCAATTCATCATTTATATCA
>NW_016807873.1:280507-284390 GCF_001698545.2 Rhinopithecus bieti
TCTGTGTCGCTGGCGCTGGGAGTTGGAGACTGGAGCTGTTCCTATTTGGCCATCTTGCTCCGTCCCCCCGTAATTTTTAAACATCGTATTATATTTATCCATAGGTATTTTAAACATGGAACAAGTGTTCTAAAAAAAGTTGCAAATCAATAAAATAGCATGTGAGAAAAAATGTCAATTAAAGTTTTTGGAATAACACTAATGAATTAATAATGAGTGGTTAATTTATTGAACTTCTTGTATTGATTTTATGTGTTTATTTCACAAATTAATTTTTAAACCTCATAAATAATAATTGAAAATATTGTAAAAAGTTATATGCTGCATCCTTGGATTTATGTGTATTCTTCTAGATTTTTTTTCCTTGTACAAGTTTACATATATTTTATTACATATATTTTATTTAAGTTTACATATATTTTATTTTATTTCATTGCAAGAAGACATTTCTAGAAATTGTTTTTTTCTATTTAGCAGTGGAGTAAACTGTTCTCTGCAATGGCTACACTCACACACTTGTTGGAGCTATGTGTGTTCATTGACTGGAGCCATTTATGTGCTGGAGGAAATATTTTGATTATGTATGTGCTTATATGGGAAGGATTTCTGCATGACAGATTTCTAGATGTAGAACTTCGGTTTCAAACTGTATATTGACATTTTATTTTAGAAGGTTATTTTGCACTATACTACCAAGCTACAAAAGAAATGGACATGTATAGTTACACGTAAGTTTATAGCAAAACTGAAAATTCACTAAATCCCTTTATATATGTGTGTGTGTGTGTCTGTGAGAGTATATACAAGTACAAATCTACATATTTGGTGATATATATATATAGTGATATATATGTGTGTATGTGTGTGTGTGTGTGTATGTGTGTGTATATATATAGTGATATATATTTAAATCATGCCTTAGATTTAAGAATGTTTGTTGTGAGACTTGGTTACTGATGACACTTCTGATAAACTGGGTTTCTGTCAATCTGGACCACTTTGATCATAAAGTGCTTCCCTGATGTACAGATTAAAGGAAGTTTATGGTTTGATTTAGCTACTTTCCACAAAATAATATTAACTTATTTTATTCTTAGTATATATATATTTGTTATACTAAACAATTTAATGTCACCGTATTATTTGTGTAGGAGGGAAGGATCAAAAGACTCTGTGCAAAATAATTATACATAATCATTTAAAGTATAGCTATGTACAATAATAATTATTATTTCAAGCTGTCTTCAATAAACACATTTAATTTCACAACATACCTATTAGTTAAGTGATGTTGTGTCTTGTTTCAAAAGAAATGGACATGTATATGTACATGTATGTTTAACAAGACTGAAAATTCACTAAGTACCTTTAGAATGAATTTCCTATATTATCACAAACTAAAATTAAGAACTTACATTTGCTATTAAACGTCAAAAATGAGAAAAAAAACAACATGAAATTTAGGATTGTTTTTCCTAGCTCTGTAAAGAATGATGTTGATACATTGATGAGAATTGCACTGAATTCAAAGATTGCTTTTGGCTGTATGGTCATTTTCATAAAATGGATTCTACCCATCCATGAGCATGGGAGATGTTTCCATTTGTTTGTGTTGTGTATGATTTTTTGGGGCAGTATTTTGTAGTTTTCTTAGTAGAGGTCTTTGGCCTTCTTGGTTGGGTATATTTCTAAGTATTTTACCTTTTTTTTTTTCTTTTCATTCAGATGTTGTGTATAGGGTTGAATTCTTGATTTGATTCTCAGCTTGAAGTCTGCATAGCCAAAGCAAGACTAAGAAAAAGAACAAATCTGGAAGCATCGCATTACCCAACTTCAAACTACTACAAGCCAGTAGTGCAGGGGCCATTGAAAACAATATGCTAAGAATAGATAAGGCTCAAGGACAGTATCTCTAGCTAGTTGCACTTTTAATGAACTCCAGTAGTCAAGGACAGTATCTCTAGTTGAACTTTTAATGAACTCTAGTAGGCACCAAGAGGCAGACAAATAAGAAAGAGCTTAGAGACAGGGAACTAAGCAGAAGGTTACATCTGGGTGCAGAAAGTTTGTTTTGCATTGTGTTATTTTGCTGACGTGGGGTTTATGGAGTATAAATAAAGTGAGGCAGAGGCTCTAGGCGCGGCCGCCATGTTCTCTGTTTGTCTTTGTCTCTTGTGTCTGTTCATTCTCCACCACCACCACCGCGGTCCTCAATAAGTAGTTACTGAAACATGATGGCAAAGGCACAAAAACAGACATGTAGACCAATGGAAGAGAAAAAAGAATCCAGAAATAAAGTGAAATACTTATAGAAAACTGATCTTTGACAAAGCAAACACAAACATAAAGTAGAGAAAGGATACCCTATTCAAGCAATGGTGCTGGGATAATTGACAAGCCACATGTAGTAGAATGGTACTGAATCCACATCTCTCACCTTATTAAAAAAAATCTACTTAAGATGGATGAAAAATTGAATCTAAGACCTAAAGCAATAAAAATTCTAGAAGATAACATCAGAAAGTCTCTTGTAGACATTGTCTTCGACAAGGTCTTCATAACCAAGAACCCAAAAGCAACTACAACAAAAACAAAGATAAATAGATGTGACTTAATTAAACTAAAAAGCTTCTGCGCAACAAAAGAAATAATCAGTTCAGTAAACAGGCAACTCACAGAGTGGGAGAAAATATTCACAAATTATGCATCTGACAAAGGACAGTATTCAGAATCTACAGAGAGTTTGAACAGATTGACAAGAGGAAAACAAATAATACCATCAAAAAGTAGGTTAAGATCATGAGTTGACAATTCTCAATAGAAAACATACAAATGACCAACACATAAAAAAATACTCAACATCACTAATTATCATGGAAATGCGAATCAAAACCACAATGCAATACCACTGTCCTCCTGTAAGAATGGACATCATTAAACAGACCCTAAATAATACAATATTGACATGGATGTGGTAAAAGGGAACACTTTTACACTGCTGGTGGGAATGTAAACTAGTACGACCACTGTAGAAAACAGTATGGAGATTCCTTATAGCACTAAAGTAGATCTACATTTTTACCCAGCTATCCTACTACTTGGTATCTACCCAGAAAATAAAAGAAGTCATTATATGTGAAGACTCATGCACACACATCTTTACAGCGTACCACTCCCAATTGTGAAAATATGGAACAAACCTAAATGTCCATCAACTAATGGATGGGTAAAGAAAATTATATATATATATATACACACACACACACACACACAGAGACACACACACAAATGTGTATATATATACACACACACGCGCGCACGCACACACACGAACACACATATACATACCCGTGGAATATTAGTCATAAAAGGGAACAAAATAACGCCATTAATAGCAACTCGGATGAAGTTGAGAACATTATTCTAAGTGAAGTAATTCAGAATTAGGTAACCAAACATTGTATGTTCTCACAAGTGGGAGCTAAGCTATGAAAATGCAAAGGAATAAGAATAATATAATGGACTCTCAGGACTCAGGGAAGGTCAGAGTGGGAAGAGGAATAAAAGACTACACATTGGGTGCTGTGTACACTGCTCGGGTGACGGGTGTGCCAAAATTTCACAAATCTCAACTAAAGAATTTATCCATCTAATCAAACACCATCATTTCCCTAAAATATATTAAAATAATTTTAAATATGAGAATAAAATCAACCAGGTGAATATTTTTAAATGACCAGAAAAATGGGTAAAATGAGGCTCAGGGTGAAAGACTGGTTCAGCAGAAAGTTGGGACTGGATCCCAGCTCTCCTGACTTTTAGCCCAGTGTTCTTTCTATCACTCACTCACTCATTTCTTCATGTTTAATTTTTTTTTTTTTTT
>NW_016807873.1:284699-290214 GCF_001698545.2 Rhinopithecus bieti
TTAATTTTTTTTTTTTTTTTTGGACAAACATGTATTGATTTTGTTGATATCATATGGAAAGCCTGAATTGGCTCAAAGAACCAAAGACTGTAAAATTGTTCAATATTACTGTAGGAAACAGGTAGCAGTTGCTATATTTCTAATTCCACATACTTTCCACTGCAGATGACTAACGCTCTAAAACGGTAAACATTTTGCCATAACTTTTAGAAAAAAAACAAAAACAAAAACTGACGCTTAAGCAGTGTGCACCATAAAAGCCAAGCAGCAATGCTCATCTCAAACTATCAAAAGGAAGAGAGAGATTTGTTATACAATTCAATTGTTTGATAGTTCCTTTAGCAACAGTTAAAATATGAACATCCTGCTCAAAAGGAAGCCAAAGTATTCTAAGTATTTGCAAAACAGTGCCAATACTGTCACGGACTTCTTAATATTCTTGTGTTTAAGTGCAGTAAGTGAACTGTACTTAAGTTCAGTAAAAATTTTTTCATGTATCCTGTGAATAGGAGCAACAAATTTCAATATAAGCTTGACAAATTTAAATATAAGCTCATAATGGGTTTATACTATTTTATATTTTCGCTAGTATTTTCCTTCTGGACAAAAGTATTTCTAACCATTAAACAGGTATTAAATCTCTGAAAACACATTTTATTTGACAAGGTAAGTAAATTTTAAAGAGATCTTCTGTCACAGAAAGAAGGGAATCTTGCATCATAACCTTTCTTGTTGGAATAAACTGAAGAAGTCCCATATATCAGGTTTCCCAGCTTCAAGCCTCAAATACAACTAATCCCTTTTTCCCTTCTTTCCAGTTCCAGCAAATTTCCAGACACAAACCATGCAACATTGATAAATATCACAGTTGCCACACAGGCTAGCAGGAACCCAACTACATCCAAAGAGTGGTACTGGAACCAGAGGAGGTCATGGGCTGCAGCCCGAAGGTGCTCGGCTCCTTTATGGCACATGACAAATTCAGTACAGAAGACTGCTCTATTCAGGGGCTTTACTGGTTGATCATGATAAATTTTTGATAACTTTATAGCATTCTCTTTATATCTGAAGGATAAGCATAGGTTTATCAAAATTCAAAGTAAGTTAATTTGTTTAAGCATATCAAGTCCATGTAAGGTTTTTTATTGATTTGTTTTTATTTATTTATTTATTTATTTATTTATTTATTTAGATGAAGCCTCACTCTGTCATCCAGGCTTAAGTTCAGTGGTGCAGTCTTGGCTCACTGCAACCTCCACCTCCCATGGGGTCAAGAGCTTTTCCTGCCTCAGCCTACCAAGTAGCTGGGATTACAGGCATGTGCCACCACACCTGGCTAATTTTAGTATTTTTAGTAGAGATGGTGTTTTCCCATGTTGGCCAGGCTGGTCTCAAACTCCTGACTTCAGGTGATCCACCCATCTCGGCCTCCCAAAGTGGTGGGATTACAGGCATGAGCTACTGCAACCAGCCCATGAAAGATTTTTAAAGTGTCAAATAATTTAAATTAATGTCATAGAATTGACATAGAATTTGTGTAATTTAATTTGAATCTCATAGCAACTTTGGCTTTTAAATTAGAATTTTATCATTGACAAATATTTTAAAAGTAAAAATGGAAGGTCTGGTGAGAAAACTAATTTCTTTCAGGCAAAGCAAATATGAGTCATTTCATTATTATTTTTTAGTTTGTTAATTTTTAGTTTTTGTGGGTATTTACTAGGTATATATATTTATGGGTTGCGTGAGATGTTTTGACACAGGCTGCAATGTGAAATGATCACATCATGGAGAATAAGGTGTCCTTCCCTTAAACATTTATCCTTTGTGTTGTGAACAATCCAATCATACTCTTTTTGTTCTCAAACAGGCATATGAGAACGTGCTCAACATTGTGCACAATTTTAAGGGCTTTAGGAAAGATAGTGGAAATACAATTTGAGAATTATCATTTTTAAGTTCCAAAAAGGAATTGTGTCACGGTGAGTGAAATGCCTCATAGCTAGTCACGCTGCTTCTATCCTACCTTTTGTCTCCTACTGTTTCCTACCCAGTAGCAAGAATGATATTTTTTAAATAAAAGTCACATTTTGCCACTCTCCTAAGTAAGATTTTTGCCTGACTTCTCATCATGTTAAGAATAAAATCCAACTCTGTTATTTCTTCTACAGGACCCTGCAATTTCAAACACTGGCAAGCTCTGCATCTAACATTTTTTCCACACACGCTAGATCTTCTAGAGACATTGGCCTTCTATTTTTCTTTTAGCTACCAAAAGTGTCCTCACCATAGCATCTTTACACATTTTGCCCCCTCTCTCATACTCCTGGAACATTCTTTCTTGCAACAACCCAAGACATGCTTCTATCTCTTTTTGAGGCTTCCCTCTATGTGTTACCTCTAAGAGAGGCTTTTCCTGGCCACACTATGATGGAACCTCTAGGATTTTCTCTATTTTATGCTTATACTGGTATTTGATTCTTAGAATTTTAAATGCATTATATATCTTATAAAATAAATCTTTAAATATTGAAACCAAAAGTAAAGATACATACACTAAGTGAATAGGTCAAAAGTGTAAGGTCATCTTGAACATTATATTTTAGAGAAGATACCAATTTATCTACTGCTCAGATCAGGTGTAGGATATCACAGCCTGTGTAGAATAAATCTCTTTTCCGGAACCATTTAGTCATTACTTTTGTCTTCCAGTTAAATATTAGCCTGACTTCAAATATCATACACTAATTTTCTTTGTTTATGTAATTGAATGTAATTGAATTCTATAACATATATTCATTAGAGTCTATTTTTTTTTTTTAAGTTTTGTGTAGCAGTTGTTATTTAATTCCATTGCTGTGTAGTATTTGGTTGATTGCTAAACCACAGATTATGTCATCATTTTATGACCAATAGACATTTGGGTTGCTAACAATTTCTGGACAATATTAATAATTCTTCATAAACATTCTTGTATATGAAATGCAAGAGTTCTGTGCCCCTCCTCACAAGATATGCAACAGCTGTGTGGCTTATCTTTTTGGCCCCCATGAATGTTCAAGCCCCTTAAGGTAGGGAAAGAATGCAGATAGGAGGTGCAGGAGTCTGTGTGATTTCCCCTAGGCTCTGGCCCCAGGGCAGCATCCAGGGGTGGGTGTCTGCATCTCCCAAAGCCCAAGCAGGTATGTGTTAGTGTACTCTTTTAGCCTTGCCATGTACTGATGGCTTAAGTGTTAACCAGTTCAGTGTCCTGTTAGTACTCAGGTCCTTGTCCAGCATCCAGGAAGAATCAGGTCACACATGGACTTGAAGGATGAATGCAGGGGTTTTATTGAGTGGTGGAAGTGGCTCTCAGTGGGATGAATGGGGAGCTGCAATGGTTATGGAGTTGGAAGATGATCTTTCCCTGGAGTTTGGCCATGCAGCATCCAATCTCCTCTCCTCCACAACTGTCCCCAGCTGAACTACTCTTGGCATTCAGGAACACTTTCTCTTCTCTCTGATGCACCAGTCTGCCATTCTTCTGCTCTTCTCGGGAGCAGCTACTTGGGAGGCTGAGGTAGGACTTTAAATTTTTTTGAAGTGTTTTTTTAAATTTCCAAAATTAAAGATATTTTTGTTATTTTTTTTTTTTAAATCTCCCTTCTGTTAAGGCTGGATCATATACTCTTTATGATATTGAAACTTTTCAAATTTACTGAGTCTGGATTTATGGTCCACCACAAGTCACTTCAAATAATTATTAACATTTCAACATGCTCTAAGAAAATGTGTCTTCCAGATGATATATATATTACATAGGTGTGTGTGTATATGTGTGTATATATATGTGTGTGTGTGCATCATGTTACATTATAAGATTCCATTTGTTAACTGTGTTCTTCTAATGTTTTATATCCTCACTCATTATTTGCTCCTCTTTTTAAGGTCAGTTTAGATTTAATGGAAGTATCTGTATATTCATATTTAAATAAACCACCTTATTTGATATTTCTTTTATATTGGTCCGACCTGTTTTATGGTACAACCTGTTTTAAAAGTATCCCTTTAGGTGATACCTTTATTACATAAAAACATTATTGATAGCAGTCATAAATGCTGAATTGATGGTAGCCGTACTGGGTTAGCATTTTGCACATTGTATCCTTTGGTGTATAAATAAATCAATTATTAAAAGTTAACTTATTAAAATTAAAATTTTTGTCCCTCAGAAACCACCATCAAAAAATACAACATTAGCACACACAGAATGGAACAAAATATTTGAAAATTATACATCTGATATAAGATTATATCCTTAATATATAAATAGTTCTTAAAACTCAATATTAAGACAAGTAACAAAGTTTAAAAATGTTCCAAGGATAGGAGTAGACATTTTTCCAAAGAAAATATATGGTCAATAAGCACATATAGCAATGCTCAACATTTTTAGCTGTAACGAAAATCCAATCCAAAACCACAATGAGAGATCATTTCACACTCACTAAGAAGGCTATAACAAAGACGTAATAACAAGTGTTGGAAACAGTTTGGAGGAACTGGAACCCTCTTGCACTCTTGGTGACAATGACAAATGGAACAGTACTTTGGAAAACAGTTTAGCAGTTCTTCATAAATATACAGTTCCCATGTAGTCCAGCAATTACACTTATAGTATCAACCCAAAAGAAAGGAAAATATGTTTATTCAAAGACATGTGTAACTATGTTCCTAGTAGCTACAATTGGAAACAATAAAAAAGCCAAGGAACTGATAAAGGAACAAATAAAATATGATATATCCATACCATAAAATACTATACTGCTCTAAAAAGAAATGAAATATTAATACATACTACAGTATGAATGAATCTAAAAACTATTTAAAAAAAAAAAAACAAAAAATTACACTCAGTGAAAGAAGTAATTTACATAATAGCCAAAACTGTATGACGCCAGATGGCTTCATGACTCATAAGCATTCTAAATATGTTAGGATTTTACACTTTAAATAGGTGGGTTTTAAGTGATGGAAGTTATATCTAATTATCAAGCCTGTCAAAATAATGAAAACAATAAAAATAAAATTTTCAGCAAGAAAATTGTTATACTTTTAGATATTGTAGATATTTAACTAAAATATTATATCATATTTCTTCAAGTTTATCCTTCCTTTCTACTGTGGATTGATCACATAATTTTTTAAAAACTGTCTTTTTTATATTATCTATATTACTTTAAAATTATTTTTGTGTAGAAAATTGTTTTACTAATTGGATACACATTAAATGTATAGAGTTCAAAACACAATTTTTAAATAATCATTCAAAAATAAAAGAAGACTTCAGATTGGTTATATCTTTTAAATTCTTTCAAAATTAGTCTCTTTTTTTTTTCTTTTGCTTTTTAGTAACTAAAGGATTTATTTTTTATTTTTTTTATTATACTTTAAGTTCTAGGGTACATGTGCATAACATGCAGGTTTGTTACATATGTATACTTATGCCATGTTGGTGTGCTGCTCCCATCAACTC
>NW_016807873.1:292912-298464 GCF_001698545.2 Rhinopithecus bieti
GACTTTTTTTTGGTGGGTAGGCTATTAATTGTTGCCTCAATTTCAGAGCCTGCTATTGGTCTATTCAGGGATTCAACTTCTTCCTGGTTTAGTCTTGGGAGAGTGTAAGTGTCCAGGAAATTATCCATTTCTTCTAGATTTTCTAGTTGATTTGCGTAGATGCGTTTATAGTATTCTCTGATGGTTGTTTGTATTTCTGTGTGGTCGGTGGTGATATCCCCTTTATCATTTTTTATTGCTGCTTCTTCCTTAAGGAAGTCTAATAACATATCTTCCTAGCTCAACTTTTTTCTCTGGCTCTCCAACGTAGAATATTTAATTCTAAATTAGTTCTCTACAGAAATCTACCTCTGTATTCAACTTCTTCCTGCCAGACAAAACTTGGAGTGTTGGGAACTGAACTGTCATTACTACTCTACTTGCTTTCTTTCCATGTCTTCCTTTTCCCTTCATCTCTTGACCTATTTCTGCACATCATTCAGGTTTTGCTTTTATTATCAATGTTGCTGGTATACTTTCTATTATCCTCATAGAATGTTCCCCTAGCATTGCAGTCTTTCCTTTATAAAATCTTTTCACACAATTTTATGACTTTTTTTTTATTCTATCATTCCAAATAGAATATAAAGTGTATGGGAGGAGAAACTGTGTCTAAATTTGTTTATCTGCAAATTCAGCAGTTACCTCTAGTGTATTTCAATCATTTTATAAAACATTAACAGTAGAGTTACTGAAACTAAAACCTTCATTATTCAATACATAAGACAGTATAAGATATTTTCCAAGGGAAGGAAATGTTTTTGAGAGAATGTCTGAATTTCTGGTACCTTGGAAAACCAAGATTCAAAGACATGTTTGCTAAATTGTAGAAATATAGACTGGGTGTTCCTGGGAAAGCTGTTCCCAATGTTAAGATTACTTGATTCTAGAACTCACATAATTGTTTACATTTACACCTGTTATTTTTACAATAGATTTGTTAGGACTTAATAAAAACAGGTAATTATTATAAAACTCAAATTATACTATTATTATTAGAGGCTTTTGAGTATCAGAAAGAGACACTATATTATTTACCAGTGAAAGAATCCTTTAATATGAAAGATATATTTTCATTTTCAATAAGGAGACCGAGGTACGCAAGGGAAAACAATTTCCTCGGTGTTACACGGACAGAAGAGCTACAAATATGTGTGTCCCTCATGAATATATATCTTTCTTTATCAGAAAAAATTAGGGAGCAGTCTGCTGAATTTTTATATATGAAAATAACTGTATAGTAAAGTGTTTATCTAATTGCTCACAGACATCCCTGTTGCTTCAATTCATAGTTGTATAACTTTCTTTTTTTTTTTGGGATTACAGGCTTGAGCCACCGCGCCCGGCCAGTTGTATAACTTTCTAGAGTGTCCTGTGTGAGTGATGGCCACAGGGTTCTAACCGATCTTGTAATATCAGCCTTTCCATGATGTTTGTAAAATAATCATTTTGTCTTTTTATTTCATCATTTCAGCTACAAAACACAATTTTCTGAATTTATATTTATATCAACTTGTCTTCAAAGGCATAGAGAAAGTTAGGACTTTATACTCTCAATTAAAAACATGCATAGTTCTTCATTATAAAACTGATTCCACTTCTTCTCATTAAATGCTTGAAACCAGAAGTCAAAATAAATTACCTACATATTTTGTGTTCTCTGTATATGTCACATTTGGTTACCTAATTCTCGCAGAACAATAGACATGTGGAAAGGAGGGAATTGCAGTCCTCAACTATACTTCTCCAATACCTAACCAGAAAAGAAGCAGAAACTCCAAACAAAGGATGATTTAAGTAGCTCAGCCAGCACCTCAGCACAGGGAGCAATGGCATGTGCAGGAAGTACATCAAATAATGACTTTTGTAGTTTTTTTCATAAGTTTTTTGTTCAAAACCAAACTTTTACAAACATTTTCATAACAATCAGCATGCTAAAGCGAACTAAATATGGCCTGAGAAGGACTTCGTACTTTTATATTTGAGTCCTTGTGGATGAACTGCAACCTACCTTAGTAGGTAGACAAAACTGAAAACCTCACTTAAGAGTATGTGCCTGTAACAATAACTGAGTCTTGGCCAATCTCAGTGGCCATATTTCAATCATTCATACACTATTGAGTTTTCAAACTGTGTTCAAATAAGGCAAACGCCAACCTGTAACCAATCCAGTGTTGTGTACCTAACTTTCTATTTCTGTACATCATTTCCCTTTTTTTTTTTTTTTTGTCTATAAATCTTCTTCCACCACGTGGCTGTGCTGGAGTGTCTGTCAATCTGCTGTGATTTTAGGGGCTGCCCGATTCGCGAAATCATTCATTGCTCAGTTAAACTTCTTTAAATGTAATTTGGCTGAAGTTTTTAGTTTAGCAAATGATGTCAGAAGCAGAATCTGAAGTGGAGCTTCTAGCGACCCCCAAGAGCTCTTAGTGAACAAGCAAAGTACTTGCAGGACCCGCTTGTGTCCGTTGATCTCCAGAGTGACTGCGGATTGTGGCTAAGCTCTCAGATTTCCAAACTCCACAGATTTGTGTTTAGAGGTCTCCGAGTTCCTTTAAACAAAGTTCTGATCCAAACTGGGTTTGGAAGTTGTGACAAAAACTGGGCTGCGTTCAGAAATGGATTTGATCTGGGAATTAACTGGCTTGGATACAGTTAGAAGCCTCTTATATCTGACTGGGGCAGAAAGGAACCGGTTAAGCAGTTATATGACAGGGGTTATAAAATTTGGCTTTAGAAAATTTACAGGGATTTTTGTGTTCTACCCTTTGTTTTATTTTCTTGCATGCTTAGGTAGGAAGAAAATCACTGGCTAAGTTAATCAAGAGAACGTGAGAGTAAAGCCAATATTTTAGGTGAAAATGGGATCCTTAATTTCTGGAAAACTGAGTTCCTTCTGGCTTATACATTAGGCCTGGGAGGCAGCAAAGTTTTACATAAATGACAAAATCTTACTAAAGATAACTAACTGGCAAGGGAAGTGCCTTGAACTTGGGCACCTCCCCTTTCTGCAGTTCTTTTATTTTCTTCTCCTTCTGTAACTGACGCTCTTTGTCTCGAGAATCAAAGGAGAAAGGGCATATTTCCACAGTTCTTGCCTCTGGGATTTGGGGCTTAAAAGGCATCCCATAATGTGGCACAGGTTGAGCTTTTATCAAGTCTGGTTCGTCCTCTTCCTCATCTTCTTTGGGGGGGCATTCGAATTCTGTTCTTCAATGCAAAGGCTGGTGACTTGGGGAAGGTGATTGGAAGTACCTCTTTTCAGGAACACCCACAACATCTTCCAAAATCTTAGTAGGGCAAGGTCTGGAATGAAATTCAAAGTGTTCATCCTCTGATTTCTTCTTTGATTCTCACTCCTGGATTCTTTTCTCAATTTCCAAATCAAAGCCAATAGGCTCAGTGGGTGGTTTCACAGGTGGTTTCTTGGGCAAGATGGGCCCACCTTCAAGTATTCTGGGATCAAGTTCACGTGCATTGAATTTGTATTGTTGCAGTTTCTCGAACTCCTCAGCCTCCAACTCTGCTGCACTTTTGCAGGTCACAGGCCGTGCACGGTGTTTGGTTTGCAGTACAGGAGTCTGTGGGTCTCTGCAAATCTTGGTCACAGAAGATTTGGAGGGTAACAGGTTAGTATCATCCTTCTTGCTCCTCGAATGATATCTGTTAGGGGTTCGTTTATGGAAGTCTTCAACCTGCTGTGCAAGGGGCACATATGTAGAAACTGTTTCATCATATGTTCTTTTCTTTTCTTGGAACAGGTTGAAAGGCTTAACAATGGTACATCCCTTAGTCACTTGGGCAGGTGATGAAGGATGCTTTCGTAGTTCAGATGTAAAGTTCACTTCCTTATACTCCTCCTGGTTCTTAGGATATTGTTTGATTTGCTCATCTGTGCGGAAGTGGAAGTCAACTGATTTGGTGACCTGGCTCACTGATTTCTTCACAGGTTGCCCTATTCCAGCCAGAGCAAGTTTCTTGAATTCTTCATTCTTTTTCTGCATTTTCACCACCTCTTGCTGCATTTTCATACTCTTCTCCAGCTCTTGCTCCTCAGTACTTTTTAGAACCTTCTGCTTTATGGGTGGCATACAAGGCACAGTGTGTCTACCCTTGGCTTTCTCTGGGGAAGGTTCATTCTTTTCAGAAGTATCTTGAGCACTGCCTTCTTCCTCTGGCTTCTTTTTGTTGTTAGAAACTTTCATTTTCTTAGAGGGTAGAATTTCATCGATGATTATAGGAGTGGCACATCTCTTGGCTTTCATTTCATTAATCTGCCAGAGAAGAAGGTAAAGAATGTGACCCATATTGAACAGTTCTGCTTGGAGACTGACAGAAGAGGTGCTCTGAAGGCACAAACTTGGAAGCACCAGCTGGAAGAAGAACTGAGTCAGCAGAAAGAAGCAGCTTGCTTCAAGGCTCGTCCAAACACCGTCATCTCTCAGGAGCCCTTTGTTCCCAAAAAAGAGAAGAAATCAATTGCTGAGGGCCTTTCTGGTTCTCTAGTTCAGGAACCTTTTCAGTTGGCTACTGAGAAGAGACCCAAGGAGCTGCAGGAGCTGGAGAAGAGAATGGCTGAGGTAGAAGCCCAGAAAGCCCAGCAGTTGGAGGAGGCCAGACAACAGGAGGAAGAGCAGAAAAAGGAGGAGCTGGCCAGGCTACGGAGAGAACTGGTGCATAAGGCAAATCCAATACGCAAGTACCAGGGTCTGGAGATAAAGTCAAGTGACCAGCCTCTGACTGTGCCTGTATCTCCCAAATTCTCCACTCGATTCCATTGCTGAACTCAGCTGTGAGCTGCGGACACCGCCTGACAATGGGACCTGCTCTTAATGTCAAACCTGAGACCGTCTTGCTTTGTTACTGGGCATGGAGAGAACCCATTTCTCCAGACTTTTAGCTACCCATGCCTGAGAAAGCATACCTGACAACTGTGGACTCCAGTTTTGTTGAGAATTGTTTCCTTATATTACTAAGGCTAATGAGACATAACTCATG
Organism: Rhinopithecus bieti; assembly: GCF_001698545.2. Lineage (NCBI taxonomy): Eukaryota > Metazoa > Chordata > Mammalia > Primates > Cercopithecidae > Rhinopithecus > Rhinopithecus bieti. Next base: position 297,950 of record NW_016807873.1, read on the forward strand.
TATGTTTCGATTAGACTCCATGTAGTTACTTCCTTTAAACCATCAGCTGGCCCTTTATATGGGTCTTCACTCTGATTAGAATTTAGTCTCTGTGTCAGCACAGCGTAATCTCTATTGCTATTGTCCCTTACCACTCTCCCCCTCCCCCTACTTTTTTTTGTTGTTGTTGTTTAATTTTAACCAGAAAATAAAGATAGTCAAATCCTAAGATAGGGATTAAGTCATGGTTTAGATGAGGAACAATCAATACATCAGATTCTGTCCTCTTCCCTGCATACAGTGAAGTTATAGTTAAGGATCCCTTTGCTGTGAGGGTAGAAAACCTCACCAACTGCACCAGTGAGGAAGAAGACTGCATGGACTCATGGGGAGCCTCACAGCAGCCATGCAGCAGGCTCTGGGTGGGGCTGCCGTTAAGGCATGTTCTCTTCTTATTGGTGCTGATAAGAACAGGGAACAGTACAGTGTGAATTTTAAGACCTGGCCTGGAATAAATGTTTTGTCTTTCCCTCCCT
>NW_016807873.1:300275-319199 GCF_001698545.2 Rhinopithecus bieti
AAAAAAAAAAAAAAAAAAAAAAGGTAAAAAGAAAAGAGATAGTTTGGGGGCTACTTCTGTCTTTTTTTGTGTTTTTTTATTTTGTTTTGATGGATTTTCACTCTGTCACCCAGGGTGGACTGGTACAGTGGCCTGATATCGGCTCACTGCAACTTCCGCCTCCTGGGTTCAAGAGATTCTCCTGCCTCAGCCTCCATATATGCACCCCACCACCACGACAGGGAATTTTTGTAGTTTTAGTAGAGACGGCATTTCACCGTATTGGGTAGGCTGGTCTCAAACTCCTGACCTTGTGATCCGCCCACCTCGGCCTCCCAAAGTGCTGGGATTACAGACGTGAACCACTGTGCCCGGCATGGAGGTTGTTTCTTATTAATGGAAAGCTTCCACTGAGAACCTTTACCCTTACTATCTGCCTGAAAATAATTTCTTAATAACTCCTGTATCACTGGCAAAAGGGTGATAATAATTTATTACAAGTCAGATTTCTGGCTTTTTTCCCTCTTTTTCTCTGTTCAAACTGGTTAAATGAATGGTAAAATCACTGTTTATCTCTCTGTGAAGTTAATTAATACAAAGAAAAAATAATAATTCTGAGGTTGGTCTTAAGCTGCAGTGAATCTGATGTGCTTTTTGTGTCTTTCTGTATTGTTCTATCATAAAGAGGAGTACCTTAGGAAAAAAATGTGTGCCTAAAACCTTATAAGCTTGCTGTACAAGATGATTCAGCCCACTGGTCAGTTAGGTCCTTGGGAGCTTGACCTTGTAACCATGTGGCCATGCTTTCTCTATTCACAATGGCAGCCTAGGTTCAGGGTTTAATTCCTAGCTTAGGGGATGAGCCTTTCTGATTGACATTTGGATGACTTTTGCCACTTTTAATTCTCTTTTCCTCCACAAACCATCTTTAATTTTTCTTTTGCAGAGAACCTATAAGGTTATTTTAGGTAAAGTTTAAAAACAGGAAATACTGGCAGTTTAGTATGGTCTCTCTTCAACTGGAATTACAAGAGCCAAAAGAAATGTGCAACCATGAGGATATCGTACCCTCTGAATACCGTGCTGAGACCAGAAACCCAAAATGATGGTAGACAGTGGTGCTAAGCCCTTTGTTTTGGTCACTTTCACCTAAGAGATAACCTGACCAAAAGGGGGGGATTTTTTTAAACAAAATTATGGGAGGCCATTATTTTGAACGAAGCTCTTGTCCTAGGCCCCAACAGACCAAACCAAACTAAAATGGAGAGTCACCTGTGCTAAATGTGATATAATCAAACTAAGACTTTAAGGAAACACAGATCCTAGAACAGACCAGGTTTTCTTTTTCTCCTTTAAACAGGATGTTCCAGCATAAAAATGTACTGCCTACTCATTCCTTTTCCTAACTTTGAATAACTCACTGTTCTACTGTTTCCCAGTGGGTTTCAAGACCAAATAAATACATTTACAATGGTGAGAGTGACATCAATAACTAGTTTTGGTCAACCTCTTATAATTGAGAAAATGATCAAAAAGGGGAATTGTTAAAGTGAACTAAATATGGACTGAGAAGGACTCCATGCTTTCACATTTGAGTCCTTGTGGACAAACTGCAACCTAGCTTAACAGGTAGACAAGATCAAAAACCTAACTTAGGAATATGTACCTATAAAAATATCTGAGTCTTGTCAATCCCAGAGGCCATACTTCAACCATTCATACACTGCTGAGTGTTCAACCTTTAACCAGTCCAGCTGTTCTGTAACTGACTTCCAATTTCTGTACATCACTTCCCTTTTTCTAATCTATAAACCTTTTTCCACGACATGGCTGTGCTGGAGTCTCTGTGAATCTGCTGTGATTCTAGGGGCTGCCTGAATCGTAAATTATTTATTGTTCCACTAAACTCCTTTAAATTTAATTCAGCTGAGGTTTTGTTTGTGTGTACGTGTTGGATTTTTAGTTTTATTTTGTTGTCTTTTAATCAAGCATATACCCATTAGTTTTTCCTCAGTAGTGGAAAATATGTTCAAACATATCTTTGGGCACATCTTTTATCTTCCATTGATTGTTCCTGTAAAAACATTCTACAATTTATCTTTCGTAGTGAAATATGTTGAAAAAAGTTTAAATTTAATACTATGTGTTTTGTTGAGATCAAAGAAAATGAAAGATAAAGCTCTAGAACAGTCACCTCATGACCCTTCTGCAAATTCATCCAGTGCTCACTTCACATTGACCAATGTTTGTGTTCCAGCAGCACCTTCCCACAACTCCCCTAGCTAAAGTAACAACTCAGCTCAACTGTAGGGGGAGCAAAACCAAAGTCCATTTCGTAGACACTCTGGTTAAAAGCAATGCATCTTTTTGAATTACTCTTCTCTATGCCATTGCTGTTGTTTATATCTAAAGAGAAATCATCAATAATTTAAAATAAAATATTTTCACATCTGTATTTAACAATTTTTCTAGTTATAACAAAACACCTGAGTCTGAATAATTCACAAAGAACAAAAATTGATCTTTCACAATTCTGGAGGCAGAGAAATGCAAGATGAAGTTACTGGCATCTACAGAGGGCCTTCTTGCTGCATCCTCACGTGGTATAAAGTGGAAGGGAAAAGGAAGCAACGCTGTAGCCTCATGGTGGGAAAGCAGAATAGCAAGCCTGCTGAATGCTGCATGAAGCCTGTGTGTGTGTGCGTGTGTGTATATATGTGTGTATGTGTGTGTGTGTGTGTGTGACTTAGTTTTGCTTTTCTTGATCAGGCTGGAGTGCAATGGCGAGATACTGACTCACTGCAACCTCCAACTCCAAGGTTCAAGTGATTCTCCCGCTTCAGTCTTCCGAGTAGCTGGGATTATGGCTCCCACCACCATGCCCAACTATTTTTTGTGTTTTCAGTAGAGACCGGGTTTCACCATGTTGGCCAGGGTGATCTCAAACTCCTGACATCAGGTGATCCACCTCCCCCCAAAATGTTTTTGGATTACAGGTGTGAGCCACCATGCCCTGCTATGAAGCCTCTTTTATAAGGACTGTCATTAAAATTCACAAGGAATGCAATATCACTTATCTGAGGCAACACTCAAATTTTGGAAGGAATATGTTCAAACCACAGCAATATCAAAGTGAGTACATTATATGAGCAATCACAGCTTTTGGATGGCAAATGGATATTGGATGGCAAATGGAGAAAGAAAATGTAGATGGTCTCATGCTTACAAAAGTGAGTGTGTTAATATCTCTTAAATTATTAAAAGTGATTTACCCCCCAGTAGAAGCTAAACATGCATATGCCAGAAACCTAAGTCATATAAGAGAATTTTAAAGTGGCAAGACCAGTGGCAAGTGTGCAGCTTCCTTGCCTGAAGTCTTCTTGACACAGAACTGGAAATAAAGTAATTATACAGCTGAATCAGCATTTGTTAGATATCATGATTCAAGATTCATTTTTTGTGCAAAAAATGTGTACACATACAATGTACGTATTATATATGCATATTATACATATATAATTACAATTTACATATTGAAAGTGACGATTCAATGGAGGGGCAACGTGGTTCACGCCCATAGTCCCAGTACTTTGGGAGGCTAAGAGAGGCAGATTGCTTGAGCCCAGGGATTCAAGACCAGCTTGGGCAACATGGTGAAATCCTGTCTCTACAAAAAAAAAAAAAAAAAAAAAAGCAAAAATTAGCCATGCATGGTGGTGCGGGGCTGTAGTCCCAGCTACTTGGGAAGAGGAGATGGGAGGATTCCTTGAGCCCAGGGGCTCTAGGCTGCAATAAGCAGCACTTTAGACTGTGTGACAGAGTAAGGCCCTTTCTCAAAAGAAAAATACTCTACAGTTAAATGGTTCATCATATATTTACAGAATTGTGCAACAACCAGAACAATAAGATTTAGAGCATGTTATCAACCAAAAAAGCAATAGTGTCCCACCAGGCACAGTGGCTCATGCCTGTAATTCCAGCACTTTGGAAAGCTGAGGTGAGCAGATCATGATGAGGTCAGGAGTTCAAGACCAGCCTGGCCAATATGGTGAAACCCCCGTCTCTACTAAAGATACAAAGAATTAGCCGGTTATGGTGGTATGCACCTGTAATCCCAGATACTTGGGAGGCTGAGGCAGGAGAATTACATGAACCTGGGAGGCAGACATTGCAATGAGCTGAGATAGCCCTATTGCTCTCCGATCTGGGTGACAGAGTGAGACTCCACCTCAAGAAAAGAGAAAGAGAAAAACAAAAAAAGAAACACTGTTTCCTTAGCTATTTCCTGTCCTCCAATCTAGGTGATCACTATCCTACTTTCTATCTCTATACATTTGCCTATTTGGGGATTTTCATATTAAAGCAATTATACAATATGTGATCTTTTGTTTTTGGAATCTATAATTAGCATAATGTTTTTAAAAGAGTCATCCATGGCTGTTGTGGGAAGTCAGGGACCCAGAACAGAGGGACTGGCTGAAGCCATGGCAGAAGAACATAAATTGTGAAGATTTCAAGTACATTTATTAGTTCCCCAAATTAATACTTTTATAATTTCTTCTGCCTGTCTTTACTGCACTGCAGTCTCTGAAGAAAATTGTGAAGATTTCATGGACACTTAATCACTTCCCCAATCAATACTCTTGTGATTTCCTATGCTGTCTTACCTTTAATCTCTAATTCCCATCATCTTCCATAAACTTGAGGAGAATGTCCGCCCAGGACACTGTGATGATTGCATTAACTGCGAACAAATGTTTGCAGAGCATGTGGGTTTGAAAAAAAAAAAAAACAGGATAACAGCGATTTTCAGGGAACAAGGGAGATAACCTTAAAGTCTGGCTGCCTGTGGGCTAGACGAAACAGAGCCATATTTCTCTTCTTTCAAAAGCAAATAGGAGAACTATCGCTGACTCTTTTTCTCAGCAAGGAACATCCCTGAGAAAGAGAATGCATTCCTAAGGGGAGGCCTCTGAAATGGCCGCTTTGGGAACATCTGCCTTTTATGGTTGCAGATAAGGGATGAAATAAGCCCTGGTCTCCTGTAGTACTCCCAGGCCTACTAGGACGAGGAAATTCTCGCCTAATAAATTTTGCTCAGACCAGTTGTCTGCTCTCAAACCCTGTCTCCTGATAAGATGTTATCAATGACAATGTGTGCCCGAAACTTCATTAGCAATTTTAATTTCACCTGTGCCCTTTGATCTCACCCTGCCTCCATTTGCCTTGTGATATTTTATTACCTTGTGAAGCATATGATCTCTGTGACCAACACCCTATTCGTACACTCCCTCCACTTTTGAAAATCACTAATGTAAATTTGCTGGTTTTGTGGCTTGGGGGGCATCACGGAACCTGCCAACATGTGATGCCTCCCCTGGACACCCAGCTTTAAAATTTCTCTCTTTTGTACTTTTTCCCTTTATTTCTCAGACCAGCTGACACTTAAGGAAAACAGAAAAGGACCCACATTGAATATCGGGGATGGGATTCCCTTGATACATGCCATGGCATGTATCAAGACAGTATTATTTTTATGGCCCAATAATGCTCTACAATCTGGATGTATCACATTTGCTTTATTCATTCATCAGTGATAAACTAGTTTTTCTTCCAATTTTGGCTATTAAGAATATGTTGTTTCTTAATACTCATGTATTAATTTTGTGTGGACATGTTTTCATTTCTCTTGCATATATTACTAGAGGTGGAATTCTTGCGTCCCATGGTAAATCTATGTTTAACCTTTGATAAACTGCCAAATTTCTTCAAAGGACCTGCATTATTATTCACTCATGCAAACAGTGTATGAGGTTCCAATTACTTCACATCCTTGCCAACATTTTAAATTATTTGTCTTTTTTGATAATAGTCATGCTAGTGAGGGGGAAGCAGTGTCTCATTTTGGTTTTGATTTACATTTTTCTGTAATAATACTGAGTATAATGATGCAGAACATGTTTTATGTTCTTATTGTACATGTACATATTCCTTGGTAAAATTTAGGTTTAGATCTTTTCCACGATTTTTATTAGGTTATTTGTCTTTTATAACTGAGCTATAAGATTTCCTTATAGATGTTTTATAAAAGACACCTATCAGATATGCAATTTGTAGATATATTCTCAAATCTTTGTTCTCTCTTTTGACTTTATTGATAGTGTTATTTAATGTGCAAAAGTTTTGATTTTGATATAGTTCAATTTATCAATTTTAATTTTGTTTCTTCTGTTTTTGGTGTCATATCTAAAACCTTGACACATACAAGGTTGTGAAGTTATATTCATTTTCTTCTTTCTGAAATTTTTATAATTCTAGCTCTTGTATTTAGGTTTGGATATAGTTTAAGTTCATTTTTGTATGTGGTTTGAGGGAAGAAGTTCAATTTCATTCTGTTGCATATAAATAATCAGTTTGCTCATTGGCATTTGTTAAAGAGGGTATACTTTCATCATTGTCTATACAATGACATTCTTGACAAACATCAGTTGACCCTATGTGTGACTGTATTTCTGTATTCTGAAGTCTATTCAAATGGTGCATATGTCTCACTGTGTACCTGTACTATACTATCTTGATTAATGTAGATTTGATATATGTTTTCTAGTTTTGTTCTTTTTTTCCAAGATTGTGTTGGTCGTATTTAGGTTTCTCATATATTTATACCAATTTTAGAATCACTTTGTCAGTTTATGCTAAGAAACCAACTGAAGACTTGATAGGTTCAATCTATGTATCAATTTGGCAAATAAAGGCAATGCTACTATATTGTTTTTCAAATGAGGAATATGAGACGTGTTTTCATTCATTTAGATCTTTAATTTCTTTCCACAATTTTTAGTAATTGTCACAATTTACATTTTGTATTTCTTTTGTTAAACTTATTCTAATTATTTTATTTTTTTCTGATGGTATTTTTACATAAAATTGTATTATTAATATCATATAGAATAGTTTATTGTAATTTTCTGGAACTACAAGTAATTTGTATATAATGATCTAATGTCCTAAGAATTTTGCTGTTTTTTTTGAGCAAATATTTTTATAGTGAAACCATTAAGATGTTCTCTATATAAAATCATGCCATATACCAATAAATATATTTTATTACCTTCCTTTCCAATATGGATTTATTTTATGTTTTTGCCTAATGGTCTTGCCAAAAAAACCCACATCAATTTTGAATAAAAGTGGAGAGTTGACTTCTTTCTCCTCCTCTTTGCCTTCGAAAAATATCATTTAGGCTTTTTCTATTAAGTGCGCTACTAACCTTTCTAACCTTTTTTTTATTTTTTTAGATACGCTTTGTATTAGTCCGTTTTCACACTGCTGTCAAGAACTAATTGAGAGTGTATAATTTATGAAGGAAAAAGGTTTAATTGACTCAGAGTAGTGCAGGCTTAACAGGAAGCATGACTGGGAGGCTACAGGAAATTATAATCATGACGGAAGACAAAGGAGGAACTAGAACCATCTTCTCACGGTGTCAGGAGAGTGGGAGTGAAAGGGTAAGAGCCACACAGTTTTAAACTATTATAACTCACGAGAACTTATTCACTATCATGGGATCAGCAAGGGAGAAATCAGCACCCGTGATCCAATCACCTGCACCAGGCCCCTCCTTCAATTTGACATGCATTTTGGGTGGGAACAAAAATCCAAACCGTAATATTCTGCCCCGTCCCCTTCCAAATCTCATGTTCTTCCAATATTGCAAAATACCATTATCCCTTCTAAATAATCCCCAGTCTTAACTCATTTCAGCATTAACTCAAAAGTCAACAGTCCAAAGTCTCATCTAAGACAAAGTAAGGCTCTTCAACATATGAGCATATAAAATTAAAAACAAGTTAGTTAATTTCAAGATGTCACTAGAGTACATCCATTGCATAAATGTTCCTGCTCCAAAAGGGAGAAATTGGGAAAAACAAAGAAAGGGCAGAACCCATGCCGGTGTGAAACCTTGCAGGGCAGTCATTAAATTTTTAACCTCCAAAATAATCTCCTTTAACTCCATGTCTCACTTCCAGGCCACACTAATATAACAGGTGGGATTTAGTTTTGGTTTATATTCATTGCTGGTGAGCTAGTGTGATTTGGGTGGGGTGGGGTGGGGTGGAAAAGAACCTCGTTTTGTCGTATTACCAGAATAGTTTTTCTGGTTTCTTCTCTTTTGGGTGGGCTACATCAGATGGAAGATCTGGGGCTTAAGACTGCTGTTCAGATTCTTTTGTCCCATATAGTGTTCCCTTGATGTAGTAGTTGCTGTGGGGGATGGGGGTGTGGTTCCTAGGTCAATAGAGTTCCTAGTCAATATCTCAGAAATATTATGGCTGCCTCTGCTGTGTCATGCAACTTGTCAGGAAAGTGGGAGAAAGCTGACAGTTACAGGCCTTACCCAGCACCGATACAATCCAAAAGACCAGTCTCACTACCACCACACACTTACCAACAGCACTAAGTTTATTTCCAATCAATGGGTGAACAGGGCTGAGAACTTGCTCCAGGCTACCAGCCTCCCAGCTGAGAAAGCAAGCAGGGCTTTCACACCTCCCCACCTGTTGAGTCTACACACCAATTCACACACTCTCTGGAGTTCTGGCCAAGACACTTTGCATTCTGATGGAATTGTTGCAAACTTCAACTGGAGGTTTCCTTCTCCCTGTGGTCTTTTCCCAGTTCCTCTGGCAGCCCTCCCCAAGGACCCCTGTGAGACAGGATAGAAATGGCTTCCCCAGAAACCCAGAGATTCTACAAAGACAGAAATGGCTTCCTTGGAAACCCAGAGAATCCACAGGGCTTTTCCCACTGCTTCCTGTACCCCTGTATTTCACTCAGCTCTCTGTTTGACTCAGCTCCAGGTCAGGTCAACTCCTGTGGTCTGAAACTTTATGTTTCCCAGTAAGGGTATGTGTTCAAAGGTGGATGATCTCTCTTTCCCATTTTCACAGCTTGAACACTCACTGTACTTGGGCTGTCTCCTGGGTTCTGCTGGATGAATCCCATTTCTATCTTCTTGTCATACATTTCTTGACTATCGTTACTGCCTCAGCATCCATTTTTAGGCTTAACATGAGTTGTTTAAGATCTAGTCATAGCCTGTCACTTTTGGCTTTGTGAAAACTTCCCTTCCTTGTGTAGTTGGTTGTGACAGAGTCCACTTGTTTCTCATCCCACTGACCCAGAAATGCAACATACTACAGAGCTGATTACCGTGAGATAACCTAATGATCAATACCAACATCAAATAATAATTTTCCCCCTTCATGTGTGTTTTCTTAAGAGAGCCATTCTAAAACTCCTGCAGACAAGGCTAGGAAATAATGCCCATAGACCTTAAGAAAAGCACCCCCACAGCCCTCTGCACAGGGATTCTCTCTACCACTTCCAGGCAGCTGGTTGAGCTCTCTGCCACTTCTGAACTTTCTGTCAGTTTTCTGTTATTATCTTTAATATCTCTAGGTACTGTGAGTAACACATTTCTTCTATTTTATGAATATTGGTTTTGGTTTCTCATTTCATTGTGTTTTACCTAACACACACATCTGAATCTCACTTCCTCACCTCCATCAGAGCTTTCCAGGGTCTTGGTTTACTGTAATTCTCATGAGACAGACTTCAGTATAAAATTGGACAGAAATCATAACAATATAAATCACAACACTGCTGAATATATTTAATAACAGAGCAATTAGGAAATTAAAACTAATTACAATGCATTACAGAATTTTCATTTACGAACAAATAAGAGATGTAAAAGTAAGGTAAAATAAAACACTTTGTTGAAGTTACATACCTATTTGCCTTTTAAAAAATATTATCTACTAGGCTATAGAACAATGCCAACAGATAATGCCAGGTTGCAGGAGATGGAGGATGGGAGAATGCGAGATGACTGTCTACTGGGTATAAAGCTTCCTTTGAAGTGAAAAAATACTTTGGATCTAGACAGTGGTGGTAGTGGCAAAATATTGCAAATGTATTAAATGCCAATGGATTGTACACATTAAGTGATTAAAGTGTTAAATTTTGGCATAAAATTTTAATCAATTGTTTAAAAAAAAAAAAACAACACAGGTGGATTGCCAGATTTGACTTAAAGGCCATAGTTTGTTAGACCTTGTTTTATGCTATAAATTTAATTCCCACATATTTGAAATAGTAAATAGTAAATTATGTCATTTTTGCTATTTATATTACAAACATATCATGTTTTTGAACTATATTATGCATTTTTTTTTTTTTTTTTTTTTTTTTTTTTTTTGAGACAGAGTCTCGCTCTGTCACCAGGCTGGAGTGCAGTGATCTCAGCTCACTGCAACCTCTGCCTCCGGGGGTTCAAGCGATTCTCCTGCCTCAGCCTCCCAAGTACCTGGGACTACAGGCACACTTCACCATGTTGGTCAGGATGGTCTTGATCTCTTGACCTCGTGATCCACCTGCCTCAGCCTCCCAAAGGGTTAGGATTACAGGCATGAGCCATCACGCCCGGCGTGTACTATGCAATTTTATCAACAGTAAAATTGTTGGGGAAATTTTTTGATTTGTTTAATTGTAAGGGTGCATATTTTATTCTGATGTATACAAAATCGTTTCTGGTGCTTTGCAATATTAGTGAATTCCTTCTTTCAGTAACTCCATGAGGTGGATAATACTGTGACCACCATTGTCATTTCATTGGTGAGAAAGCTGAGGCAAGTATGGTTTAAATGCCTTGTCCAACCCACATCATTATGTAATGGTTTCTCAGAGATTTGAATCAAGGTGACCTGAATTCAGACTGCCAGCTCTTAACCACCATGTTATGCTGACTCTTCTATTTGGGATTTTTACAGAAATAATTTATTGGCATTATTTATATTTATTTGAGCATCAGTAACTTTATCATCTTTTATATGTTATTTGCTATTTTTACTTTGAATTACCTATTCATACTTTCATCAACTTTTATATTAAATTGTCTTTTTTGGTTGTTGTTTTGTAGCTGTCACTAGACAGTGGATACCAATCTATAGTTACATGTGTTGTAGGATAGGTTCAATGTAAATAAACACAGGTTTATAAGCATGATAAAACAACATTACTAACCTCTGGCACTATATTAGTTCTGTGTTTCTTTATATATGTATCAGTTCCTGGATGATTTGTATGAAATATTCTGTTACAAACTCTTCCGATGATTTCTCTAGCATCAATGTTATACTGCGTGTGAGTGTATATGTATATATATAGTCATGATTTATGTATACCTATATAAATATATATACAAATATAGTGATATACATATATATATAATATTTACATTTAAATCATTAGGCTGGAGAATACTTGTGTGATAATTAGTAAATAGTAAGGCTTCTTACTAACAAAGATAACTAAATTTCTGTCCATCTGGAGCACTTTTGTCATAAAGTGCTTCCCTCATATGTACATTAAAGGTTTATGACTTGATTTAGCTATTTTCCACAAAATTTATAAACTCATCGTATACTTTGCACACTTTTTGTGATTCTAAAGGATTTCATGTTTCTATTTTATATTTAGAGAAGAAATGGATCAAAAGACCCTTGGAAAAGAGAAAAATTAGACATGATTATTTGAAGTATAGTATGTGGAACACTAATTATTATTTCAAACTATCTTCAATAAACACATTGAATTTCATCATATATCTATCAGGTAACTAAGTGATGCAGTGTCTTGTTTTAAAATAATTGTACATGTATATGTGCATGTATGTTTAGCAAGATTAACAATACACTAAATCCCTTCATAATGAAACTCCTATATTATCACAATCAAAAATTAAGAACTTACATTTCCCAAAGGATTATATAATTATTCTACTACAAAGACAACATGTACAGCGTAATGTTTTACTTGCGGCCCTATTCACAATAGGCACAAGACTTGGAAGCAACCCAAATGTCCATCCTGTGACAGACCTGGATTAAGAAATGTCGGCACATAATAGGAAAAACACGCCATGGAATACTATGCAGCCATCAAAAACAGGATGAGCGTTTGCATGCCTTTGTAGGGCGCGAGCCATGTGGAGGAGCTGAGAGAGCGGCAGCTGTCTTGAGCGAAACTATCACAAGAACAGAGAACCAGACAGGCCCGCGGCGCGACCCGCATGTTCTCACTCATAGGAGTGGGAACTGGGAACAATGAGATCGACTGGTGGACTCGGCCGAAGCCGGGAAAGACATCATGCACTGGGGCCTAATCATGGGAGGGGGGCAGCAGAAAAAAAAAAAAAAAAACAACTTACATTTGTCATGCCTAAAGGCTCAAAAAATGAAGAATGAACTATATGCAGAGGGGGTTAGTTGTTTTTTTTAGTTCTGTGAATAATGATGATGATATTTTAATGGAAAATGCATTGAATTTATAGAATGCATTTGGAACTATGGTAATTTTCACAATATTTAGTCAGGCCAACAATGAACAAGGGATGTGTTTCTATTTGTTTGCATCATCTATGATTTATTTCAGAAGAGTTTTGTGGCCTTCTTTCTGAAGAACTTTCACCTTCTTGGTTAAGTATATTTCTAAGTATTTATTTAATAATAATTATTATTGTTGCAGATGTTTTATAGGGTTTGAGGTTTTATTTGATTCTCAGCTTTGATACCCATGTAGCAAAAGCAAGACTTAAAAAAAAAAAAAAATCTAGAGGTGTCACATTACCTGACTTCAAACTATACTACAAGGCTATAGTTAACGAAACAGCATGGTACTGGTATAAAAACAAGCATGTAGACCGATGAAACAAACAGAGAATTCAGAAATAAAACTAAATACTTACAGCCAATTAGTCTTTGACAAAGCAAACAAAAACATAAAGTGGGGAAAGGACAACCTATTCGATAAATGGTGCTGGTATAATTGGCAAGCCACATGTAGAAGAAAGAAAGTGGATACTTATCTCTCACCTTATACAAAGATCAACTCAAGATGAATCAAATAATTAAATCTAAGACCTGGAAGTATAAAAATTGCAGAAGATAACATCTGAAAAACTCTTCTAGACATTGACTTAGGCAAAGACCTCATGACCAAGAACCCAAAAGCAAAGGCAACAAAAACAAAGATAAATAGATGGAACTTAATTACACTAAAAAACTTCTGAACAGCAAAAGAAATAATCAACAAAGTAAGCAGACAACTCACAGAGTTAGAGAAAATCTTCACAAACTACACATACCACAAAAGATTAATATCCACAGTCTACAAAGTACTTAACAAATCAGCAGGAGAAAAGCTAATAATACCTCAAAATGTGGCCTAAGGACATTAATAGACAATTTTCAAAAGAAGATATACAAATGGCAAATGGCCGTAGTTTAAAAATCCAAAAATAGTAGATGTTGGCATGGTGCTAATAAGGGAACACGTTTACACTACTGGTGGGAAAGCAAATTAGTACAACCAATATGGCAAAGAATATGGATATCCCTTAAATAACTAAAAGTAGAACTGCCATTTGATCCAGCAATTCCACTGCTGGACATCTATCCAGAGGAAAATAATTCATTATATGAGAAAAATCCATATACACACGTTTATAGCAGCACAATTCACAATTGCAAAACTGTTGAACCAGCCTAGATTCCCATCAACCAATAGGTGGATAAATAAAATGTGAGATAAACATACGTGTGTGTGTGTTTGTGTACACATACATATATATACTATGTATATATTATATATATGTGTGTGTATATATATAATATATGTATATACATATATCACATTTACTTTATCCACCCATTACTTTATCCATACATTCCATATGTATAATGGAATACTACTCAGCCATCAAAAGAGACAAAGTAAACCTGGTTGTAGTTGGAGACCATTATTCTAAGTGAAGTAATTCAGGAATATAAAAGCAAACAATGTATGCTCTCACTTATAAGCGAGACTGAAGCTATTAGGACACAAAGGCATAAGAATGATATAATGGGCTCTCAGAACTCAGAAGGAAGGGTGGGAGCGGGGTGAGGGATAAAACACTACACATTGGGTACAGTGTATATTGCTTGAGTAATGAGTGCACCAAAATCTGAAAAATCACCACTAAAGAACTTATCCATGTAACCAAAGACAAACTTTCACCCAAAAACTTTTGAATAACTAAAATGAAAAGAATTTAAAAGATGAATATTTTAAATGACCAGAAAATAGAATTGGCTCAAAAAACAAAACACATTGTAAAATTAGTTTGTTTTGTAGTAGAAACTAGGTATGAGTTGCTATATTTCTAATTCCACATACTTTCCACTGGGAAGTGACCAAAACTCTAAAATGGTAAGCATTTTTATCAAAGCTTTTAGCAAAAAAAGTGACAATGAAGCTGGATGCACAATAAAAGGTAAGCAGCACTACTCATCTCAAAATATCAAGAGGAAGAGAGAGACTTTTTATACAATCTAATTATTTAATAGTTTCCTCAGAGACAGTTAAAACAACACAATCCTGCATGAAATGAATCCAAAGTATGCCGAGTATGTGCAAAATAGTATTGATACTGTCAATGCACTTCTTAATATTCTTGTTTATATGTACAATGTTGACATATAGTTAAGCTTAATAATATTTTTCATATAAACTGTGAATAAGAACAATAAATTTCAAAACAAGCTCAATAAATTTCAATATAAGCTCATACGACTTTATAACATTTTTGTTTTCCCTAATGTTTTCCTCCTTGAAGTGAAATATTTCTAACAGTTAAACAGGTACTAAATATCTGAAAAAAAAATTTTTGACTTGACAAGGTAAGTTTTGAAAGATGTTTTGGCACAAGAAGAAAGGAATCTTGTATCACAACCTCTTCTTGTTGTAGTAAACTGAGGAAGTCTCATTTATCGGGTTTCCCAGCTTCCAGCCTCAGATGTAATTAATCTCTTTTTCCCTTCTTTCCTGTTCTAACAAACTTCCAGACACAAAACAGACATTTTGTGATGATGAATATCACAGTTGCCACACAGGCCAGCAGGAATCCAATCACATCCAAAGAGTGGTACTGGAACCAGGTGAGATCATGGGCTGCAACCCGAAGGTGTTTGGCTCCTTTATGGCGCATGACAAATTCAATCCAGAAGACTGCTCGATCCAGGGGCTTCACTGGTTGATCATGATGAATTCTTGATAATTTCGTAGCATTCTCTTTATATCTAAATGATAAACATAAAGGTATCAACATTGAAAGTAAGTTAATTTGGCCAGGTGCTGTGGTTCACACCTGTAACCCCAGTACTTTGGGAGGTCGAGGCATGCGGATCACAAGGTCAGGAGATCAAGACCATCCTGGCTAACACGGTGAATCCCCGTCTCTAATAAAAATACAAAAACAAGAACAAAAACAAAATTTACCCAGGCGAGGTGGCACACACCTGTAGTTTCAGCTACTTGGGAGGCTGAGGCAGGAGAATCACTTGAACCCAGGAGAGGGAGGTTGCAGTGAGCCAAGATTGCACCACTGCACTCTCAAAAAAGAGTTAGAGAAAATCTTCACAAACTACACATATCACAAAAGATTAACATCCACAGTCTACAAAGTACTTAAACAAATCAGCTGTGAGTGAGTGAGATCCCCTCTCAAAAAATAAATAAACAAATAAATATAAAAAATAAAGTAAGTTAATTTTTGCTTGAGCATATCAAGTCTATGAAAGATTTTTAAAGTGTCATATGATTCAATGTAAATGTAACAGAATTGACATAGAATTTGTGTATTTTAATTTGAGTCATCATAGAAAGTTTGCCTTTTAAACTGTATTTCAGGATTGACAAATATTTTAAAGTAAAAATGGAAGTTCAGGTGAGAAAGTTACTTATTTGAGGCAGAGAACATATGAGCAATTTTATTTTTTTTTAATTTTTAGTTTTTTGAGTACATAGTAGGCGTATATATTTATGAGGTACATGAGATGTTTTGATACAGGCTGTTATGTGAAATAATCACATCATGAAGAAAAGGGTACCCATCGCTTAAGCATTTATCCTTTGTGTTATGAAATATCTAATTACGCTCCTCTAGGTCTCAAGCAGGCATTCACAATCATGCTCAGCATCATGAGCCATTTTAAGTGGTGAAAGATACATACTTAAAATACAATTTGAGAATTATCATCCTTAGGTTTCTAAAGATGAATTGTGTTATGTGGGTGAAATGTCTCATAGCCATGAGCTCTGCTTCTATTCTAATCTTTAGTGTCCTACTGTTGCCCACCCAGTAACCAGAATGATTTTTTTTTTTTTGAAATTAAAGTCAGATTATGACACTGTCTTGATTAAGACTTTTGCCTGACTTTTCATCATATCAAGAATAAAATCCAACTCTGTTATTTGGTCCTCAGGATCCTCCATTATCAGACACTGGCAAGCTCTTCTCCAAACACTTTCCTATGCACACTGGGTCTTCTAGGGACTTTGACCTTATATTTTTCTTTAAGCTCCCATCTTAGCACCTTACACATTGTGTCCCTCTACCCACGCCTGGAGTACTCTTTCTTGCAACAACCCAAGGCATGCTTCCATCTTTTTTGAGGCAACCCTCTAAATGTTACCAATAAGTGAGGCTTTCTCTGGCCACTCTATGGTAGAACCCCTAGGATTTCCTGTATTTTGTGTGCTTATTTTGAAATTATTTGACACTTAGAATCTTAAAATACATTATACGTCTTCTAAAATACATATTTAAGTATAAAACACATAAAATAAATATACACACACAAAGTGAAACAGCTCAAAAAAGTAAGATCTTCGTAAACATTGTTTTGAAGTGAAGATACCAATTTACCTATCTCTCAGATCATGATAGAGACAAATAAAATATGGAATACCCATGTTATAAAATATATTGCTGTAAAAAGAAATGAAATGTTATACACACAACATAAATAAAGCTAAAAAACATAAAAACAACAAAAATTGTACTTGGTGAAAGAAGTCATTTACACAACATAATAAGTTGTATGATTCAATTTATATGAAATATGTAGAGAGAATAATCTATAGAGAAGGAAAGAAAATTGGTGTTAGCCTAGGGCTAAGGGGTCATGGGAAATGACTTGTATACCATTATGGTTTCTTTTATGTTGATAAAAATGTTCTAAAATGATATAATGGTGACAGCTTCATGACTGCAAGCATACTAAATACATCTGGATTTTACACTTTAAGTAGGTCGGTTTTCTACTGTGGAAATTAAATTTAATTATGAAGACTGTTATTATAATGATAATAAAATAAATTTTCAGTGAGAAAACAGATATACTTTGAGACATTTTAGATACTGAATTAAAATATTTTATTATATGACTTCAAGTTTATCCTTCCTTTCTACTGTGGATTGATTATGTCACATTTATTTTAATATGTCTTCTTATCTATATCACTTTAAAATTAGTTTTGTGTAGAAAATTATTTCAATAATTGGTTATTCGTTAAATGTATGTGGTTCAAATAAAATTTTAAATAATCACTCAACAATAAAAGCGGATTGTAGATTATTTAAATCATTAAAATTCTTTCAAAATCAGTCTTTTATATAAAGGATAAAACTCATACTTACTATTGACAAGAGAAACGATCTAAAAACACCACTGAGTAAAAAAAAAAAGTTATACTCACAAAGGATCATTTATTACTGTCTTCAGTGCATTGAGTAAGTCTGTACTCGACATTGTGTTGAAGTCCAAACTAACAGCTGCACCCTTCGCCTTCATGTGTGCAATGTTATCAGGTTGATCTGCAAACAGTGGAATGCCCACCATAGGGATTCCATGGTAGATTGCCTCGTAGATGCCATTGGCTCCACCATGTGTTATAAAAGCTCTGGTTTTTGGATGACCTAGGATTGAAGGAATTTTAGCAAAATTACTCATAGGAATAAAATGAGAAATGCACAATGGAAGAATCTGAGTGTGATAGTGTTTCCTTGATAACACACTGAACTGAAATGAAATTGCTTTTCAGACTTCAGAGGAAGGAGCACCTAATTCTGCTGGAGACGTAAGTGAAGGCTGTGTGGTGTGTTTAACTTCAGACTGAAAAAATTAATACAATATTACCAGTTGAACTAACAAAAAGTGAAATTTGGACAAATTTGCGCAAAAAAGAAAAAAGCACAGAAAAGGGATGGGCATGTAAGAATGTGTTCTCATTTTTTTTGTTTTTTTTTTTGTTGTTGTTGTTGTTTGTTTGTTTGTTTGTTTGTTTTAATGGAGACAGAGTCTCTCTCTGTCACCCAGGCTGGAGTGAAGTGGTGCAATCTCGGCTCACTTCAACCTCCACCTCCCGGGTTCAGGCAATTCTCCTACTCAGCCTTCTGAGTAGCAGGGACTACAGGGAAACCACCATGCCCCGTTAATTTAATAGAGACTGAGTTTCACCATGTTGCCCAGGATGGTCTCGAACTCCTAAGCTCAGTCAATCCGCCCACGTCAGCTTCCCAAAGTGCTAGGATTACAGGCATGAGCCACTTTGTCCAGCCAGAATGTGTTCTCTTAAGTACAGTCATGGAGTGTGATATGTGGTGCATGCAAGGCAGCAGGCAGTGAGGTGATGGTGGTGCTAGAATTGAGGAAGGACAGGTCACACTTCATTATGCAATGTGTCAACACTTTTTGATTAGGGATTTAATCCTACAGAAAATGCAGTGTCCCTGGTGATAGCAGAAGAGCTGTTATTTTTAGTGACATTTGAAATAACTCTACAGAAGAGGAAAGTAAAGTTGTAGAAATATGAGAAAGGAAGACAACCCAGGAAGTGCCAGAAAAATTCTCTGAGAGGAAATAACACCCAAAATAAAGATACTCTGATCATAAAGAATGTGGGTGCATATCATAAAATGACAGCAATTATTGTTTATTCTTTTCACCCTAGGACTGGAAAATAAATATAGAGAAGTTTCATTTTATTTTAAGTTTT
>NW_016807873.1:320373-332526 GCF_001698545.2 Rhinopithecus bieti
AACCTATTGGTACCACAAATAAAAATACAACTCTTAAATAAATTCAAAATTGTATTTTGCTGAATTTTGGTCAACTGATTGCTAACACTTAGACAGTGTGCTACAAAATGTTGACAACAGTGATTAATATGTTCTGCTATAGCCAAGACATTTTATGTTTACATTACTAATGTTGGAACCCCGAAGGAATCCTTATAAATTAAAAAATAATTTACAGTGTTTTAAGTTCTATTTGTTACATCATTGTTAAAGTAACTTTGAGTTTTGGCAAAATATTAGCATAGGTCATTACAAGAAGGCTATGTCAGACAGGGAACTAAAAGTAATTGCAAATACACATTTTATTCTATATAAAAGAAAATATGTTCCTACTATGTTCTATGAAGGTGGCATCTGAACCTGTTCCCCTGCCTGGCTTCCTTCTGCTTGAGTCCTTCCTATATTTCCTTTGGCTTCCCCATTGGGAGGAGTTGTTAATCTCACAATGCAGTGTCCTTGTGGGGCCACATTTTATACTACACAGGGTCCACCCTCAGAGCAAGATCCATCTCCACCCTTTCCCTTTCATCTTCCTACTTCAGACATTGGCTGGGTCTGGTCCAGCAAGGCAGGCTGCTTTTCTCTTTCTCCAAATTTGCCTGGCTGTGTGGGTCCTTATGTTAGTTGTCTGACAGCTTAGGCTGTCCTTTCTCTGAATAGTACCCTGAATATCACGCAAATAGGCCTACTCCAAAATGTATAGGAAGTATATGATGCTGGATAACATGGCAACACTAAACTGCATGATGCATGTCAGAGTTTTAAATACCTGCTGTTTGTTACTGTTCTAGTGAAGTTACCAAAATGTTATGTTTTCTAAAGTCTGTAGGGTGTACAACGCCCTCAGGAAATCTTAAACAAAAGGATCAAATCACAGGGGCAGAATTTGGTGATAGCACAAACCTGACACCAATATCATGATAATACCAAAGCTTTAGCTGCAACTCTTAATTATATTTATTCCCGATCACAATGTTAATGCCATATTAATTACCAGTGAAAACATTCTCTGTATTATTTTAGCATCTTCCATATATATTTTGATTTTGAATTAATATCTGAGATAATTAGTGCTTTCCCAACAGCTAAGTTTATAGGCAGGAAGTTTCTACAATTGGATTCTTTACAAACTTTAACAGCCTCTTTCAGCAGTTTTCACAACATTAAGACATTGTATCTTACCTTTTGTGGAATCTTGGCAAGGGCTGATGCAACTACGTTGGCCCTTTCTTCTGACATGTTACTGACCATCGACCCCAGAGAAAATACCACAATACCATTTTCTCCAGAGCTCTGGACAAACTCTTCCATTTCCTGTGAAAAAAAGAATGTGTTCTATCATAATAGATTATCAGCACAGCAAGCACTGTGAAAAAATTAGCATAAAACTAAAAGAGAAAATCAACTATTATCAGGAATTATTGGAGTAAAGGATGATTTTGACTGACTCGATTACTCAGTTTTTTTGCAAGATGTATAATATTAGATAGGATGCTTCTGTTAAGGGTATTTGTATAAATATGTGTGTATGTGTGTATGTGTGTGTGTGTGTGTGTGTGTGTGTGTGTGTGTGTGTGTAAGAGAGAAATGAAATAGAGCTATTACATAGTATTTGGGGAGATACCCAAACTCTTCATTTATAATATTATAAGTACTAATGTAGGCGCTTTAAAGTGGCACCACTTGGCTATAATGGTATATTGTTGTTCTGCTAAATCACATATGTTTATTTTAGGCAGGTTTTCTACAGAATTATTTTAGTTGGAAGTCATTAGTGGTTGACTTCCCTGACTGAGCACTGAGGAAAAGTTACTCACAGCTGGGATTATGTAAATCTACATTTATCTTACTATAATCCTTTACACGTCACTTAAAGTTTGTCAGAGTTTTCCAGTCTTTTTTCAAAAAAGAAAAAATAGTAACTGTAAAAGTGGTGGTTAAGAATCACTGACATTCTGGAGTCTGCTATTGTGGTTTGGAATTTCTATGAATTAATTCTAAGAGTCTCATTTATAATACAGAATTGTACAGTATATAGTTAGATAGTTGAATGATCATATTTTCATGTTATTGTTTAGCTGGAACACCTATTGCCCCGAAATCACACTGTTAAATTGATGTGCTATTTATAACTGCATGTGAGGAACTCTCATCATGTCTTTGCTGTGTTTCAGAGGCAGCAGCACTTGCACCAGAATGGGAGAGACTGCCAGGCCTTTCTGCAGAGGAGATTTGGTCACCTTCTTGAGTAGCTCACTCACACATACAAATCTTGGTGAAAACGTACTTGGCTGGAATTTATTGAGAATCATTCTGACTTGTGTTCCCCAATTATGCCAATTTTAAAGTTAAATAATTTCAGATGTAATCATTGGGGTAAAACTTTCTCTTAAGTGTTCTTTACAAAACGAAGAAAAAAAATCCAAATGTTTATTTGCAGACCACATATGGCTAAGTATTTTTTAAAATATGACTTTCAATGTTAAGACATTAGTGTTAATGATGTCAGAGTCACTGTAGTACTGTTCCAGATAATACATGGGATATCCAGGTATTGTGTGTGATTGCAGTTACCTGTAGCCACATTTGATGTAACTTATGTTCAGTGTTTTGTCTCAGTGGCTTGATGCTCAGAGCTTTCTTCATCCACCCAGTGTTAAAGTAATATAACCACTGTTTACAGATTCATTATTGATGTGGACTGATTGTTTCTCATTCTGTGACAACTTAAAAAAAATACACAATTTATGTAAGGAATTTTATAAAAGTATTAAAAGTTCTAAAAGGAAAATAAGCTTTTTTATAAAATTTCTGTCTAGAAATGTTATCAAGGTAAATATGTATGTTTTCATCATGGCTTTTGTTCTATTTTCATAGCTCAATGTAAACTTATGACATTTACTTCGACAATTTTGTTCTTATTGTATGTGCTTTTCTCCTACAAAAAAGTGTCATCTTGTAATATTTATAATTTTCTGCCTCGCTTTACTTGTATTAAAGCTGACTGTAACTGAATATTGTATTGATAAAATTATTATAATGCTACAGTATGCATCTAATGTAAGTTTTAATTATTCCTTCATTTAAGATGTTTGATTACTTCCAATGTATATTTTATGAATATTTTCCATAAATATTAAATATGTATATCTTGATTTTTTCTCTGTATGATTTCATGTAAATATCTTATAAAACCAATGGCTATATGCATTTTAACACTTGATACATTTGTCAATTGTCCTTTTCTATTAAAATATACATAAATTATCTGAGAATCTAATATTTAATTGAATAGAAAGCACCTTGGCTTTACAATTATTTTACATAATAAACAATTAGAAAATGGGTTTCACAACCATTGACTTGCAGTCAAAGCTTTCTTCAAGTTAATAACAACAGCTAGTATAAGTAATTAACAACAGCTAGTATTAGTAATTATCACTGTTGTACTACTAGTCATCCTTTTCTTATCCTGCTACACCTCCTACTTTCTTGCTCCTCCTACTGGCACTATCGGTTTCCTTTAATGTGAGTGGGGAAATCTTTCAAGAGTAGGATAGGGTGGCACAGAATTTCCAATAGTCTCACCTCAGCTTTTGTCTCTTTAGAAAATTACCAATATGAAGCCCATACAATTTGAATTCAACATAGATATTAAATTTTAACTATGGAATAAAATATCAGTATCATGTTGCGGCTAATAAGGAGGCAGACAAAATGATCTCTTATGAGATTACATAATAATGTAATAAAGAATGCTTACTTTCTACCTATTTCTTAGAACTGTGATATCAATTTAAAGTATATGAGGTTCTTCTGTTTCTTCATAAAGATTATAATGTTATGTGATGACATAATTCTTTTGTTATTGTAAACTAAGGGCACTATTCAGATACAAGTGGTAGAAATTATTGGGTATTTATTATACATGCATTGTTCAATTTTCTGTGCTTCTCTATCAGGCAGCTATGATGTTAAGACACAAGTTACCCCGGGAAGCTTTACTGAGTTACTTGTTTTAAGGCAGAAAACACCTGCTCTAATAGGGTATGTTTATGCTAAGATGTAAACCTCTGGAATCTCAATGCGGAATGATGTAAATGTTTGAATAAAATTAAGTGAACACATGGTCTTGCTTCAAATATTATTCGAATAACACAATTATATTGTTAAGGAATTATTTTCTTGTAAGTTAGAATACTGGTGAAGATTCTTATCACTTATGGTAGAATTTTACAATTTCAGCTCTCTCGTCTTACTGTCAGAACTGACATGTCTTCTTTTAATCAAGTCCACAAGGTAACTGTCATATAGAAGACAGGTAGGACTTTGTTAGAGAATGCAATCTTGAAGCACTGAATAATTAGTTTATATTAAATGAGGAATGATATCTCAAGTGACTTACACATGTTAAGTAATTAGTAGTAATCGTAATAACAATAGCCATAATTGCAAAATTAATAACATTTCTGAATCACTAACTATATGCCAGAGACATTTAAAGTGGTTTATTTGTATTAACTTTTTTCCACACAACACAATATGAAGTTATTAGTATTACTGCAAAAGCAGGCATAATTATTTCCATCCACTTTCTAGTCCACTTTTCCATCATCTGCTGCCTGAATTCATATACGATTTTCTACTCGGAACTTTCCAGTCTGGACCTTCTGCAATTCAATCTATTGAACATCTCGGAATTTTCTTTAGATATAGTTTTATCACATATTTTCCTTTCTTAACTCTTTTAGTAGTTCTTAAATGTGCTTAATAAATATTTCAACTTCTAAGGAGTATCTGGCTCTTTCTTGCCTGTCAGCATCATCTGGTTCTTACTCAGTATCTCCCTTGCAAACTAAACTTTGAGTCTAGAGAACTGTCCTGAACACTTTACCTGCTTTTATTTCTGTGTTTTTTTTTCCTCTCCCTCATTATTGCACCTATTCCTGCATATTGTTCAACTCTCATCTAAATTATTAATATCGGTGGCTCCAGGATACTCTCTATTATCTACACTGGATACTTCCTTAGCATTGGTTTTTTTCCTGGAGATAATAGTTTTATGCAGTTTTATTGCTTGCATATATTCTGTCTTTCAAAGTAGAATGCAATTTGTGTTGGGACAGAAACTGTGTACAACACACTTGCCTGTGGTGTGTGCTAATCTCTTTATAAATATTCTTTGAATGAATGGCCAGTATCTTCTTATATGTTGCATAATCAAAGCTTAAATTTAACAACTCTATTTTCAAGTCTCCTTAGTATGCCTCTTTATCTGTAATAATGATGAAATTCACAAACTTTTGATGGTATCAACATGTATGTGAGTTTTAATTGGTATGTGTTTTACATTCCCACTACCCATCTTTCTTCCAGTGTAAGTCAAACACTCCGAATGAATACAGAACCACTCACTCTGAAAATTCAAAGCAGACAAACAAATAGCAATAGTTTACCTTAGGTAGGGGTTTGGCAGGTTTGCAGTGGAGTCCTCCAACGAACTCAACATTTGGTAAGAGTGGGTGAGGAAATTGAAAATCCCAGTAGTTTCGAATAAGCCATATTTCAGCTTTTGCCATTGTCTCGAATACTGTAGTGGGTCTTCCTGACGGGAAAAAAAGAAAAGAAAAGGTAGATGACACAATATAATTAGGTAATTTTCTGAAAGAAGTTAGAATAATGTAGGCAAAAATGTAGGTGAAGTGTTTGTGCTTTGTAATATATATACATACATTCATATATGGGCATAATTTAATTTTTATATATTATATATTTTGCCCATGTGTATTTACAAGAAAGACAAAGTGGTGAGAGAATCATGAGGGAAAACTACATCCCTTATGCCACATCAGTATATTCACAACCATAAACAAACCATGGAGAATTAATCTCCATTTCTTTATTTTTTAAAGCTTCATAATAGCAGAAATATGCCACTTTTAGGGCTACATTATCAATGAATTCTACTGTACCATGAAAATAATTTTCTAAGAAATAGTCTAATTTCCATAATTCATTAATCTAGTCCTTTTATCTTTGGATCTTCCAGTGAACTTTTGATTATTTTGAAATTACAGCTGAAATACTTGTACCTACTACTGCTTTTGATTCATACTAAGATCTTAATAATATTAGTTTGTAAGTAAATATATTTGCAAATTGCAGCTAGAAAATTTTGAGAAATTATTAAAACAGAAATTTGTGTTCAACCTTAATTTGGCTCATATTTTAAATAAGCATGCATAGTTTCAAAAATAGTATACACTTATATCTTAATGTTCACACTTCGATAAGATGGTTGGCCTTAAAATAAATGGTTTTCATCCTAAAGTGAAGGGGAATAGAAATATTGGAAACTTCAAATTATATGTATTGGTTTTTGATTCTGAAATTGAGACATCATTTCTCTCAACTGTGGAGGAAACCTCCTGGTAACACGGGTACATGTTGCAATTACTAAATAAGGAGACTGAGGTATACAAGAAAAAAACAATTTTGCAATGTTAAATAGATAATTCTAGAAAAATGTATAACTACTCAATCTACCAGTACGCATTCAGCAAGATGTTTCTTGATGAGTCTGACATTTTTAGATAAAAAAGTAAAATGAAACAGAAGTGTGATTGCTTAAAAAAATGTAAGGTGCACTAATTTACAGATTTATGACTTCCTGGAGTGTTCTGTACGGTTGATGGTCACAGGGTTTTAACTGATCCTATGATTTACCTTTTCTGTAGTGTTTGTGAGTTTGATAATCTTTTCTTTCATTTGACAAATTTACTTACAAAACCCCACTGCCCTGACTTTATGGCTTTATACAAGCTCAGCTTCAAAGTTACAAGAAAGTGAGATCTCCACGCCACCAATTGAAAAAATTACTTACCTAGAACTTCACTGTAAAACTGATCCCAGTTCTTTACATCCCATGCTTGGAACCAAAAGTCAAAATAAACCATATACATCATATTTTGTACTCTCTCCATGAAAGTCATTTGATCTCTTAATTCTGACATAGAAACAGGTACATAGGAAGGAGGAAAGAGAAATCCTCCACCATGCTTTTCAATTGCGTAGCCAGGAGAGGAACGGAGGCTGTACACAAAGGGTATTTTAAGTAGCTCAGCCAGCAGCTCACCACAGGGGGAAACAGGATCTGCAAGAACAACATCAAATCTTGACTCCTGTAGTTTCTTCAAAAGTTTCTTATTTGAAACCACATCTTTACAGAATTTTCTAATCATGTCAGTATATGTCCACATGATTTCTTGTACTTGTAAAAAATGTGGCCAAAATGTGTCTTTTGGACCGTCTAACCATCTCTTAACCAGTTGCGTGACGTCATTCTCAAACTCAGTTTCAGTTAAAGATGTAGGACAAATTTCAAATTTAAGAGCAGATGGGTTGTTAGGATCAGGAAGAATGGAAGTTGAATATGCCAATACAGTCACCTCATGACCTCTCTGGACAAGCTCATCCAGGATTGTCTTTATATTCATCCAATGGCTGAATTCTGTGGGCCACACCAGCACCTTTCCACAACTCCCAGAGCTCAAGTAACAGCTCAGCTGTATCAGCAGAAGAGCTGAAGTCCATTTCATAGACATCCTGATGCAATACAATACTTGTTTTCCAGTTACTGCTCCTTTGTGTCATTTCTCATGGTGACATCCAAGTATAAATCACTCAAGAAGTTAAAATGTAACTTTTACACTTCAAAGTAAATACATTAATTTAACAGTCTGAGCATGTGGATAACAAGGAGACAAATAAAAGGTAGAAGACCTGTTTATACAAGTGGGTTTATTTTCCTTTTCATATTTTAAGTGCTAAAATTCAGCTAATATCAGTGATCTCGGAGAGACACATCACCTGATTCATGTAATATATTTTAGAAGAGTGTCCGTAAGAGTAGCAGTGAAAGGCTCACATTCCTGCAGTGTCTTTGACACAGAACTAAAGATAAAATAGCTAAACATGGTTCAAAAACTTCTGTAAATTTGTTGAAATATAATTCAGATACCAAATTATCAACTAATGTGCAAAATCTAATGTTTCATAGTATATTCACAGACTTGTGCATCTACCATAACAGTCAGTTTTAGAAAACTCTTATCTTCTAAAACTAAAACCTATACTCTTTATCCTTTTACTCCCTACTCCTACTTTCTGCATTTGTCCTAACTTGGGCAAATGCTAATTGAATTTCTATCACTATAGATTTGTCTATCTGGACATTTTTTAATACACGGAATCATACAATATCTTTTATGAATGGCTTATTTTACTTAGCATAATATTTTAAAGGTTCATTTATGATAGAACACTTATATGTTGATTCTTATTACCATCATGTATGATTTAGAGAGTTTCAAGACGAAACTATCCCTATAGAATTTGTTGAATTAATCAAGAATAAAGGAAGGGGAAGATATAAATGTAAACCAGGCCTGCAGTACATTTAGCAGACAGCTTTCGGTTAGTTTGCTCTCTGACTCACTTCCTCATAGTTTTTTTGGTTATTGTCTTATAATTATGCAGACACTGTTACAAGATTGTAGTTCATCTTAACTGTTCTATAGATAATAACTCAAACATTTTGAAATGTTGTTTTCTCACCTCCAGGTCCACCATTCTGATGAAACTACTGACTCAGCTGGTCTGAAGGACCTCACTGATGCCAGCTGATCTCAAGCAGTTGACTCACCAAAGAATGCAGTTTCTAATTCCTGATGATTTTATCTCCATTATCCTGACTAATCTGTGACCTCAATTTTTCAGTCCATCACTCTCCATTTTCCCCTTAAAAAATCCAGCCCAAAACTCCTTGGGGAGGTAAGTTTCAGAGTCTCCACCTATCTCCCTGCTCAGTGCCCTGCAATTATTAAACTCTTTATTTACTGCAAAACATAACGTCTCATTGTAATTGGTCTAATATTGCAAAGTGGGCATATGAAACTGTGGGCCCTATAACAAGGAATCCAGTGGAGGAAATAATGGCAAATATGGTGGAAATAGAAAGATAACTCAAATGAGAAGTGAAATTCAAAGATGTAACTACATTGCTGCAATCTCGTGATAAAACAAACACATGAGGGGTTGCTTCTTATGGAAGAGCAAGAAAGTTGTTTCTTGAGATGGAATCTACTCCTGGTGAAGAATATGTAAACATTGTTGAAATGATAACAATGAATTTTAAATATGACTTAAACTTAGTTAATAAAGCAGCATTACACTTTCAGATGTCTGATTCCAAATTTGAAAGAAGAACCACTATGGGAAAATTGCTATCAAACAACAATGCATGTTAAACAGAAATATTTTGTGAAAAAGAAGGGTTAGTGGATGTGGCACCTGCTGTTGTTTTCTTACTTTTAAGAAAGTGCCACAGCCATGCCAACTACTAGCAGCTACTACTCTGATGAGTTAGCAGCCATCAACATTGATGCAAGACTCTCCACCAGCAACAAATTTACAACTCACTGTAGGCTCAGATGAGTGTTACCACCTTTTAGCAATGAAGTGTTTTTAATTAAGGCGTGTACATTTTTTGGATTTAATACTACTGCAGAATTAATGGACTGCAGCATTGTGTAAACATAACTTTTCTGTGCCGGAGAAACCAAAGCAAATGGTGCGACTCACTTTATTGCATGTTTTGCTTTATTGTAGTAGTCTGGAACAAAATCTGCAACATCTCAAAAGTATTTCTTGTATTAGCAAAATCACCTAATATGAGATACACTCTTGAAAATTATTACAAGCGGGGGAGTGGCCAAGATGGCCAAGTAGAAGCAGTTAATATGCATTTCTTCTAGAGAAACAGATGGAGCAAGTAAATACAGCATCTTCAGCTGAAATATCCAGGTACTTGCACTGGGACTAATCAAGGAAGCAACTGATCCACAAAGAATGGAGAATAATAAGGCAGCTGTGAATCCATCTAATCCTGGGCTTTTTTTTTTTTTTTTTTTTTTGGTTGGTTGGTTGGTAGAGTATTTATTACTGCCTCCATTTCAGAATTGATATTGTTCTCATCTTATTCTCGGTTCATCCTTGGGAGGGTGTATGTGTAAAGGAATTTATCCACTTCTAGATTTTCTAGTTTATTTGCATCGAGGTGTTTATAGTATTCTCTGATGGTGGTTTGTATTTCTATGGAGTCAGTGGTGACATCTCCTTTATCATTTTTTAATGTGTCTATTTGATTCTTCTCTTTTCCTCTTTGTTAGTCTAGACAGCTGTCTATTTTACTTTATTTTTTCAAGAAATAGCTCCTGAATTTGTTGTTTTTTTTGAATAATTTTTCATGTCTGTATCTCCTTCAGCACCACTCTGATCTTGGTTATTTCTTGTCTTCTGCTAGCTTTGGAGTTTGTTTGCACTTGGTTCTCCAGATCATTTCGTTGTGATGTTTGCATGAAATTGAGGACTTTCAAGCTCTATGATGTGAGGATTTAGTCCTCTAAATTTCCCTCTTGGCAATGCTTTAGCTGCATCCCAGAGATTCTGTTACCTTGTATTTTTGTTCTCATTAGTTTGAAAGAACTTCTTGATTTCTGCCTTAATTTCATTACTTACCCAGGAGTTATTCAAGAGCAGGTTGTTCAACTTCCCTGTAGTTGTGGGGTTTTAAGTGAGATTCTTAATCTTGAGTTCTGATTTGATTGTGCTGTGGTCTCAGACACTGCTTATTATGAGTTCAGTTCTTTTGCATTTTCTGAGGAGTGTTTTACTTCCAATTCTGTGATTGATTTTAGAGTAACTGCCACGTGGTGCCAAGAATAATGTATATTCTATTGTTTCTGGGTGGGGAATTACGCAGATATCTGTCAAATCTACTTGATCGAGATCTGAGTTCAAATCCTGAACATTGTTGTTAATTTTCTATTTTGATGATCTGTGTAATATTGACAGTGGGGTGTTAAAATCTCCCAATATTATTGTGTGGGAGTCTTATGTCTCGTTGTATGCCTCTAAGAACTTGCCTCATGAGTCTGGGTGCTTCTGTATTGGGTGCATATATATTTAGGACAGTTAGCTCTTCCCGTTGAATTGAACCCTTTACCATTATATAATGGCCTTCTTTATCTTTCTTTTTCTTTTTAGTTTAAAGTCTGTTTTGTCAGAAACTAGGATAGCAAGACATGCTTTTTTCTGCTATTTGCTTCGTAGCTTTTCCTCCATCTATTTATTTTGAGCCTATGTGTGTCTTTGCACATGAGATGGATCTCTTGCATACAGCGTGCTGATGGGCCCTGACTCTTTATCCAGCTTGCCATTCTATGTTTTTTAATTGTGGTATTTAACCCATTTACACTTAAGGTTAATATTGTTATAATCCCATTACTGAGTATATACCCAAAGAATATAAATTATTGTATTTTAAAGATACATGCACACATATGTTCATTGTTGCACTATTCACAATAGCAAAGACATAGAATCAACCCAAATACCCACCAGTGATAGACTGGATAAAGGAAACGTGGTACATATACACTGTGGAATACTTTGAAGACATAAACAGGAATGAGATCATGCCCTTTGAAGGGACATGGGTGCTGAAGTTACCCTCAGCAAACTAACTCAGAAACAGAAAACCAAATAGCATATGTTTTCACTTGTAAGTGGGAACTGAACGATGAGAACACATGGACACATGGAGGGGAACAACACACAGTGGGGCCTGTTGGGGTAGGGAAGAGAGGGCATCAGGATAAACAGTTGATGCATTCTGGGCTTAATAACTCAGTGATGGATTGATAGTTGCAGCAAACTACCATGGCACATATTTACCTATGTAACGAACCTGCACATCCTGACATGTATCCTGGAACTTCAAATAAAACAAATATAATGCACAAAAACAAAAAAAAAACTCTTAATAAATGATATCTGAAGAAAGAAGAAAGAAAGAAAGAAAGAAAGAAAGGAAGGAAGAAAGAAAGAAAGAAAGAAAGAAAGAAAGAAAGAAAGAAAGAAAGAAAGAAAGAAAGAGAAAGAAAGAAAGAAAAAAGAAAGAGGAAAGAAGAAAGGAAGGAAAGAAGGAAGGAAGGAAAGAAGGAAGGAAGGAAGGAAGGAAGGAAGGAAGGAAGGAAGGAAGGAAGGAAGGGA
>NW_016807873.1:332824-336361 GCF_001698545.2 Rhinopithecus bieti
AGGGAGGGAGGGAGGGAGGGAGGGAGGGAGGAAAGGAAGGAAGGAAAGGACGGAAAAGAAGGAAAGGAAGGAAAGGAAAGAAAGAAAAGACAAGTCAGGATGATGGCCCACCCAGGAGCAACGCAGAACCAAGTGAGCCTCCCTGACCCAGAGAAGGGATGAGTGAATGTGCAACCCCAGGTAACATGCTTCTCTCACAGATCTCTGCAACCCTCAGGTCAGCACTCCATCAGGGCCTTAAGTGTGACACACAGATACATGGAGTCTAGGCAGAGCAGCAGCTCAGGCATGTGTAGAGACCCGAGAGTCTTAGATACCCCAGCTTTCTGGACTTCCTGGCAAAAGTAGCTGTAGCTCCGGCGAATCGGAGGTTAACAATGAATATGTACTCCTAGCAAATAGTCTGATTTCAGGAGGCTGAGCAGTGATACTCTACAAGTACCACCTTCACAGCATATCACAGGATAAGACCCACTGGCTTGGAATTCCAGACAGCCATGGTAGCAGTGTTGTGCCTACCAGGGATGAAGCAGGGGGTTGGGGGCAGAGGGGAAGTAAGCAAGGCAGCCTCCCAATTTTGCTGTTTAGTCAACTTAGCTGTTCTACCTTTTGAGCTTTGGAGAGCCCAAATGCACCGGGGGGTGGTGGAGGCAATCCCTCAGCTGTTGAAAATCTGTTCTGCCTAAACTTGGCCAGACTGCTTCTTTAAGCAGGTCCAAGATCCTGTTCCTCCCCATTGGGCGGGACCTCCAAACAGGGGCTTCTAGCCACCCTACCCAGTGATCTCCCACCAATAGAGATTTGAAAACACACTGAGACAGAGCACCCAGGAGTTGTGGGCGGCCGTCTTCGCTGTTTGGGCGACTTAGCAGTTCCAGCTTGGAGACTTTGAAGAGTCCAAAATGATTGAGGTGAAAGTGATGACCCAGCACAGCAAAGCAGTCCTACAAAAATATGTGACCAGACTGCTTTTAAAAGTGGGTCCCTGACCCTGTTCCTCAACACTGAGTGGAGTCTCCCAACTGGGATTTTTGGGTACTGCCACTGGTGTTCCTCAGTTGACAGAGTTTTCAGGTCTCCCTCATACAGAGCTTCCAGGGGAAGGGGTAGGCTGCTACCTTCGCTGTTTGGGCAACCTAACCAATCCTGCCTTTGAGCTTTGGAGGTTCCAAGGTGACCAGGGGCTGGATGTGTACCCGCAGCACAGCACATCTGCTCTATGAAA
Source organism: Rhinopithecus bieti (assembly GCF_001698545.2). NCBI lineage: Eukaryota > Metazoa > Chordata > Mammalia > Primates > Cercopithecidae > Rhinopithecus > Rhinopithecus bieti. Next base: position 334,050 of record NW_016807873.1, read on the forward strand.
ATGTGTTCAGATCACTTTTTGAAGCAGGACTCTGATCCCGTTCCTTCTGACTGTTTTAGAACTACCAACTGGGGTCTCTAGACACTTCTTAGAGGTGCGCTTGGGCCAGCAGCAGGTCTGTACCTCCCTGGTACAGAGTTATTAGAAAAAAAAGCAGGCTGCCATCTTTGCTGTTCCTCAGACTACACTGGTGATACTTTCAGTTATTGGAAAATCTGAGGCAACTAGAGACTGGAATGGGTCCCCAGCATACTACAGCAGCTCTACAGAAAAGTGGCCAGACTGTAATGTGGGTGCCTGTTCCCATATCTCCTTATCTGACAGATCTCCCAAGTCTGGGCCTCCAGATTGCTGACCAGCATCTCTCTGGTATGGATCCTCCAGGAGACAAGCAAAGTGGTGGAGCAGTAAGTCAGCTCATGTGGATCCAAAAGGTGTTGGTTTGGGAACATCTGTAGCAAAGTTTGGCCATCAATGGCCATCTCTCTAGGCTCAATTTGCTCAAATAGACATTAGCCCAAGGGGAATTGTTGGACCTGGTCTTTGCGGGGCAATTATGCACATCAGACGAGGCTGGTCTGACTGGATCACTCCTTGGACTTCTGCCCTCTTCCAGGGCACCAGCCTGGCCATGACTGCTTACAGGGTAGCCTTTGGTGCCCTGGGGGCCCACACCATAGCTTCTGCAACAGAGGACTGTGCCTGACTGGAGAGCTCCAGCGAGGTGGCTGGCCCCTATAGCCATGCACCAGTCTACATGTTCTCTCTCAATATTGCAGCTTCCTCTAAGCCTAGAACAACTCGCCACGCCGCTGTGCCGGTGCAAGTCTCCATGAGTGGGTTTTGCTTTGCTTGCCCCAGCAGTACACAGGAGTGCAGTACACCCTCCCACCACACTCCTCTCCCCTGCCGACAGCCTTTACAGACGTTGCCTTGGTGGGCACAGAACCAGAAAGCCCTGCCCCTGCCAGTCCCCCACCCTTGTGCTAAAGCTGCACAGAGTCCATCAATGATAGACTGGATTAAGAAAATGTGGCATGTATACACTATGGGATACTACACAGTCATTAAAAAGGATGAGTTAATGTCCTTTGTAGGGACATGGATGAAGCTGGCAGCCATCATTCTGAGCTAACTATTGCAAGGACAGAAAACTGAACAATGCATGTTCACACACATAGGTGGGAATTGAACAATGAGAACACTTGGACATAGGGTGGGGAACATCACACACTGGGGCCTGTCGTGAGGTGGGGGTTGTGGGGAGGCATAGCATTAGGAGATATACCTAATGTAAATGACGAGTTAATGGATGCAGCACACAAACGTGGCACATGTATACATATGTAACAAACCTGCAGGTTGTGCACATGTACCCTAGAACTTAAAGTGTAACAAAAACATAAATAAATAAAGCGTGCAAATTATATCTCAATACAACTGTTAATAAAAGTCATCAAAGGAATTGAATAGTTTGCAGAATAATGGGAAATATAACACCCTACTCATGAAATTATAAACTAGTATAATCTCTCTGAGATGAGATTACTTATACCTATACCTATTCCTATACCTATACCTATTCCTATACCTATACCCATACCCATATCTATACCTATACCTATACCTATACCTATACCTATACCTATACCTATACCCATACCTATACCTATACTTATACCTATGCTTACACTTATTGGCTGAAAATAAATGGCTTATATCCTATAAATACAATTGCTCTTATGGAACAGGAGATACATACCAAATGTTCACTGCATTCCACTTAAAATCTACAGTCAATTGTCAATTGACAGAATGTCATGATATAGTCACCTGATGGAAAACTATATTTAGAACTTGGGGAAAAATAAAAAAGAAATACATAATTGTATCTCTACACTAATGTTGAACATAAGTAGAAATTCTACCCATGTGTTTGTATACATTTCAAAAAACTAAATAATAGAATATTGAGGAAATAACATATAACTAGCAGACCTATAAAATTTTTGAAGAGAATGTTAAAACCAGTCAGCTTCTGGTTTCCCTTGGAAGAAGTGTGTTTCTAATACTGGAAGCAATACTTTACACTCATGTATTATCAATGTTGATATAGTTTCTAAAAGCTGAAAATACACGCATATTTTAAAAGATTTATAAAATATTTTTAAATGTGCGAAAATTAAAGTTCATGGGTCAATCTTGCATTATTCTAATTCTGCTATTACCAAAAAAAAGTTTCACTTAATTCATTGTCCTTATGTCTCTAGCCTGAAGCACCCTAAAATTGTTTAATCATTTAGCATTTACCC
>NW_016807873.1:339358-347186 GCF_001698545.2 Rhinopithecus bieti
AATAAATAAAATAAAAAAAAACTTAAAACATAAACTTCAAATAATCTATTTTAAAATCAGTGTTATGAATTGAATTGTGTTTCCCTAAAATTTGTATATGAAGCCTGACTGTATTTGAAGATAGGGCCTTTAGAGATAATTAAGCTTAAAATAGTTCAAGGGTGGGTCTCAAATACATTACGACTAGTGTTCTTCCAAGAAGAGGAAGTGACACAAGGAACGCCCATATGCAGAGAAAAAGCTACATGAGAACATAAGATGTTGGCCATAAAAGCTTCAAGAAAAAAAAAGACCTGGCAAACCCTGATCTTGGACGTCTAACTATCAGAACTGTAAGACAATAAATTTTTATTATTATTAGTTCTTGTATTGGTTTGCTAGCACTGCTATAGCTACACACCACTGGTTAGGAAGTTAAATTAGCTAATATTTTTCATACCCAGTATAATTTTTGGTTTGTTAGTTCACATTTCTTTATGATTCTCAAAAATAATAGTTGGAGTGGAAGCCTGTTCGATTGATGGATTTAGATGAAAGCTGCATATATAAAAAAATTAGAAAGCAAAACCATTATTTAGCAGAATCGGCAAATAATTTCAAAATACGTAGAATAAATGTTATCAGTGAAGTAAAAAATATCTACTGTTTTTTGGGTTTTTGTTTTTGTTTTATTTTTTGGAGACAGAGTCTTGCTCTGTTACTCAAGCTGGAGTGCAGTAGCACCAACACAGCTCACTGCAGTCTTGACCTCCTGGCTTTAAGCAATCCTCCCACCTCAATCTCCCAGTAGCTATGACCACGGATGTTCACCACCAAGTCCAGCTGTTCTTAATTGCTATTAATTTCTGCTAGATTAAAACAAACAGTCAGAAACAACAAAATATAGTAGGGTCATAAAAGTACTCTAAGACAATAGAGGTAACATTGCAGTCTTAGAGAATGGAAGTCCTTTTCTACAAGATAACCCAGAAAAGATAAGAAAAAAAAAAAAACGAATAAATGTATGCACATACTATGACAAGGTTCATAATATATTATGAAATACTTTTAATGAAAAGCAATGCTACATGATATAGCTCATTGTGAATCAAAATCACAATGATATATTATGTCACACCAGTCACAATGACTATTATTAAAAAGTTAAACAACAGAAGCTCTCTAGACTCTGAGGAAAAGGGAAGCTTAGAAACTCTTGGTTGGAATGTAAATTAGTTAAGCCAACACGTGTAATAGTTTGAAAGTTTCTCAGAAAACTTAAAACAAATCTACCATTTCATCCAGCAATCTCATTACTGGGTATATACTCAAAGGAAAATAAATCATTCCATAAAAGGATGCATGTGCTAATATGTTCATAATATGTTCATCATTGTGCTTTTCACAATACCAAAGACGAGAAATCATCTGCCATGAATGGTGGCTTGGGTAAATAAAATATGGTACATCTATACCATGGAATACTATGCAGCCATAAAGAGAACAAAATCATGTATTTTATAGCAGCATTGATGCAGCTGGAATCCATTATCCTAAGTCAATTGAGGCAGGAACAAAAAACAAAATACCCTGTGCTATCACTTATCAGTGGGATCTAAACACTGAACATATGTGCACTTAAACATGGGAACAATAGACACTGTGGACTTCTAGAGTGGAGAAAGAGGAAGGGAGGTATGGGCTAAACTACTAAATACTAAAATAAAGTACTACCTTTGGCATACTGTGTTTACTACCAGGGTGACAGAATGCAAACCACAGACATTAGTATTGCACAATATACCCTTGTAACAAACCTAAACATGTACCCCTATATCTAAAATAAAAGTTGAAATTTAAAACAAAACAAAATAGAAAATGCAAACTAGAAAAGCAAGAGAAAACCAAATCAAAAGTTAGTAGAAGAAAAAATAATAAAGATAACAATATAATAAATTAAAATTGTATTCTAATAAAATAATACAAAGGATAAACAAAAAGTTGTTTATTTGAAGAAAAACAAAATCTACAAAACTTTAGCCAGACTAACAAAGAGAAGGAAAGGTCCAAAAGAATAAAATCAGAGGCAAAAAGTAGACATTACAACTGGTGCCACAGAAATTCAAATACAGACCACTAGGAGCAACCATATGCAAATAAATTGGAAAACCTAGAAGTAAACACACACCTAGATATATACAACCCATAAGATTGAACTGTGAAGAAATCCAAAACCTGAACAACCCATTATTAAATAATGAGGTAAAGCAATAATAAAAATTATCCCATCAAAGTAAAGTCCAGGACCTGAAGACTTTCACTTCTGAGTTTTACCAAACATTTGAATAACTAATGTCAATTCTACTTAAATTATTCCAAAACATAGTTGAAATATGTTCCAAAACATAGAATTCCAATTATGTTTAGACTACCGAAACCAAAGACACAACAACAACAAAAACTACAGGCCAATATCTGTGATGAACATAGACACAAACATATTAACAAAATGTTAGCGACCTGAATTCAGCAACATATCAAAAAGATCATTCATCATTAGTACGTGTGATTCATCTCAAGGATGCAAGAATGTTTCAACATGTGCGAATCAATAAATGTGATACATCATATCAACAGTGCCAAGACAAAATCCATATGATTACTTTGTTTGATGATGAAAAAAAAAAATTAGAGAACATTAACATCCCTTCATCATTAAAAACTCTCAAAACAACTGAATATGGAAGGAACATGCTCAACATGGTAAAAGCCATAAACCGCAAACCTACAGGTAGCATCATATTGAATGAGTACAAATTGAAAGCCTTTCTTCTAAGACCTGTAAGAAGAGTAGGATCTGCACTTTCACAACTTTCAGTTGACATCATAGTAGTAGTCCCAGCCAGAACAATTAGATGAGTGAAAGAAGTAAAGGGCATTCAAATTACAGAGAAACAAAGTCAATTATTCTTATCTCCAAAAGCTATGATCTTATATCTTGAAAAAAAAACCTAACAACCTCACCAAGAAATGATTTAAACTGATAAGCACATTAAGTAGTTCCAGGACACAAAATCAACACACAAATATCAGTGGCATTTCTACGTGCCAACAGTGAACAATATGTTTAAAAAGGAAGCAATCCCATTTGCAACAGCTACAAATAAAATAAAATACCTAAGAAAAAACTGAATCAAATAAAAGAAATATATCTACAATGAAAATTACAAAATATGAATGAAAATGATTGAACAGGACACAAAAAATGAAAATACATTGTATGTTCATAGAATAGAATAATTAATAGTGTTAAAATATCTATAGCACCCAAAACAATCTACGGATTAAATGCAATCCCTATCAAAATACCAATAAAATTCTTCACAAATTGAAAAAAACATATACCTAAATTTTCTATGGAGCCACAAAACACCAGAATAGCCAAAGCTATTCTGAGCAAAAAGAACAAAGTTGGAGGACTTACATTACTTGACTTCAAGTTATACTTCAAAGCTATAGTAGCCATAACAGCATGGTACTATCATAAAATCAGACATATAGACCATGGAATAGAACGTAGGACACAGAAACAAATCTGTACATCTACAGTAAACTCTCTTTCAACGAAGCTGTCAAATACCTACATTGAGAAAGGAATGGACTCTAAATGGTGCTGGAAAGTTGGGTATGTATATGTAGAAGAATGAAACTGGACCTCTGAGTAGTCTGTTTTCACATTACTATAAAGAACTACCTGAGACAGTGTAGTTTATAAAGAAAAGAGGTTTACTTGAGTCACAGTTCCACAGACTCTACAGGTGGCATGGCAGGGAGGCCTCAGGAATTCTACAATTGTAGTGGAAGGGCAAAGGGGAAGCAAGCACATCATTATATGGTGACAGGAGAGAGAAAGAGATAAGAGGAAAGTGCTACACACTTTTAAACAACTATATGTCATGAGAACTCACTATCACAAGAAGAGCAAGTGGAAACCCAACCTCATGATCCAATCACCTTTCAACAGGTCCCTCCCCCAACATTGGTAATTACAATTCAACATGAAATTTGGGTGGGGGCACAGGAGCTAAACCATACCAATCTCTATCTCTCACAATATACAAAAACCAAATCACACTGAAAAATTAAATCACACTAATTTAAATCTAATCTTTAAGTTAAATCTCACTGATTTAAAACCCAAAACTTTGAGGAAACACTAAAACAATATTCTGGGCAGATTTGATTAATAAGACCTCAGAAGCACAGGGATCCAAAGCAAAAATGGGCAGATGGGATCACATCACCCTCAACCTAAAAGCCTTCTTCACATTAAACAATCAACAAACTGAAGAAACAGTCTACAAAATGGGAGAAAATATTTTCCATGTACCAATCTGACAAGGTATTGATAAGTAGAATATATCAAGAGCTCAAACAATTCAATAAGAAAAGTAATCCAAATAAAAAAAATGGGTAAAACATCTGAATAGACATTTCTCAAAAGTAACAGCCAACAGGCAAATGAAGAAATGTTTAATAATTAGTTCACTAATCATCAAATGCAAGTCAAAACAATAATGAGATATATCAGCCCAGTTAAAATGCCTTTTACCTCCTCTAAAAAAACAAACAAACAAACAAACAAACAAACAAAAAAAAAAAAAAAAAAAAACAGGCAATAACAAATGCTTGTGAGGATATGGGGGGAAAAAGGGAACCTTTGTCCACTGTTGGTGGGAATATAATATTAGTACAGACACTAAGGAGAAAAATGTGGATGTTCCTGAAAACTAAAATAAAACTACCATACGATTCTACAATTCCACTGCTGGGTATATATCCAAATAAGGGAATCAGTATATCAAAGAAATATCTGCACATCCATGTTAATTGCAGTACTGTTCCCAATAGCCAAGATATGGAATCAACTTATACGTGTATCAACAGATAAATCAATGGACAAATTAAAATCCTGTCATTTGCAATAACTTGGATGAAACTAGAGTTTCCTGCAGTTAAGTCAAGTGAAATAAGACAGTTACAGATAGACAACTATTCCATGTTTTCATTCACATGTGGAAGCTAAAAACAGTAATTAACTAACGAAGATACAGAGTAGAAGGATGGTTATCATAGGACGGGAAAGGTATTGTGGGTGGGGAGGGTATAAAGAAGGCATGATTAATAGCTTAAAAAATATAGTTAGACTGAAAGAAAATTAGTATTTGATAGCACAATAGCGTGACTATAGTTAACAATAATTTATTGTGTTTTAAAATAAGAGTGGACTTGGAATTTTCCTAACATAGAAAAGATAAATATTTGAGGTTATGGATATCCCAATTATCCTGATTTGATCATTACACATTTTATGCTTGTATCAAAATATCTCACGTTTCCTGTAAATAGGTAAAACTATTACGTATACATAATAATTAAAAATAAAAACTTACAAAATTTAAATATATACCCCACCAAAACAAAGGAACTGAAGCGTTTGCAACTTCCAGTTTACCATTTCCTGGAAAACCATTGGTTTATTCATTCAGTTAACTGGCTTACTCATTCCAATTAATTTGAGAGAAATTGAAGACAGAAAAAAATGAATTTTTGGTCTTCTACGTAGGATATGGCAATAGTTCATTTTAGGAGGATAAGAAATGGAAAAGTATAAGACTATACATTCTCCTTTTAATTGGAACCGTAGCTTCTCATTGTAATAAAAATCAAAAGCTCCTGATACTTTCTAAATTTCTCTGCAAAGATTTTTTTTAAAATTTTTTTTTGAATAATGGTTTATAAGTTTTATTTTCCCACTTGAAATTGCCTCTGTGTGTGTGGCATCTATAATCAATGACAATGAAGTAAGGAAACATCTGCATAAGTTTCTGCCCACGCTGTTTTCACTACTGTTTTTGTAGTTAAAATGTAGGTGAATAAGAAATATGTAGCTGGTGGAAACGGGATACAATTCCAGTTTCCAATTGCCAGGAAATTCTGAACTTCTCTGATCTTGATTTCCTCATCTGTAAAATAAAGTTAGAATCACAGATCTTTTGTGAGTGTTCAACAATAAACTATGTGTAAAAGCACTTTCAAAACTATAAAACAAAAATGTGCGTCCTTTGGCAGTTGCTGAAAGGCTTTAGGTTAAAGCCGGATCTCACTCAAGACTTTCTTTTTCTTCAAGCAGTTTACCAAGCTTTAGGATGTGCTGCCCTCCTGTGGATGATGGTTGACAGTGCTGAATCAGTATGATGAGTCCAAATTATTAGGAATTTAATAATTTTGTTGATGACGTAAAAATAAAGTTCATTTAGTTCCACTTATGTTTATACAAATATATAATATATATGGGTTTATAACACAAAGGAAATATATATTATGAAACAAAGTATTGTGTGTACATACCTAGATGTACAAAACCAAGATGAACACATACACAACATATTTAATAGGAAATTTTGTAGCCCTTCTCTAAGCACTAGTTTCCTTGATATTCAGCAGGAAAGGCTATTTCAAATTAGGGCTAGTTGATATAAATACATTAAATGATAGAAATGATGTAAATGCAATATAATGATATAAATACATTAAAAGTTTAAGCAAATTTTATTGGCAACATACAGGATCCATTTAATAAGTTCATTAAAATAATTTTAAACTCTAAAACAACATACGTTATTAACTATTATTGTGTATTAACATTTCTAAAAATATTTCTATTATTATAATCCAATTAATGTCTAGGATTTTCTAGTGTAATTTTAATATATTTGAAATAAAATATAACTAGGTTTCAAAATAAAACAGGACAATAATTGTCTTACCTAAAAATCTTCAATACTTAGTTTCCTGATGCAGTAACAAAACCAACACAGTAACAATAACAACAAAAATGAAAAACAAGACTTTACAATCCTAACGTTATTGTATTTAAAGATGTTTTTCAGAAGTCATTCACATTTGGGGTTTAATGATAGAAAATTTTCCAGGCCTTAAGAATTTGTTTGTTTGCCATCATTTAATTAGGAGTCTAAATAGATTCAAATTAAAGAAAGATTGGATTACATGTTTTTATGGAGATTTAGTATCCATGGATATAATCATCATAATTTTATGAGAAAATATTATTTCACAGAGAGGCCTATGAGTGAGCATGTGTGTGTGTGTATGTTTGTGTGTGTGTGTTTTGAAGGCGAAGAATGTATTAAATTTGGTAAGTCTGGTTGTAGTTCTCTTTAAAATATTTCTGGGGCATTAAATTAAATAGAACCAGTAACCCCAGGAACTCATAACTAATCAATCTAATTGGGAGATTCCACTAAAGGTCGGCAAAAGGCTTCATCACAAGAGAAGAGATTTTAAAAGTACGAAAATGTCTTTGTGAATTCTAATACATTTCTAACTTTATTAATTTAAAAGGTCTTTGTCTATTTCTGCTGTCAAAAATAAATTTATTTTAACCATGTGGTCATTGAATGAGAATTTAAATAGACCATATTAACAACACTGTGAAATAGGTTTTCATGTGCAAGTACACAAAGACTGTATATTGACAATTAATCCCTTGAAATCCTTGATAGAGTAAAATCTTTGTGCTTTTCATATTCAACTTTTGTTAAAATTTCTTTAAAAGTGTAATTCCAAGTTCAATTAATTATATTATTATATCAATAAATGTAGAAAAACCTTAAGTATAATCCAATACCCTTATTGGGTAAAAAATATAAGTGAACTTTCTTAGACAGATAAAAATTATGAAACAACTATCAAATGGCAAAAAACAAACAAAATAAGACCAGCAAGAAACCAAAATTTGGAAAACTTTCTACTCAACATTGATAGG
>NW_016807873.1:349410-355188 GCF_001698545.2 Rhinopithecus bieti
TAAAATAAAATATAAAATAAATAAAACCAATATTCAAAAGTAAATTGAAGTCTTACTAAATACAAACAAAAGTGAAATTTTAAAATAACATTAAAGCAGACTCTAAAAATAATGATATACCCAGAAATAAATCTAATATAAAAGGAATATAATTTTTTCAGGTAAATTATTCCATTTGTTTATGTGAAACTTAAACACATTGTAAAATCTGTGATAAAAAATAATGAACTCAGAATTATCCTGTTATCAAAACCTGGCAGAAACACAGTAAAAGAAACAAAATTCAGGCCAGTAACCTTTATGAATATTGATTCAGAAATCCTCAACAAAATACTTTCAAACCAAATGCAGCAGTATATCTAAAAGATAATCCACAAAAATCAAATAGGCTTTATCTGCAGAAGGCAAGATTGGTTCAATATATATAAACCAATACATGTGGTTCATCATGTAAACAGAAAGACAAAAACCACAAGATTATCTCAATAGGTACATAAAAAGCTTCTGATACCTTTACTCAATAAATTAAGCATTGAAGAATCATACCTCTCAAAAATAATAAGAGCCATATGTGATAAACCCCCAGCCAACATCACACTGAATGGGGAAAAGTTGTAAGCATTATCCCTGTAAACTAGCAAAGACAAGTATGCCCTCTCTCACCACTCCTATTCAACATAGTGCTGGAAGTCCTTCCAGAGGAATCAGGCAAGAGAAAGGAATTAAAGACATCCAAATAGGAAGAGAGAAAGTCAAACTTTCCTGGTACACAGACAACATGATTCTACATCTACAAAACCCCATAGTCTCAGCCCCAAAGCTACTTGAGCTGATAAAAAGCTTCAGCAAAGTTTCAGGAAACAAAATCTATCTACAAAAATCACTGTCATTCCTATACACCAACAGCGAACCTGAGAGCCAAATCAGGAAGGCATTCCCATTCACAATTGCGAGAAAATAAAATACCTAAGAATATAGGTAACCAGAGAGATTAAAGATCTCTACAATGAAAATTACAAAACACTGCTCAAATAAATCAGAGATGACATAAACAAATAAAAAACATTTCATGCTCATAGATAGGAAGAATCAATATCATTAAAATGACCATACTGTTCAAAGAAATTTAGAGATTCAACGCTATTCATATTAAACTATTAACACCATTCTTCACAGAATTAGAAATAAAAACTATTTTGAAATATATATGGAACCAAAAAGAAGAGCCCCAAAAGCCAAGACATTGCTAAACAAAAAGAACAAAGATGGAGTTAACATGTTATCCAACTTTAAACTATACTATGGGGCTACAGTAATGAAAACAGTATGGCACTGGTACAAAAACAGAAAGATAGACCAAGGAAACAGAATTGAGAGCTCAGAAATAAGGCTACACACCTACCAACCATCTGATCTTCTACAAAGCTGACAAAACCAAGCAATAAGAAAAGTATTCTCCATTCAGTAAATGGTGCTGGGATAAATGACTAGCCATATACAGAAGATCGAAACTGGACCCCTTTCTTACACCATATACAAATCTCCACTCAAGATGGATTAAAAACATAAATGTAAAACCCAAAACTATGGAAACCTAGAATTCAACTTAGTCAATACTATTCTGGACATAGAGGAAATATTTTATGACAAAGATGCCAAAAGCAATCACAACAAAAGCAAAATTTGACGAATGGTATCTAATTAAACTTAAGAACTTCTGCACAGCAAAAGAAACTATCAACAGTAAACAGACAATCTACAGAATGAGAGAAAATATTTGCAAAGTATGCATCTGACAAAGGTCTAATATCTAGCATTTATAAGGAACTTAAACAAACTTACAAGAAAGAAACAAACAACCTCATTAAAAAGTGGGCAAAGGACATTAACAGACACTTTGCATAAGAAGACATACATGCAACCATCAAGTATATTAAAAAGTTAAAAGCTAAATATCACTGATTATTAGAGAAACGAAAATCAAAATCACAATGAGATACCATTTTATGTCCGTCAGAATAGCTTTTATTAAAAAGTCAAAAATAAAGGATGCTGGTGAGGTTGCAGAGAAAAGGAAACAACTATATACTGTTGGTAGAAAGTAAACAACTATATACTATTGGTAGAAGTGTAAATTAGTTCACCCATTGTGGAAAGCAGTGTGGTGAATCCTCAAAGACTTAAAAACAGAACTACGGTTAAACCCAGCAATCCCACTACTATATATACCTAAAAAAATATATAAATCATTCTATTATAAAGAAACTTGCATGTAAATGTTCATTGTAGCATGATTCACAATAGCAAAAACATAAAGTCAACCTAAATGCCTATCAATGACAGATTGGATAAAGAATGTGTGGCATATATTCATCACGGAAAACTACACAGCCATAAAAAGGAATGAGAACATGCTTTTGCAGGAACAAAAACGGAGCTGGGGGTAGGGTCATTATTCTTAGCAAACTAATACAAACACAGAACACCAAATACCACATTCTCTCACTTACAAGTCAGAGCCAAACAATGAGAACTCACGGACACAAAGAGGGGAACAAGAGACACTAAGGCCTACTTGAGGGTGGATGGTGGGAGGAGAAAGAGGGACAGAAAATATAACAATTGAGTAGTATGCTTAATACCTGGGTCACGGAATAATCAGTACAACAAACCCTTGTGTTCCACATTACCTGTATAACAAACCTGCACATGTACTCCTGAACCAAACAGTTTAAAAAATAATTTAAAAACTTAACCTATGATCTTAAAATAGCCAAGAGAAATTGTAATAATATATTATATCTTAATATTATACATGCATTATATATTGTACTGCCAATTCTTGGTCTAGAGGCTCAAAGGTGAGGGGGGCATGTATTGACGATTTCATGTTATGAACTTTAATTCTATACAAGATGTCTAGGCAATGAGATGCTGCTATTGTCTAGCAAAGAGAAGGAAATCTTCACATGACCCATAGGGTCAACAGGAATATAGAGGTTCAAGGTCCTCAAACACATTAATCCAGTGAACCATGTCCTATGTGTTGGCTACGGTGTAGGAGATTTCCTGACAAAAATTGCTAAAAATTCAGCATCATTTATAATTCCGCTAAGTCAACAATTAGGTCTTGCCTGAAATTTTCTCTTTTTTTTTTCTTTTTTTTTCCTTTTTTGAGACTGAGTCAGTCTCTCTCTCTCTCTCTCTCTCTCTCTCTCTCTCTCTCTCTCTGCCTCCCGGGTTCACACAATTCTCCTGCCTCAGCCTCCCAAAGTGCTGGGGGAGGGGGGATTACAGGAGTGAGCCACCTCACCCCGCCTTGGCTGAAATTTTCAACACACTCTACCCACTTGCTATGGTTCATAAGGGTCTTTTGAAAAGTTGTCATGAATATGTTCTGCTTTATATTGTGTCCTGAGTTATACGTGTCTAAATTAACTGAAATTTTCTACCTTCTCTTACTGAAGGCAATAAACACAGCTAACAGCTACACGATTCTTGTATTATTGTTGCTTCCACACTTCTCAATTGTTGATGTGGCACAAGTCAGTCTATCCTCTTCCATCTGTTCCTTATGACAATTCACCAAAAATGAAAAATTGTAGTAATTGTGATTGTACTGCACGCCAAGTGATACCACTACCCCATTTCTACCAGTAATGTGGTCTTTACAGCTATCTAGCCTAGGATTACTACAATGTAACACTGTTTTGAGTTCCCCAAGAAACAGGCACTGAGAAAAGAATTTGAACGCAAATAATTTCTGTGAGAATCATCCCCAAGTAACACCACAAAAGCAGTGGATAAAATAGGATAGGGAAAAGACAAAAATCAGTATGAATGCATTGCCAAATCACTTGCCACTGCAGGAAACTGTGTATACATGTGAAAAAAAAAATATTTAACATAATAGTTTATATAAACATTTTCTGAAATATGAAATAATATTTTATGTTATTAATGATAGATACAAAGTGCATAAAGAAATTCAACAGATGCAAATAATTGAAGTCACAGATTTAAGGAGCAAATGAACAGCCAAGGTATAAAAAATTGTATTGTACTGTTTAAATTCTTCAGATGGCTATCAAATAGATTAGGATTTATCTCACTTTATGTGTAAAATTATATATGATACATTATAAAAATAATTCAAATAAAACCTTTTAGATAAATGTAGAAAATTGAACTTCATGTTTTCAAAACAGATTCATTTGAAAGTAAATTAATTAAAAATAAAGACTTGAGCAAAAGCATTTCAGAAAATACAAACGAGAAAGATAAAGATTTTACAAAATTAATGCTAGCAAAAATGCCCAGAACAAGAACCTTAAAGAAGCATCTTATATATTGTGAAATATAACAAAAACATGTAATTTTCACAAATTATTTTTCCATGAACAATATAAACTCTGTTATTTCCTCATTTATTTTCTGTGTACTTGTATCATCAGTTACTGAGAGAGGACCATCATAATCTCCAAGTATAAATGGGACTCTGTCTATTTCTCCTTTAATTTTCATCAATTTGCTTTCTTTACTTTGATATTCTTAGGTATATACATATTTGTGATTATTGTGTCTTCTTGATGAACTAACACCTTTACTTAAATGACCTTTATTCTCATAATAAACATTTCTCTGAAGATCTCCTTTATCTAATATTAGTGCAGCCACTCCACCTTTGCTTTACTGTTAGTATCATAGATATATTCTCATTTTATTTTTAACCTTTTTCTTTATGAGTTTCTTAAGATAGCACAGAGTTTAGTCTTGCTTTTTTTTTAAAAAAAAGATCAACTTTGACAATGTCTAACTATTGGTGAGGGTTGTGAGCACTTTACATTTAATGTGATTATATGTTTGAGTTGGAGTTTATCATTTTGCTATTTTTTTTAAATTTATCTCATCTCTTTTATGTTTTTTCTTTCCTACCTTTGTTTATATTAGTTGAACACATTTTATGATCCTAGTTGATATTTTTATTGGTTTATTAAATATTCTTTTTTTACTCTACTTTTTTGGGGTTGTATGTAAAATTTGCAGTTAGTATCATTTTTAGCATAACAACTTTACAACAGTATACATCCTGTATTTCTTCCCAGATTTTGTCTGTCGTTGCCATACAGGTTACTTCTATGTATTATAACTTCATAATACAATAAATAATAGTAGTTATTATTTTGGTTTTAAGCAGTCATTTAACCTTCAGTAATATTAAATAGAAGTTGTAATGCCTTTTTTATTCATTGACTTATTTACAATTTTTGTCTCTCCCTTCATTTGTCTAGATCCAAATTTTTACTAGAGATCATTTTTCTTCTGCCTTCAATATGTCTTCAAGAAGTGGTGGTCTATAGAAGATTAATTTTCTTGGTTCTTGTAGCAACAAAAAAATCAACCTTTGTTTTTAAAATTATATTTGCTGGGTGTCAAATTTGCTGGGAATATATGTATTAATTATGATAATTTTAATTTATTTGAGTACTTTTTAAGTGTAACTCTGCTGTTTTGTAGTTTGCATTGCTTTTAATGAGAAATTTGTTTTCATTCTTTTCTTTTTTTTCTTTGTTAAATGAAGTATTTTTTAAATTTTCCTTCCATTTTTCAAATTTTCTCTTTATCACTGTTCAATATATTGATTATGATGTGATAGAGGCATTTTATTTTTCTTTTTATTTGGTTAATTGAGCTTCCTGGATCTATCTGTATATGGAATTCACTAAATTTGAAAAATTGGGGGGCATTATTTCTTTTAATTTTTTTTTTTTTTTTTTT
>NW_016807873.1:356802-369658 GCF_001698545.2 Rhinopithecus bieti
CAGAAAGAAAAGAAAGAAGCAAGAGCAAACACATTCAAAAGCTAGCAGAAGACAAGACATAACTAAGATCAGAGCAGAACTGAAGGATATAGAGACACAAAATCCCTTCAAAAAGTCAACGAATCCAGGAGCTGGTTTTTTGAAAAGATCAACAAAATTGATAAACTGCTAGCAAGACTAATAAAGAAGAAAAGAGAGAAGAATCAAATAGACATAGTAAAAAATGATGAAGGGGATATCACCACCAACCCCACAGAAATACAAACTACCATCAGAGAATACTATAAACACCTCTATGCAAATAAAGTAGAAAACCTAGAAGAAATGGATAAATTCCTGGACACATACACTCTCCCAAGACTAAACAAGGAAGAAGTTGAATCCCTGAAGAGACCAATATCAGACTCTGAAACTGAGGCAATAATTAATAGCCTACCAACCAAAAAATGTCCAGGACTAGATGGATCCACAGCTGAATTCTACTAGAAGTACAAGGAGAAGCTGGTATCATTCCTTCTGACACTATTTCAATTAATAGAAAAAGAGGGAATCCTCCCTAACTCATTTTATGAGGCCAACACCATCCTGATACCAAAGCCTGGCAGAGACACACACACACAAAAATGAATTTTAGACCAATATCACCAATATTCCTGATGAACATTGACGCAAAAATCCTCAACAAAATACTGGCAAACAGAATCTGGCAGCACGTCAAAAAGCTTATCCACCATGATCAAGTGGGACTCATCCCTGGGATGCAAGGCTGGTTCCACATACACAAATCAATAAACGTAATCCAGCATATAAACAGAACCAAAGACAAAAACCACAATAGTATCTCAACAGACGCAGAAAAGGTCTTTGAAAAAATTCAACAGCACTTCATCCTAAAAACTCTCAATAAATTCAGCAATGATGGAACGTATCTCAAAATATTAAAAGCTATTTATGACAAACTCACAGCCAGCATCACACTGAATGGGCACAAACTGGAAGTATTCCCCTTGAAAAATGGCACAAGACAGGGATGCCCTCTCTCACCACTCCTATTCAACATAGTGTTGGAAGTTCTGGCCAGGGCAATCAGGCAAGAGAAAGAAATAAAGCATATTCAATTAGGAAAAGAGGAAGTCAAATGATATCATGATATCAAAATGAATCATGATATTCTAGTGAATCATGACAATTATTTTAAAATTTCTTGCCGAGTCACTATGAACCAGGCTGACACCAGGAAGGCAAAAATTTTGTGCACACCATAACATCTTCTACAGAGAGCCTGCAGTGGAAATACATTTGAGGAATTTTATGATCACTCTGTTAAACTTTGAACAGTACTTTATAAAAGTAATTGTTTTAATGAAACAGTTGATGTTTCCATACAGATTATCTTTGGTGATGGGAGAGCTTAGAATAGTTTTATGATATCACTAAAAATATAGAATTTATAATTTCAGAAGGTTTATTAATACAAAAAGAATCACTCTGCTTATTCACAGACATATGCGTACAAACATAATATTTCACAGAGCCCATTTCACTTGAATTACTTGATCCAGTATCATCCCATGTGTGTTAAACAATCTTGTATTGTGTTAGCATGCTTTTGGCAGGCTACTAGTCATATGGATTCCTTAGTTGGTAAGGGAATATGATACATTTTGATGGGGCAATCTATCACAGTGGTTAAAACAATAGGCTCTGGGAGTCAGAGATCCTTAAGACTGCTACCACCAGTTCCTATCTTTTATTTATTCTTGTTTTTATAGATTTAGGGATTCAAACGCAATTGTATTGTTTGGGTACATTGCGTAGTGGTGAAATCTGAGCTTTTAGTGTACTCATCACCCAAGTAGTGTATACTGCATTTCTATTGTACTGAACAAGTAATATTTTCTTATTTTGCTGTGGGAACATGGCAAGTTATTCAATCTCTTTGGGCACTGATTTCTTTCTCTTTGATGTGGGAGTAATTACAGTATCTACATAATTGGATCTTTTTTAAAATGAACAAGATATGAGATTAACATGTTAAAGACTTTGCATAATGTCTGACATATAACAAGGACTTAATGAACGCTAACAACCATTGAAAGTTTAGTCTAGATGTCCAGTAGCTGTATTTCATGAGGGCGAGATAGATTTTTGAGCGGCACTTTTGGTAGATGTATGCTTGACTTAGTAATTCTTTTTAAACAGCTCCTATAACTAGTGACATTACCTATAATCTCTTGCATATATTTTATTTTATTCATTTTTTATAATATTTTCTTGGTGATTAACATAAACTATTTTTGTAAACGTATTACTAAAGTAGTAATAAATATAACACTGTATGTATTATACATATTATTTATAAGTATTATTTGAATTTATAAATACTATTTACTATATATATCACCTGAAATAATCTTATATATTATAATTATTATTACAATGTTTAATTGTGACAAATGGAATTATATTAATGCATTAAAAATTTAAAAACTTGCAGCCTTAACATCTTTAAATTTATTAATGCGTTTTGGTCCTAGCTGTGGTTTCTATACTTAGGCCTGAATGTAGAGTTGACAGATATAGAAGCTTTATCCAATTAAATTGCAAAAATTTAGCAATTATGAAACACACAAAAATGGGTTGGAGGATCAAGTTCAAAAGGAGGATTAGACAGCAGGAATCATAATTAAAATACGAAAACTAGAGCAATAGATTGAGGAATAAGACATATTATCCATAAAACTGTAAATACCCTAAAATATGGAGCTACTATGACTAGTATCACTTTGTAGCGAGAAGGTTTTTAAGGGTATTAATGGTTTGCCTCAAAACTGAGAAATACTTTTGTCTTTCCTTTTTTGTTCTTTAAAAGCAGAACAAAACATTTGCTTCATGTCTCCTCAAAATGTTCTGCATCAAGCCACATCATGTTAAACAACATTCTACTGTTCTCTGTTCAGATAAGTCTCATAGGAATCACTCTTGGTGGAAACATTTTGATTTGGCCAATGGAAGGTAGAAATTGTCTAAATGTTAAAATAATTATAGATGAGCTCATTGAAAAAGAGCATAATGTGACTCTCCTAGTTGCCTCTGGTTCACTTTTCATCACACCAACCTCTAACCTATCTCTGACATTTGAAATATATAAGGTGCCATCAGGTCATTTAAGGTCTTCTCTATGCTGTTTATTCTAGTTAGCTATTCATCTAATATTTTCCCAAAGTTTTCAGCTTTTTTTGCGATGGGTTCAAACATCCTCCTTTAGCTCGGAGAAGTTTGTTATTACCAATCATCTGAAGCCTACCTCCGTCAACTCGTCAAAGTCATTCTCCATCCAGGTTTGTTCCGTTGCTGGGGAGGAGCTGCATTCCTTTGGAGGAGAAGAGGCCCTCTGATTTTCAAAATTGTCAGCTTTTCTGCTCTGGTTTCTTCCCATCGTTGTGGTTTTATCTACCTTTGATCTTTGATGATGGTGATGTACAGATTGGGTTTTGGTGTGCATGTCCTTTCTGTTTGTTAGTTTTCCTTCTAAGAGTTAGGACCCTCAGCTGCAGGTCTGTGGGATTTTGCTGGAGGTTCACTCCAGACCCTGTTTGCCCAGGTATCACCAGCAAAGGCTACAGAACAGCAAATATTGCAAAACAGCAAATGTTGCTGCCTGATCCTTCCTCTGGGAGCTTCGTCTCAGAGGGGCACCCAGCTGTATGAGGTGTCAATCAGTCCTTACTGGGAGATGCCTCACAGTTAGGCTACTTGAGGGTCAGGGACCCGCTTGAGGAGGTAGTCTGTCCATTCTCAGATCTCAAACTCTGTGCTGGGAGAACCACTACTCTCTCCAAAGCTGTCAGACAGGGACGTTTAAGTCTGCAGAAATTTCTGCTGCCTTTTGTTCAGCTATGCTCTGCCCTTAGAGGTGGAGTCTATAGATGCTGGCAGGCCTCTTTGAGTTGCCTAATTTTACTGGATTATTCTTCACAATGTGGGTGGGCCTCATCCAGTTGGTTGAAGGCCTTAATAGGCAAAAGTTGACATCACACCTAAGTAAGAAGGAATTCTGCCAGCAGACTGCTTTTGGACTCAAATTGCAACTCTTCCCTGAGTCTCAAGCCTGCTAGCCTACCTTGCAGATTTGGGACTTACCAATCTTCCACAATTTTATGAAACATTTCCTTAAAATAAATGTCTATATCTCTCTCTCTCCACACACACACACTCACATCACATCCTGTTGGTTCTCTTTCTCTGGAGCACCCTAACACACTCCGCTTAGATTGTCCAAAGTGGCTTCACTTAAGTTTTGGATGTCGACTCTTGCCCTCACTTTCTTGAAACAATGATCTTGACTCTCATGTAAAGAAACTCCATCTGGTTGCACCCTGGCATTGTCCCAAAAAAAGTGAGTATGACACCTGCAAGATTTCTTAAGGATTATGCTTTGAAGTTGTATTTTACTTCTGTAAAGTTCTATTAGATCAAACAAGTTACCTGGCCAAGCCGAGGATCATAGGGGGAGAATTTTGAGGGCCATATGGGAAACAGCCTACTACATAATACATTCTCAAATGGCTTCTCAAATTTTACAATCTTGTGAATGATTCTCTCTTCCCATGATTAATTTTATACACATTACTTCAATATAAATTTTTATCTCATTGCATTTTCAGTCTTTCTTTGTACTTTCACATTTATGGTGCACTTACAATGTGCCATGTGCCATTCTAAGTATTTTATGTACATTAACTAATTTAATTCTTACAACAAACTTTTGAAGTAGGTAATATTATTTTTCCCATTTTCAGATGACAATGCCAAGGCATAGAAAGTTTATGTAACTTGCCCAGTAACACTCAGAAACTTAATGTCACAATCAGTACTTAAATGTATACTATCTGACTATAGAGTATGCATGCTTAATCATAATGTTATTAAAACATCATTTGTGATGACTGAGGGATCAAGGCAGATGGGAGGCAGGACTAGATTGCAGTTCCAGACAGAGTAGGAGATGGATGCTTGCACTGTGAATTTTAGCTCCTGGTCGACTGCAAGAGCAAACCGGCAAGCCTGAGAGGACCCACAGATCCTCTGATGGAAGCAGACTGTTCCTGTAGGACCCAGGAGACACCATAAATACTGTGGGTGTCCCAAGAGCAGAAATTGGAAAGGGAAACCTCCTCTTCAGAACACACACCACCACTGGAGAAGCTGAAGGTCTGCTTGTGAGGGAAGTTTCTGACTTTATCTGGAGCTGAGTCAAGTTAGAGAGCTGGGTCAAGTGAAATACAGGGGTAGAGGAAGCAACAGAAAGGCCCTGGGAGCTTGCTGGGTCCCCCAAGCAGCCCATTCTCGCCTGGCATCACAGGGATCCATTGGGAGGGCGGCCAGAGAACTAGAGGGTAACACTCCACAGGGAGAAGGAATTCTCTAGCTGAACTTTGTAAGAATTTGAACAGGGCATGAAGCCTCCTGGCCAGTACTTGGAGGAGGGTGTGAATCCAGCATGCAGACTTCACATGCAGGGGGAGAAACTAAAGCCCTTTTCTTTGACACCTGGGAGGTGGAAAGCCTCAGGCAAGTTTTCAAGTGGGTCTTGTCCTCCACCTGGAAATAGACTCGAGGTTGTTGTAGGGGACACGGTGGGAGTGAGACTGGTCCTTCAGTTAGCATAGGAGCTGGTTGAGGCCTGTGACTGCTGGCTTTTCTCCACTTACCTGACAACTTACATGACTCAGCAGAGGCAGCCATACTCCTCCTAGGTACACAACTCCAGTGACCTGGGAGTCTCACTCCCATCTCAATCAGCAGCCGCAGCATGACCTGCCCAAGGGGACTCTGAGCTCACACACGCCTATACCCACCCCTACCTGATGGGCCTTCCCTATCCACCCTGCTAGCAGAAGACAAAGGACATTTTAATCTTGGGAGTTCCAGGGTCTCACCCACTGCAGGTATCTCTCCACACCACTACAGCTGACACTTTCTGGAAAGTGCCATCACCTGGCAGCCACAAAAATAGATCATTAACCACCAAAGCTAGGACCCTCACAGAGTCCATTGCACCTTCTGCCCCCTCAAGTGGAACAGGCACTGGTATCCACAGCTGAGAAACTCATACATGATTCACATCACAGGACTCTGTGCAGACAACCCCCAGTACCAGCCTGGAGCTGGGCAGACTCACTGGCTGGCTAGATCCAGAAGACAGACAACAATCATTGGAATTCGGCTCACATGAAGTCACATCCACAGGAAAAGGGGGAGAGTACTACATCATGAGAACACCCCATAGGACAAAAAAATCTGAAAAACAACCTTCAGCCCTAGACCTTCCCTCTGACATAGCGTACACAAATGAGAAGGAACCAGAAAATAAACCCTGGTAATATGACAAAACAAGGCTCTTCAACAACCCCAAAAAATCACACTAGCTCACCAGCGATGGCTCCAAACCAATAAGGAATTCCTGATTTACCTGCAAAAGAATTCAGGAGGTTAGTTATTAAGCTAATCAAGGAGGCACCAGAGAAAGGTGAAGTCCAATGCAAGAAAATCCAAAAATATGATACAAGAATTGAAGGGAGAAATATTCAAGGAAATAGACAGCTTAAAGAAAAAACAATCAAAAATTCAGGAAACTTTTGGCAAACTTTTAGAAATGTGAAATCCTCTGTAGAGTCTCAGCAATAGAACTGAACAAGTAGAAGTAGAGCTCAAAGACAAGGTCTTTGAATTAACCCAATCCAACAAAGACAAAGAAAAAAAGAATAAGAAAATATGAACAAAGCCTCCAAGAAATCTGGGATTCTGTTAAACGACTAAACCTAAGAATAATCAGTGTTCCTGAGGAGGAAGACAATTCTAAAAGTTTTGAAAACATATTTGGGGGAATAATTGAGTCCCTGGCCTTGCTAAAGACCTAGACATGCAAATGCAAGAAGCACAAAGAACACCTGGGAAAGTCACTGCAACCTTCACCTACGCACATTGTCATCAGGTTATCCAAAGTTAAGATGAAGGAAAGAATCTTAAGAGCTGTGAGACAGAAGTACCAGGTAACCTATATCAGGTTAACAGCAGATTTCTCAGCAGAAACCCTACAAGCTAGAAGGGATGAGGTCCTATCTTCAGTCTCCTCAAACAAAACAAGTATCAGCCAAGAATTTTGTAACCAGTAAAATTAAGCATCATATAGGAAGGAAAGAATCAGCAATTTTCAGAGAAACAAATGCTGAGAGAATTCGCCATTACCAAGCCACTACAAGAACTGCTAACAGGAGCTCTAAATCTTGAGAAAATCCTGGAATCACATCAAAACAGAACATCTTTAAAGCACAAATCACACAGAAACTATAAAAGAAAAATACAAGCTTAAAAGCAAAAACCAAAAGCCAAAATAAGCGAAGTACACAGGCAACAACATGATGAGTGCAATGGCACTTCACATTTCAAAACTAACATCAACTGTAAATGGCCTAAATGCTCCAATTAAAAGATACAGAACCTCAAAATGGATAAGAACTCATCAACCAATTATCTGCAGTCTTCAGGAGACTCATCTAACACATAAGGACTCACATAAGCTTCAAGTAAAGGGGTAGGAAAAAACATTTCATGCAAATGGACATGAAAAACAAGCAGGGGTAGCTATTCTTATATAAGACAAAACAAACTTTAAAGTAAGAGAAGTTAAAAGAGACAAAGAGGGTCATTACATAATGGTAAAAGGCCTTGACCAACAAGAAAACATCACAATTGTAAACGTATATGCACTTAACACTGGAACTCCCAAATTTATGAAACAATTACTAATAGACCTAAGAAATGAGATAAACAGAAACACAATCATGGTAAGAGATTTCAATACTCCAATGAGAGCACTAGAAAGATCATCAAAAGGCCAGGCGCGGTGGCTCAAGCCTGTAATCCCAGCACTTTGGGAGGTCGAGACGGGCGGCTCACGAGGTCAGGAGATGGAGACCATCCTGGCTAACGCGGTGAAACCCCGTCTCTACTAAAAAAATACAAAAAAAACTAGCCGGGCGAGGTGGTGGGCACCTGTAGTCCCAGCTACTAGGGAGGCTGAGGCAGGAGAATGGCGTGAACCCAGGAGGCGGAGCTTGCAGTGAGCCGAGATCCCGCGACTGCACTCCAGCCTGGGCGACAGAGCGAGCAAAACTCCGTCTCAAAAAAAAAAAGAAAGATCATCAAGACAGAAAGTCACCAAGGAAACAATGGATTTAAACTACACGTTGGAATAAATGGACTTTGGATAGATAGATAGATAGATAGATAGATAGATAGATAGATAGATAGGTAGATAGATAGAGATACAACATTTCATCCAACACCTGCAGAATGCACATTTTATTCAACAGTGCATGGAACTTTCTCCAAGTTACCTTCAAAACCATACAAATACATGGACATTAAGTAACCTGCTCCTGAATGAGCGTAGGGTGAAAAATGAAATCAAGATGGAAATTTAAAAATGATTCAAACTGCATGACAATAATGACACAACCTATCACAACCTCTGGGATACAGCTAAGACACCACTAAGGGGAATGTTCATAGCCCTAAATATCTACATCAAAAAGTCTAAAAGAGCACAAACAGACAATCTAAGGTCACATCTCAAGGAACTAGAGAAACAAGAACAAACCAAACTCAAACCAGGCAAAAGAAAGGAAATAACCAAGATCAGAGCAGAGCGGGAAGAAATTGAAACAAAAGAAACAATACAAAAGATAAATAAAACAAAAACCTGGCTCTATGAAAAGATAAATAAAATTGACCATTAGCAAGATTAACCAAGAAAAGAAGAGAGAAAATCCAAATGACCTCACGAATAAATAAAACGGGAGATGTTACAACCAACACCAATGAAATACAAAAGATCATTCAAGGCTTCTACGAACACCTTTATATACATAAACTACAAAACCTAGAAGAGATAGATAAATTCCCAGAAAAATACAACCCTCCTAGGTTAAATCAAGAATTAGATACCCTGAACAGACCAATAACAAGCAGAGATATTGAAATGGCAATAAAAAATTACCAAAAAAAAAGTCCAGGACCATATGGATTCACAGCAGAATTCTATGAGACATTCAAATAATAATTGTTACCAATTCATTTGACACTATTGCACAAGACAAAGAAAGAAGGATGCCTCCCTAATTCATTCTACAAGGCCAGCATCACCCTAATACTCAAACTAGGGAAAGACACAACCACAAAAGAAAAGTACAGACCAATAACCTTGATGGACACAGATGCTAAAATCCTCTACAAAATACCAGCTAACCAAATCCAGCAACACATCAGAAAGATAATCCACCATGATCAAGTAGGTTTCATACCATGAATGCAGGGATGGTTTAACATATGCGAGTCAATAAATTTGATACACCATGTAAACAGAATTACAAACGAAATTCACATGATCATCTCAATAGATACAGAAAAAGCATTCAACAATATCCAGCATTATTTTGTGATTAAAACTCTCAGCAAAATCTACATACAAGAGACATGCCTTAAAAGTTATCCATGACAAACCCACAGCCAACATAATACTGTATGGGGAAAAGTTGAATGCATTCCCTCTGGGAACTGGAACAAGACAAGGATTCCCACTCTCACAACTCCTTTTCAACATAGTACTGGAGGTCCTGGCCACAACAATCAGAAAAGAGAAAGAAATAAAGGGCATCCAAATCAGTAAACAGAACGTCAAACTGTCTGTTTGCTGACAATAGGATTGTTTACTTTGAAAATCCTAAGGACTCCTCCAGAAATCTCCTAGAACTGATAAGTCAGCCAAGTTTCCAGATACAAGATTATATACACGAATCAGTAGCTCTTCTATACACCTATACATGCATACATCTATACAAGCAAAGAATCAAGTCAAGAACTCAACCACTTTTAAAATAGGTGCCAAAAAACAAAACAAAACAAAACAAAAAAAAAAAAACTTAGGAATATACCTAACAAAGGAGTCAAAAGACTTCTACAAGAAAAACTGTAAAATACTGCTGAAATAAATCATAGATGACATAAACAAATGGAAACACATCCCAAGCTCATAGATGAGTTGAATCAATACTGTGAAAATGAACATACTGCCAAAAGCAATCTACAAATTCAATGCAATCCCTATCAAAATACCACCATAATTCTTCAGAGTTAGAAAAAAATATTGTAAAATCCTGCTCATCTGAATTTTATCAAGATTCAGTGTCCGAAGGAACAACAACTTTTAGAATAATAACAAATGAGAAATTTGAAATTTTATAGTTTGCAAGTTTTCAGTTTATTGTCCCTTGCGTGCAAATATAGTTTTATGATACTGAATCAGGATCTTGTAAACATTTTTCCTTTGCCAGCTAGTTGAATGTTAGGTTTCATCAATAGAGGACACTGGAGTGGTTGTGAGGTGGCAGATGCTGGAAGACACATCCCTTCCAAGACCTTACTCTTTACTGTTATTCAGTAATTTTTACAATTATTATTGGTTTTTAAGAATTTGTATGTTAAAGAATATATTTAAGAATATTAAAGAATATACTTAAGAATATAAGAAGGAAACTTCTAATTAGCACATTTGTTTTATCTTTTAAGAAACATTGCATTGTGCAATAGATATTAATTCAGAAAACTCCTACATAAACCATTTGTCCTTGACATAGATAGACTCAACTCATGTTATTTTCATGACTAAATTCGCAATTGTTTCATTTTTATCTTCAACTTATGTAGTGCTTGCATATTCTAGCCTTTAAGCAGTATATTCAAAATTTTATAGAAAAAGATTATTATGAGGATGAAGAATGTTGTTTCAATTCAGGGATTCCATGTGACTACTTAGAGTTTCTGTGTTTAAATTTTATTAACTTCTGAGATATTTAAAAGTTTATAGAGTCAATCTCAAAGAAACAGATACATGCATAATATAGTAATTTTTGGAATTTAATATACTATGTTATTTTATGAGTCTCTATCAAGTAAACCTTTATATTCACATACTTTCCTAACTATATGTGTACATAGTACTTCATGTGAAAAGACTCCTCAAAATCAAAACAAATGAAGATAGCCTTTGATAACGCATGAATAGACATAAATTTTTGTATCTGGCTACATGACCTAAGAATTGCAAAGAAGATCTATTTTGGCAAGGTCCTTGGTGCATTTTCAGAAGTTGTTTCATTAAGTAAATATAAATAGACTAAAATTTAGCTTGTGTAGTACATGTTGGACTTCATTATTTCCCCAGATTAATATTTATCTATAAAGTTTCCCCTCCTTTATAAAGGAGACATTACTATAAAAAGCATTAATACATTACACTTTTTTTCTTGTACTTTGTTATTTTTTTTCTTTCTAGTGGCATGACTATATGTTCAAAGTTTAATAAAGTAAAATATTTAGTGTATATTTCTTTTCTAGACATTATAATCATTCATTTTATTACCAATTATTGCTAAAATATTTTCTCATAGAGAAGAGTACTATAAAAAACTATTTAATGTGTCAGAAATAATCATTATGCCTCTCTTTCATTCAACTGTTTTAGACGCATCTCTTGTCAGACAGAAAAACTGCTCTTAAGTTGGTTCCCTTCTTCTCTGTCATTTGCTTTTCAATCCTTGTTCTGGGTCCAAAGACTATAACGAACAATATTTAAATGCAGGTATTGGAGAGCTTTTGCCACTTACTATGTTTTCTCCAGCATATACTTTAAAAATTGTTGCACAGAATATTTGACCCTTTATTCCAACTACAGTTTATTTTTCCAAGTCTTATGAGGAGAGAATAAGTAAAATAATTATATACATTTCTGGTTTGTATATCCTCAGTATTCCAGGCATTAAAGTAATTGGAAATAACGTACTTTACAAGGTAAGGGCAAGAAATGTGAGATCTTATTGCAGGAGAGAAATCATGCAACGTTATAATCTAGAGGGACTGGACTAAACTTGCTGGACCATATCTATAATTCGTAACTAAAGGGAACTAGCCTCTTCTTTTATTTGACGTGTCACTATCCAAATACAAATGGTCATTACTAAAGCAAAAATAGTAACTCAAGCATATTCAAGGCCTCATGTGGAAAACATCTCTAATCATTCTAACCAAAGATCTTACCAGGTTGCCTGGTTTTACATAGGAAGCCAGTTATAACCATCTAGAGTTTTGAAACAAAGAAAGTTTTCATGAGAAAATATTTTGTATTTCATGAAGGATATAAATTGGAAACTTCCATGTAACACAAATAACTTCCCTAAACACCATGCTAAGAGACTTGGCCAAGTTTAGTCCAGCTTCTATGTGCACTATGTCATGGATTTGTCCTGGAAGGTGACCCTAGCCTTCATGCTGAGGCTTTGCTCAGTAAAATGTGATCCTGCCAAACTGCAAAATTATCCTGTCTAACTCATCTTGTCTAATAATCGATAATTTTACGCCTAATTTTTATGTAATTTTCTATTTCCATATAGCCCATTACTCTCTTTTGGTTTCCATATTTTATTTCCTCATATTCCCTTTTTATTCAAAACAGATTTTATTTAAAAGTCTCAATTACTTTTGTCTTAGTTGGAGTTAAGCTCAGTTCACACTGTAGTCTCTAACTCCTGCTTCAGTAGTCAAAATAAAATTTGTCTTCAGATTTCTAACAAGGAGCTTTCTCTGTTTTTCCTTTTTTTTATCTGACAGGAACACATATATTCCATATGAATGTATTTGTTTACATAGAAAAGGATTCTTTACCTATGTAACAAACGTGTACATCCTGCACAGGTACTTCAGAAATTAAAAGTTGAAATAAAACAATAAAAATATA
>NW_016807873.1:370571-376830 GCF_001698545.2 Rhinopithecus bieti
AAAAAAAAAAAAAAAAAAAAATGTATCTCTTCCAAGTTTTTTTATTGTTAAACTGAATGAATAAGAATCGTAACTTTCTTGCCTGATTATCGTGAATAGTCATGTAATGATTCTCAGAAAACTTGGTAGAATTATTCTCATCAGACAGTGATTGTCAGGAAATGTTCACTGTTTTTCTTGTATTGTGATTTTAGAATCTAAGTGGCTTTCAGTATTTTACTTTGGGTAATTGTAGTACCATTTGTTTCTAGTGTTGAAATAATTATGGACTAATAGACAAAGAATAAAGATACATATAAGTATCTCACTTACCAAGTCAAAACCAAAAAGTGCTAAAGCATGGCACTGTAGCAATAGCAATGGAGGGAACTTCTCTTCTTGTTATTTAAAAAAACACAGTGGGAGAACTGTGTTTTTCAGAAGAGGGCACTAACTCTGATATATTTTTTCATACAATTGGGAAAGACTATAATGAAGTTACACAATACAAAGAACCAATACAATGTGTGTCATACACATTCAATATGTACCAATTAATTAAAAATTATCTTCATTTTTCAACACCTGCATTATGTTTACTAAAAATTATTGCTATTACTAATATGATAGTAATAGCATAACTGAAATTAATGTATGTACTCAAATAATTTAAAAGCCACATATTTCTGGTTTCATACAGTTTGGCTATTAAACAGAAATATCTCAGCTTATGTCTTTCAAGTCAACTATTTTTTTTTTATTTTATAATTCTTCCAAGTAAGCAAAGCAATCATCACTGTAAGAACAAAGAAATAGCTACATTTATGCTAGTATCTCCTCGTTTCAATAATTTTTAAAAGGCAAATTTGAAAGCTCTGGTTGCTTACAATTTATCAGTGATGGAATAAAAATGTAGCATAAAAATTTGGAAAATATTAAATATAATGGAAATTAGAAATTCATTATGCCACCTCTCCTGATTCCAGTACTGCTCTGTGGATGCTGGCCTGCATGGCAACTGTTACTCTCTTTGTCATAAATTTTGCTTGATTATCAAATGTTTGTTAAGACGAGAAACAAGGGAAAGAGAGTGGATCTGTTTGAGATCTAAGGCAGGAAGTCATGATAGAGAAAATTATGCCATTTAATGCCACAATGCCATTGATATGCCATCTAATAAATGTTAAAAATGAGTGCCACATAAAAGTGGATGAAAAATAAAATATTTTATTTAATGGTGGTTATAGAGATTTTGGTTTATGGGCTAGAATTTGTTGGATGTGTAAGATTTCAAGAAGTGAAGAGATAATGGCATAATTTTCAAATCAATTAGAAACTGATTACTGATAATAAATCATCTTAGAAAAGCTTTAAAAACAAAAATAAAGAGGAATTAATATTGGATTATGAATAGGTTTATTAGTTTTATTATGGTAACCTTTTAAATATGTATTTGTATTCCATAATATCACTTTGTATACCTTCAATATACACAAAAAATATTTATAAATGAACATTTGATGAGTTCTCATGCTGAAAGACCACATAAGTATGCTGAAAATTAGTCAGTACTGTAATAATATTTATGGTTCCCTGCTTCAACATTGTGCTCAATCTTCTTTATAATCCTTCTGTCATCATCTTTAGTAATTCCTCTTATTTCATTTTTTGGTGATTTTAGAATTTAGGCACTATTCTAAAACCTCTGACAAATATTTTCACTAAAAACAAACAAACAAGAAAAAACATATTGTGATACAATGGTGTATTGATCATGGCCTTTAAGTGTTACAAAAAAATATATTTACTCAGCACTGTATTCATGCTCAGAGTCACTACTGCTCTCTTGACCTTCATGTGAGAAATTACGAATACATGCTATGAGGTTAAAAAATTTACATTTGTGTAGGGTTATTAATGACTACCTTTAATGAATCGAGCAAATCTATAATTTACGTTGTTTTTGAGTCCAATCTAACAGCTTCCCCTTAACCTTCATGTGAGCAAAGTTGTCAAGTTGATTTGCAACAAATGAAGGCCCACCGTAGGGATTCCATGGTAGATTCTCTCATACATTCCATTGGATCCATCATAAGTTATAAAAGCTTTAGTTTGTGGATGACCTAAGATTAGATGATTTTTTGAAAAATTATGTATTATAAGCTTTAGAAATAAAATGAACAATGCACAATATGAGTCAATGAAACAGGCAGTGTTCTCTAGATAACAAATTACTGTAACAGTAAAACTACATTAAAAGTGATTTCAGATCACAGAAGAAGAAGTATTAAGTCCTCTGGGGCAGTAAGTGAAGGCTACACATTAAGAAGTGGTATGTGACTTGAGACTTGAAGCATTAATACAAGATTGTTACGTGGACGAATAGAGAACA
The DNA here is from genome assembly GCF_001698545.2 of Rhinopithecus bieti. NCBI lineage: Eukaryota > Metazoa > Chordata > Mammalia > Primates > Cercopithecidae > Rhinopithecus > Rhinopithecus bieti. The sequence continues at coordinate 372,943 of NW_016807873.1, forward strand.
CTGTGGATAAACATAATTGCATATCACACCCTTCCCAACACCACCCTCCCGCCCCCCAAAAAAAAAGCATCATGCATGCCAGAACATGTTCTCTTAGAGAAATGGTGAAGTCACTGAGTATGATAGGGCACAGTATCCAGGGCAACAGGGAGAGGGGTGGTGGTGGTGCTCAAATAGAGGAAGGACAGGCCACACTCCCTCGTGAAATGTGTTATCACCACTCCACAATAAAGATTGGGGATTTACTCTCGTAGAAAATGAAGCAGCTGGTAATGAAGGAAGAGCTGTCATTTTTCAGTTGCATTTGCAATATCTATACAGTTGGAGAAAGGGTAGGTGTAACGATCGAATTAGGAGACAGACAACCCAGAAAATTATTGAAAAAAAAATTCTGTGAAAGGTAACTACACTTGAAACAAAGATAATTTGTTTCTGGCCATAAAGAATGTGACTGTGTATAATAAAATGTCAACCCCTTTTAGCTTATATTTTCCCTAGGGTGGGAAGATAAAGAAGCTAGATTTTGTTTTTGAGTTTTTAAATAATAAATGGTGAATCATTTATTATTTCAACAGTTTGTTTTCTGTTGAACAATTTGCATCCTCATATGCTGTTACCCAAGTTTTCAATATTTGATCCTCAGAGTCTTACTGGGAAGGTCATTCTGGACTACCCACTATATAGTTGAATATTGGTACTAAGGTATCTGATTTCCTGTCATCAAATTTCCATAGAACTGTATAGATAAGGGAGCCTAACGATGAGAACACGTGGACACATAGAGGCCAACAACACACACCGAGGCCTTGCAGAGGGTGGAGGGTGGGACGAGAGAGAGGAGCAGAAAAAATCACTAATGGATACTAGGCTTAATGCCTGTGTGATGAAATAATCTGTAAAATAAATTTCCATGACACAAGTTTACATAGGTAATAAACTGGAACATGTACCCCTGAACTTAAAAGTTTTAAAAACGAAAGTACCTTGTTCAAAACAAAACAGTTAAAGTGTCTGGCATATAGTCAATGACTCAGAAACGTTGTTAATTTTGCAATTATGGTTATTTTGTTATTATTACTAATACCACTAACTACTTAATATGTGCAAGTCACTGGACATATCAGTCCTCATTGAATAGAACCAGATTATTCAGCGCATTAAGATTATATTATATTGTAAAGTCATAGATGACAGATACCCTGTGCAATTGATTAAAAGTAGACATATCAGTTGTGACGGTAAGGTGAACTAATTGAAATTCTAAAATTCTACCATAAGTAATAAGGATCTTCACCAGTATTCCAGCTGAAAACACTTTCTCAGCAATATAAATGTGTGCCTTAAATATGTGCAGATAAACCCAGGGTTCATGTGATTTTAATAAAGCATTTAAGTCATTCTGCATTGAGATCCCAGAATTTTACATTTTAGAGCATAAACATACCTGTTAGAGTAGATGATTTCTGCATTATGACAAACAATTCAGTAAAGCTTCCTGGGGGAATTCATCTCAACATCATAGGTACCTGACAGAGAAGCATAGAGATAATGAACAATGCGTGTATAATAAAGACCAAATAATTTCTACCACTTGTATCTGAATAGTGTCCTTAGTTTCAATACGAAAAAAAAAATTCTGACAGCATATAAGATTACATTTTTTTTTGAAGGAACACAAGAACCTCATATATTTTAAATTAACATCACATTTTAGACATATGTACAAAGTAAGCCCTCTTCAATGCATTATTATGCCATCTCTTAAAAAATAATTTTTGTTTACATAAAACTGTGACTTCATTCCATTGTTAAAACTAAATATATATGTTAATGAAAATTGTATGGGCTTTATATAGTCACTTTCTCAAGAGAAAAAAGCTGAGGTAAGACTAATGAAAAATCTATGCCACTCTACCCTACTCTTGAAAGATTTCCCCATTCACACTAAGGGAAACTGACAGAGCCAGTAGGAGGAGGAAGAGAATAAGGACGTAGAAGGACAAGGAAAAAAGGTGGACTAGTAGTACAATAGTGGTAATTATTAATACTAACTCTTGTTATTAACTTGCAGAAAGCTTTGAATGCAAGTCAATGGTTGTGAAACCAGTTCTTTGTTTATTATGTAAAATAATTGCTAACTGAAGTTGCTTTCTTTTCAATTAAATATTAGATTATCAGATAATATCTACATATTTTAAGAGAACTTGACAAAATGTACCAGACATTTCAAAAATGCATATTGTTATTAATTTTATAATATATTCACATGAAATCATAAAAAAATTAATCACGATGTACCTATTAAACATTAAGGAAAATATTCACAAACTTAACATTGGAAGCAATCCAACATCTTACATGAAATAATGATTAAAAACTTACGTGCATACAATAGCATTAAAATAATTTTATCACTGAAATGTTCAGTTATACTGTCAGCCCTAATACAAATAGTGTGAGTTAGAAAATGATAAATATAACAAGATGGCAAGTTTTTGCAGGAGGAAATCTGTATACAATAAGATTAAAATTTTCTAAATAAGTGTCACATATGTACATTGACCTATATAAATAGGACAAAATCCATGATAAAAAATTATAGTTTTCTATAAATAATATCTCTAGATAGAAATTTTAGAAAAAATATTTTTTAAAACTTTTCATAGTTTTAAATATTTCTTACATTAATTTTGTTTTTTTTTTGTAATATTATCACAAAAGGAGAAACAACCTGTCAGTATCTGTGATGAATCTCTAAACAGAGGTTAGATTCCTTCAACACTGGGTAGAAAAACAAGTCTCTGGCATCAAGCTAGTGAGGTGAAACCCTGAACACGAGTTACATTAAATGTGGCTACAGGTAACTGCAATCACACACAATACCTAGATGCTCCAGGTATTACGTAGAATCGTAGTACAAGGACCGTCACGTTAACGTAAGATTAAAAATCATATTTTAAAAAATGCTCTGCAATATGTGGTGCACAGTTAACATTTAGACACCTTTTCCTTTGTTTTGTTAAAACCATTTGGAAAAGTTTTACCCCAATGATTAAATCTGAAAGTATTTAAATTCAAATATTGGCATACATTGGGGAACACAAGTCAGAATAATTCTCAATCAATTGCAGCCAAACACATCTTCACCAGGAGTGTAATGTGATGTGAGTGAGCTCCTCAAAAGAGAGACAAGATCTCCCCTGCAGAAAGACCTGGTGGCCTCTTGTATTTTGGTGCAAGTGCTGCCTCTGAGACACAAAAGAGTAATGATGAGAGTTCCTCACATGCAGTTATAAATAGCACATCAATTTAACAGTGTGATTTCAGGGCAATAGGTGCTCTACCTAAACAATAAACTGAAAAATGCAAATCATTCAACCATTAACTAAAAACTATAAAATTCTGTATTACAAATGAGACTCTCAGAACAGATTCATAAAAATTCTAAATCACAATCCTTGACCGCAGAACAGCAGTGATTCTTTTTTTTTTTTTTATATGTATACTTTATGTTCTAGGGTACATGTGCACAATATGCAGGTTTGTTACATATGTATACATGTGCCATGTTGGTGTGCTGCACCCATTAACTCGTTATTTACATTAGGTATATCTCCTAAGGTTATCCCTTCCCCTCTCCCCTCCCCAAAATAGACCCCAGTGTGTGATGTTTTCCTTCCTGTATCCAAGTGATCTCATTGTTCAATTCCCACTTATAAGTGAAAACATGCAGTGTTTGGTTTTCTGTTCTTGTCATAGTTTGCTGAGAATGATGGTCTCCAGCTGTATTCATGTCCCTACAAAGTACATGAACTCATCCTTTTTTATGGCTGCATACTATTCTATGGTGTATATATGCCACATTTTCTTAATCCAGTGTGTCACTGA
>NW_016807873.1:376915-383509 GCF_001698545.2 Rhinopithecus bieti
TGCCACATTTTCTTAATCCAGTCTGTCACTGATGGACATTTGGGTTGATTCCAAGTCTTTGCTATTGTGAATAGTGCTGCAATAAACATACATGTGCATGTGTCTTTATAGTAGCATGATTTATAATCCTTTGCGTATATACCCAGTAATGGGATGGCTGGGTCAAATGGTATTTCTAGTTCTAGATCCTTGAGGAATCGCCACACTGTCTTCCACAATGGTTGATCTAGTTTACAGTCCCACCAACAGTGTAAAAGTTTTTCTATTTCTCCACATCCTCTCCAGCACCTGTTGTTTCCTGAGTTTTTAATGATTGCCATTCTAACAGGTGTGAGATGGTATCTCACTGTGGTCTGTCCCTTCTCAGATCTCAACCTCCATGTTGGGAGATCCACCGCTCTCTTCAAAGCTGTCAGAGTCGTTTGCATCTGCAGAGGTTTCTGCTGCTTTGTTGTTGTTGTTGTTGTTTAGCTGTGCCCTGTCCCCAGAGGTGGAGTCTACAGAGACAGGCAGGGCTCCTTGAGCTGCTGTGAGCTCCACCCAGTTCAAGCTTCCCAGAGGCTTTGTTTACCTACTTAAGCCTCAGCAATGGGGGGAGCCCTTCCCCCAGCCTCGCTGCTGCCTTGCATTAGATCGCAGACTGCTGTGCTAGCAATGAGGGAGGCTCTGTGGGCAGGCGTGGGACCCTCCCGGCCAGATGTGGGATATAACCTCCTGGTGTGCCCGTTTGCTAAGACCCTTGGTACAATGCAGTATTGGGGAGGGAGTTACCCGATTTTCCAGGTGTTTTGTGTCTCAGTTCCCCTGGCTAGGAAAAGGGATTCCCTTACCCCTTGTGCTTCCTAGGTGATGCGAAGCCTCGCCCTGCTTCAGCTCTCGCTGGTCAGGCTGCAGCAGCTGACCAGTACCGATTGTCCGGCACTCCCTAGTGAGATAAACCCAGTACCTCAGTTGAAAATGCAGAAATCACCTGTCTTCTGTGTCGCTCGCACTGGGAGCTGGAGACTGGAGCTGTTCCTATTTGGCCATCTTGCTCCACCCTCTTGTTTTTACTTCTATCTCTTTCTTCCTCTCTGTCCTTCTTCTTTCTCTTTTATTCCCTCTGTACACTTTGGAGCCCTGTGTTACAGCCAAGGTCTTGACGATAAATGACAGTTTTGGGAGGAGTGCACAGAGGAGACTAGGAAGTCATGATTATTCAGTCAAAAAGGAGTTTCACTCTTTTGCCATTAATCACTTAGTATGTGAATGAATTACCTTCAGATGATTACATCTCCAGCCATCATATGAAAGTAACAACCTGAGAAGTACTCTGTATGAACCGCCTGCCTGAGTCCACCCAACATTCATGATATGAGAGTTCTAATAAAATGCTTATTGTTTTGCAAAGTCCCCACATTTGAGGGCAGTTGGCTATGAAGTGAGAGATAACTAAAATTATATTTCTAAAAATTTAATTATACATTCATAATTGTATATAATTAATATTGAAGCAAGAAAATGAAAACTACAAAAGTAACATTTTGAAAATAACTGTAATCTGGAAAAGGAGGTCAGCATAGCATAGTGATTAAGAGCTCTTGCAATCTGGATCCAGTGAGGCCGGATTCCAGTTCCTGCAAAACCACTACGGAATTATGTGGGATTTGGCAAGTTGCCTCACATCTATGCCTCAACTTCTCCATCAGTGAAATGGAGATGAAGTAATGGCATTATCTTCTGACTGATGAAAGGATGGATGCGTTAATTTGGTAAAGCACTACAGTTGCTGTATGTAGCAAACTAAAATTGAATTAATTATAATAATTATTAACTAGACAGAAAAATTTCCACAATGATTTGAGTCCTTACCTAAGGTGCCTCATATATTTTTAAAGGTATCATGTTTCAAAAGTACATGATAAAAATGATAGCATTTGCTATTTTAAATATGCAGGGGTGGAGCCCTCATGGACAACCTCTACTTGGGCAGTGCTAAAGGGAAATAAGGAGTTGGAGGCTCCATATTTAGTCTACACTGGGACACTGTCTAACGGAGGTGTGAGAAGTGTGCCACCATCCTCCAGATCCCAGAATTGTGAATCCACCAAAAGTTTGCACCATACACCTGGAAAAGCCACAGACACTCAACACCAGCCTGTGAAAGCAATGGGGAAGGTCATTGCACTGGGCAAAGCTACAGCAGCATAGCTATCCAAGACCATGTGAGCTCACCTCTTGCATAAGCATGCCTCATGTGAGACATTAAGTAAAAAGGAGATCATTTAGGAGCTTTAAGATCTAATGACTGTTCCACTAGATGTTTAACGTACTTGGGGAGTATAGCCCTTTTATTTTGGTCAGTTTATCCTATTTGAAATAAGAGTATTTACCCAATGCCTGTACCCTCATTGTATCTTGGAAGAAACTAATACGTTTTTGATTTTACAGACTTCTATGTTGAAAGAAATTGCCTTATCTCAGGTTAGGCATTGGACATGAACTTTTGAGTAAATGCTGAAATGAGTTAAGACTTTGGGGGACTGTTGAGTAAATACGATTGATTTTGTAATGTAAGGAAATGAGATTTGGAAGGGGCCAGGCATAAAATGATAAGGTTAGGCTTTATGTCACCATCAAAATCTCATCATAAATTATAAACCCCATAATCCTTATACAGCAAGGAATAAACCACCTGGGAGGAAATTGGATTATGGAGGCAGTGTTCCTCCCGTGATATTCTTGTGATAGTAAGTTATCATGAGATCTGATGGTTTGATAAGTGTCTGACAGTTTTTCTTTCACACACTCATTCTCTTGCCTGCCACTTTGTAAGACATGGTTGCTTCCTCTTCTACCATGATTGTAAGTTTCATGAAGCCTCCTCAGTCATATGGAATTGTGAGTCAATTAAGCCTCCTTCTTTTACCCAGTCTTGGGAAGTACTTTCTAGCAGTTGGAGAATGGGTGAACACATAAGGATTTAGTCATAAATTGTTTCCAAAGGCGAATGTCCAGAATGGTGTCTCCTAGGTTTTATTCTAGGACTCTTATAGTTTGAGATTATAGAGTTAAATCTTTAATTCATTGTTGTAGGACATTTTTGCATTGTTATAAAGTAATACATGTGGTTGCACAACTTATGAAGAATGGAATTATAATTGGCTCACTGTTTAGTAGGTTGTACAAGCATCACCCCATCATCTGCTTCTAGTGATGGCTTCCTGAAGATTACAATCATGGAAGAAGGTGAAGTTAATACTTTGGGGAACTGTTGGAAGGACATAATGGTATTTTGAAATGTTAGGACATGAGATTTGGAGGTGTCAGAGGCAAATGATATGGTTTGGCTGTGTCTCCACCAAAATTTCATCTTGAGTTGTAGTTCCCATAATTCTCATGTGTCATGGGAGGGACCCAGTGTGATGTAATTAGATCATGAGAGTGGTTTTCCCCATGCTATTTTCACAATGGTAAGTTCTCAAAAGAACTGATAGTTTTATTAGGGGCTTCCCTCTTTCTCAGCTCTCATTCTTGTCCTTGTTGCCACCATTTGAAAAAGGATATGTATACTTTTCCTTCTGCCATGATTGTAAGTTTCCTGAGGCTTCCCCAGCCCTGTGGAATTTGGGGTAAATTAAACTTCTTCTTTATAAGTTACCCAGTCTTGGGTATGTCCTTATAACAGCATGAGAACAGACCAATACATCATAAAAAATCTACTTCTTAAAAAAAATCTTCAACTTACCTTCTCTCTCTTCCTTCCATTCTCTCCCTTTTACTCATGCAAGCGTGTCTAGCAAGTGAATGCACTGAAGCCCACTTGAATAACTTTCCTGAAAAGCTATTTTCATTTCAACCTCATGGCTATTCTGAGAATATTCCAAACTTTTATGCTCTTTTTATTTTTTCTTAAATATATGTTCTAACTTTAGGTTCTTTCCTTGCTCCCGTATCTTATCATAGGCTGTTAGAAACAGGTCACATCTTGAATGCTTTGCTACTTACAAATCTCTTCCACCCAACACTCTAAGTCACCACCCTTAAGTTTAAACATTCAGAAATCCCTAGGATATGATCATAATACAGCCAAGATTTTTGGTAAGGTGTAATATGGGTGACACTTACTCTGGTTCCTCATATCTTCCTCATTTTCACCTGGGACCTTCTCAGTCTGGCCCTCACTGTCCATACTTGTGTCAGAATTGTGGTCACAAACATTATCCCAGTTTCAAATGAGTTCCAAACATTTTCTCAACTTCCTTTCTTCCTCTAAGCCCTCAAATCCCTTCTAACCTTAGCCCATTACCCATTTCCAAAGCTACTTCCACATTTTCAGGTATCTCTATGCCAACATGCTACACTTGGTATCAATTTTCTGTGTTGGGCTATTTTTGGTTTTGCTATAAAGTAATAAATTAGGCTGGGTGATATGATTTCAATTTGTATTCCTGTATGAATCTCATGTTGAATTGGAGAAAGGGCCTGGTGGGAGGTGATTAGATCATGGAGGTGGATTTCCTCCTTGCTGTTTTCTTGACAGCGAGTGAGTTCTCATGAGATCTGACAGTTTAAAGGTGTATGGTACTTCTTCCTTCTCTCTCTCTCTCTTCTCTCTCTCTCTCTCTCTCTGTTCTCTCTCTCTCCTTCTGTCCTGCCACCATGGAAAATCTGCTTGCTTCACCCTTTACTTTCTCCATGATTTTTAGTTTTTTGAGGTCTCCCAGTCATGCTTTCTGTTAAGCCTGTTAAACTGTCAGTTAATTAAACCTCCTTTTTTTTCTCATAAATTACTCAGTTTCAGGTAGTTCTTCAGAGCAGTGTGAGAATAGACTAATATGCTGAATAATTTATAAAGAAAAGAGGTTTAATTCGTTCACAGTTCTTTAGGCTGTGCAAGTTTGTCTCCAGTACCTGCTTCTGGTGAGGACTACAGAAAGCACACAATCATGATGGAATTTATAGAAGGAACCAAGGCATCACATGGCAAGTGTGGGATCAAGAGAGAGAAGGGATGTTCCCGACTGAAGAAACCAATTATTGTGTGAATTACCTGAGTGACAGTTCACTTATCACCAAGGGGATTGTGATAAATCATTCAAGAATGCTTCACCCCCATAATCCAATCACCTCCCACTGTACCAAAAGAGGGCCTGGGTGCTCACTGCTTATAGAAATAAGCCAAAATAACAAAAGCAAGGTATAATAAGAAAGACAGTAAATTTTATTACTGTTGTCGGCAAAAGGGAAAGTGGCCAGAAGCATTTTCAAAATTTACCACTTCTCAACTTCTGGAGACATGGTAATGATTTAAGCAGAGGGACTTGGAATGCAGAAGAGGCAAGGTGGGATAGGATGTGCCAGGTGGTGTGACAAACTCCAGAGGTATATCTTTAATTATTGTTCCATCTAGTGAAGGTGACAGCATTATGTGCTCAACCTGGTTGCAAATTAATCACAGAGAATTTGACAGTTACTCTATAGCTGGGAGTGAACTCCAGCCTTGAAGTAATCTCCTGCTGGGAAGAGAATTCCACAGGTGCCTACTGCATGTGAGACTTTGATCCCTGAAGCTTCTAAAGTGTATATATCCAGGTAAGTTAGCATAGTGTGAGGTTAACAGGTATCTAGGTAAATACATGTGCATAAGACATGGGAGCTTAAAGTGGGAAAGGAGAGTGGAGTTTTAAAGCACATTCTAATGCTGTATTTCAAGATGAAAGAACACACATCTGTAGACTGCCTCAAAGCTATGTCTTGAGACTGGAGAGAAAGAGGGAATAAAAAAGTTTTTAAAATGTTGTTTGAACCTAAGCTGCTTGGTTACACACTGATACAATTTTTGCAAAGGTGATATTAATATCTCTTTTGGCTTTCATACATCTTATTCTTAAGGTTGTGAATATAGAGATTAAAAAAAAAAGAGTTAAAACCAATTTGGCTTCTTCCTGCTGACAGAAGCATAGGTAAGGAGTTAGTCCCAGGGAATTAAGAGGGAAACCACTGCTGTGAAGCTAGCTATCTGCATGTCCTCGTGGGTGTATAACAAAGATGTTAATATTCTCATCCACAGTTCTAGCACAGCACTTAAGTGAACAGTAGACTATAGGTTTTTAGAAAGACAGACTCAGTTAAACAAGAAGAGCAAACTTAAATACATCATCCTATATCTATTTAGTCAGTGTTCTAGTCCTGAGACCAGATGAGTTCAGTTGAACAAATGTTTCCCATATCTGTTTAAGGAGGCAGCATTGAAGATGAACTAAGCCTCTGTATGTAGGAAAGAAAACATATGTTTAATGAAAGGCAGTTATGTAGAGACCAAAGGAAAACAACAGGTTAATGTTGAGCACAATTTTTCTATACATTAGACTTAAAGGATTTTTATTTATAGAGGAGTAAGGTAATACCAATTTCACATGCTTTTCTCTCACCTGTATTACAGAGAACCAAAGCCTCAAAAAAGATGTAGTAACAATTTTATTGAGACCAAGTCAGAAAAAGAATTAAAATATAACTTGCAGGCATTACTTTTGGGACTTGTAACCAAGAAAGAAATCAGGATTAAGTCCACATTGCAGAAAATAATAAAACTCAAAATAATAGACAGTACTA
>NW_016807873.1:384278-390212 GCF_001698545.2 Rhinopithecus bieti
GTTGAAGCTTTGGTATATATTTTCTAATAGTGTCCTGTTATTAAAAAGGAAAATAAAAAAAAAAAAAAGCTTCTTGTTTAACTTTTACAAATAACTACACTGTCATAAATTAAGTATACTTAAAATGAGTCTTCAAATCCTGCAGAAATCAGGTAGAGGGACAAATATGTTTTAAATTTTGCTCAAAGGAGTGTACATTACCCAATTGTTAAAAGTTGTATGTGGCTCAAAAGGAAAAAAAAAGTTTTCTAATCTCTAAAAAGCAAAATAATTAGCAATGTTTCAAACAAAACTCTACAAAAAATTATTTTGATCTTCCATTAGTTAGGTGTGGTTAATTTACTCCTGTTCTTTTCAATATTATCTCTTTATGAAAATCTTGGAAGTCTTGTCCTCCATTCTAATGTAACAAACACCACAGTTATCAGAAACCTGAATTCAATAGCACTAGTCAGAGTTCTGATTATGAAGTGATCTTGAAATAACCAAATAAGTAAAATAATTGTGAATAATAAAACACTTAGAAAAGCCATAGGTAAAGTCTGACAATATCTTTGGCACACAATAATTTAATGTAATCATCAGAATTATTACTGAAAACTTATGCTGTGTCATATCAGAATTATAAAAGTTTTATGCAATTCTGGAATATACAACAGTAACATATTTCTATAGAAACAGTCCCTAAAAAAGCCAAACACCATTTTATACTTGACAAAGCTATGTGAAATATGTATGTGTTTGTTTGTTTTGTCAAATATAAAAGTTTTAAACCCTTCATATTATAAAATAAAATTCTAGGTCACTGTAAGTCATTTATTTAGCCAAAAGGATAACTCAAATATTTATAAAAGGCAAGAATCTTCACATTTTAAAAGAGAAGAGACTCAGTTGTAAAAACATAACATAATGAAAAGTAGCATGAGGCCAGTTGACTCCGTCTCCTCTCTCTACTTCCTTTTGATCTGTTAGTTACATAAATGGTAAACAAATATCTTTTATTTTTTAATATTACATGAAAATCATGTTTATAGAGAAATCAAAATTCTATCTTTGCATTAGTGGACTATTAATGTTCAATTCAATTATTAACTTACTTAACAGTTTACCTAAAATATTCCTAAAAACTGTGATAGTCATCTTTTGAAATTATCTTGCTATTAACCAATTTTATGACCTATGAATTTCATGAATTTATGTAAGTAAAGAACTTAAACATATGAGAGTTTTACCAATAACAGAATTTAGCTGCTTTGATTCAACAAACAATATTAAATGTCTTTTTTTACCAAAAATTACACCAGCAAAGAGTATTCTGTTTGGAGTGGATTTCATAGTTTTATAAACCTTATGCCAAATTTTGACACCTTATAGTACTTGGCAGGGATAAGTATGAAACTCCTTGATCAATAAATGGAACCAAAAATGCTGACAATTATTAAGACATCTCTAAATTACCTTACCAATAATTTTAAGGCTAGCTTTTTAACTGAAAATTTTACGTAAGTCTCATGAACTTGAAAATCAGTTGGGCTTATTATTTTTTTTAATTTATGGATGTTCCTTTAATTTAATTTGGTATCTTGCAGCCATAACACATAAGAAAATATGTGTATAAACAGATAAAAACATACATGCACAATCATACAAGGATCCTATAACTTTTACATTTGAACTCTAGCCATGAAAAGTTGATGTAAACTCATTTTTTACATGACCTAAACAAAACAATAATGGCTGGATTCAAATAATTTATAAGAGCATATTTAAAGCAGGTGGAAAACAAACAAACAAACAAACAAACAAAAACACTTAGAAACTTTCTAGTTGGGTATCAGTTTTGGGGTTCTGAATTTTTACTTGCTGTGATTTGCCCATCAGTTTAAAATGTGTGCAACAGACCATAATTTGCAATCTGCTGGAGTACTAGAAAACTTGACATGCCCTCAAACTTCATTTTACACAAACATTTGCAAGTAGATGTTCCATCGAACCAAGAGAGTGCTTAAAAGGGGGTTGGTTTCTTTGTTTTTCCTCATTCTTAAATTGTTTCTTACTTTTTTTTCTTAAAAAGAGGAACCAAGCTATGGTCTAATGTTTTATGTGTGTGGTGGGTCACTGTGTGCTGATTGTGGGTGAGACTTCACAGTGTTTGACCACTAAGTTGTGTCTGCTTTCTTATGCATCTTAGTTTCTCTTTCCACAAGTCTATCACCTCAGAGAAGGGTGAAAACACTGAGGGATAAGCTCTTATATTCATTTGCTGCATGAACTTTTTGAAGCTAATTATGTTGGGGCATCCTCTGTAGGGACACTGCACATAGTGGGAGTGGGAGACAAACACCTAGATGTTCTCACTTAGCCTCTGGTCACCCAGGGACCATTTTCTGGGAAGATCAAAATGTTCTTTCTCTTTAGAGCTGAGGAGTTCAGTCTCTCATTTATCTATAAAAATGGCAGTTCTACTCTTGCAAATGTGAAGACAAGTCAATTGAGTTTATCTTTTCGAGAAAAGACAATGAGGAAGACACTTCTGGATTCACCCCAGAATTAGAATTAGAATACCAACCAACAACTTTTTAGGAAAAAAAAAAATAAGTTCAGAAAAAACAATGTCTGTCAACAAAAGGGAGATCCAGGGCTCTAGAGGACTTACCAGTTCCATCAGAGGAGCTTAAAGTTAGAAAGGCCTTCAATGAGCCCCTTCTGGTAACTTAGCTTCAAGTTCAGGCAACATTTTGGGGATCCTGAGGTTTCTGTGAGTTCCCACATGTTCAAGTGTCAAATTGTTGTGAGGAAATGAGTCAAACGCTGTAAAATATTCAAAGAGATTTATTCTGAGCCAAATAGGAGTGATTGATGGCCCGTGACACAGCCTTCAGATTTTTAGAATATGTGCCCAATGTGCTCAGGCTGCAACTTGGTTTTATACAATTTAGAGAGACATTTGACATCAATCAATACATGTAAATGATACATTGGTTTGGTCTGAGAAGGTGGGGCAACTGCAAATGGGATTCTGAAGGTAATAGATTCAAAGATTTTCTGATTGGCAACTGGTTAAAAGAATTATCTTATTGTCTAAAGCATTAGAATGAATTGAAAAAAAATATATGTTAAGTTAAGGGTCTGTGGATAACAAGGTTTTATCATGACAAAAAGTCAAAGGTGAGGTTAAAAAACTAACTTATCTTTAACTGCTATGTGTAGCAAAGGTAATCTTAGTTACAGATTTATAGAAATTAGTTATATAATTAAGAGGCTTTTACTGTGCTGCAAGACTTTTTGAAATCTTTTAGTAATTTAATGTGGCTTAAAAAATCTGTTTCAAATCTTTATCTATCTAAATAAAATATCATAATTGTAAGCATTATATCCAGGACACTTTGTCATGAGGAATCATAATTTTTCTCTATTATAATTTTACGTTAGTTCCACAGGAAGCAGAAAATTCTTTATGGTTGGGATAAATAAACATGTGCCATATAATAGCTCAGAGAGCGAAGTTCCTAGTTTTACCAGCTGTTTATCTTCAATTCTTGATTTAGAGGGTCTGAATTAATTCTGTCCCTCAAAACTGGCCCTTACTATCTCATGCTCCCACCCTTTCTGTGGTAGTCCCTGGAAACAGAGAGTAGGTACTTCTATAGTTGTGCAGCAGGGCATTTGCAGTAAAAACCAAATCAAGCCCAGTAGGATTTCAAACGAAGGAGATTAACAGGTTTTGTCAAATGATCTCTAGACTTCAGAATAGCTTTATTCTGATTTTCTCAGAAGTGAAACTAGGAAACATTAATAACATTAATAATTTGACAAAAGAGAATGTGTGTGTCAGATCAGGGAAAAAAAATAAAATAAAATAACGATTCCAGTAGGGTGCAAAATAAAAACATACAGAAAAGTGATAACCTGGTATTCTTTAGGAGATTATTGCAGCCAAGAAATGAGTCATGATTCAATCTGCATTCAAAACAAAAGTCACTTTTCTTTTGAAACAATTTCTCTGTCTCTCTAGTTCTTTTCATACTGAAAAAAACTTATAGTAAGAACAATTTGTGTGTAAAATAAGTTTCAGGATTATTATACTTGGCCTTATTATTCACAAAAAGTGCAGCAAGAATTGATCAACCACACTGGCTCTTTTCAAGTTAGCTTTGCTGGAACTTTACCTAAAAATATTCTAGTCAAAGCCTTGGTAAAATAACTAATGTCTCTCATTGTCCTATTTTAAAATATGTATTTTAGTAAACATGCCAATAACAATATTGTCACAAAATCAAAAGACTCATGAACAGTTTCCAAATTTTGGAGAACTCAGATAGAAAGGTAAATTTGCTTACAAAAGCAAATTTTACCCAATTGCTCTAAACTATAAAAAAGTCCATAAGAAAAAGATTTATTTGATGCTTCTTTAACTGGCTCAGCAGCTTTTCAAACAAGATGGTATCTGTTCACCTTTGAACTGCTATTCACAAGATAAACAGCTCTTGTAATAGTGAGAGCTTTCTATTAAGCACTGTAGAATATAATAGCTCCTTGCATAGTTAGAGTCCATCCTAAAGGAAAAAGAGTCTCCCTACTCATAAATATGTCCTTCTTGCATCCCAGGTAGCAATATCCTGTATAAACCATTTTTATTTTACCATGGAGCTCTTTCAGTCACCACTGTTCCCATTAGCATAGAGGTAGTTTCAGTTAACATCCCATGGCAAAGCTATAAATGTTTCTCAAGTGGAAATTCTCTAGCCCAAAGTCCCAGTAATTGTCATGTGAAAGTGTTCACAGGCTTTTACCCTAAGCCCCAATAAACTTTCCACAAAGGGCCATGAAGTGGAAAATTTGTCTCAACCAGCCCTTCGGCTAGTATTCACTTAGCTGTTCAAATAACATTTCTTAAAGAACAGGTTTACAGGCCTTCAATTTTATACAACTACATTGGAAAATATCACCCAGTCGGATAGAATACCCATTTTCATAAGACATTTAGTTAAAGGAGTCACAACCACCTTACATCCAACCTGTTTAAACATCTCAAATTTCAAAATCCTCGCAACATTTACAATTTTATGTCCTAATCCCAGGAGCTTTTCTTCTTTATCTTCAAACCAACTTATCTTTCCGGTAAAAAATAAACTCTCCTAGAATAGGGTTGAGCCAAGAGACTCAAGGTCTTTTGTTAATCTTTATCTAAACTTACCTCAACATTGCCACAGGCAATGTCAGCTTTTCCATTAGATTACAAACCTTGCTTTTTTTTTAGAGAAAAAAATTATCCAATCTAAGGCAAATACCAAAAAACTGGTATAGGTCCCTTTGATGTTTGGAGACCAGTAGGAGCTCCCTTTGGTTCACCCGACATTTGATAGCATTGTAAAAGCCTTTGTTTTAAACCTATCAATTTTTATTTTATTTCTTAATAATCATCTAAAGATTTCCACCTTGATGGGATGAGTCCTTTGACTACCTTTTGCCTTCCCCATTTTTTAAAATTACCCTATTTTTAAAAAATTTTATTATTATTATACTTTAAGTTCTAGGGTACACGAGCATAATGTGCAGGTTTCTTACATACGTATACTTGTGCCATGTTACTGTGCTGCACCCATCAACTCGTCAGCACCCATCAACTCGTCATTTACATCAGGTATAACTCCCAATGAAATCCCTCCCCCCAACCCCCTCCCCATGATAGGCCCCAGTATGTGAAGTTTCCCTTCCCGAGTCCAAGTCTCTCATTGTTCAGTTCCCACCTATGAGTGAGAACATGCGGTGTTTGGTTTTCTGTTCTTGCGATAGTTTGCTGAGAATGATGGTTTCCAGCTGCATCCATGTCCCTACAAAGGACACGAACTCATCCTTTTTTATGGCTACATAGTATTCCATGGTGTATATGTGCCACATTTTCTTAATCCAGTCTGTTACTGATGGACATTG
>NW_016807873.1:391200-394031 GCF_001698545.2 Rhinopithecus bieti
TATATGAAAATTAATTCAAGATGGATTAGAGACTTAAATGTTAGACCTAATACCATAAAAACCCTAGAAGAAAACCTAGGTAATACCATTCAGGACATAGGCATGGGCAAGAACTTCATGTCTAAAACACCAAAAGCAACGGCAACAAAAGCCAAAATTGACAAATGGGATCTAATTAAACTAAAGAGCTTCTGCAAAGCAAAAGAAACTACCACCAGAGTGAACAGGCAACCTACAGAATGGGAGAAAATTTTTGCAATCTACTCATCAGACAAAGGGCTAATATCCGAACCTACAAAGAACTCACCCTAATGTTTTAATAGCGTTGGTAAGATCCATGAGAGACAGCAAATTTGGGAAGGCTTCTCAAACACTTGTTTGGTTCTGCAGGAGTAATGTCACGGAGGATGCCCAGGTAGAGGGGGCTCAATTAACCATAGCATTTACTATGACCATGGTAATAGGTATATTTAATTGAATAACATTCTGGTCATCATAAAGCCAGTCCCATATGACTTGCATATGAAGCATATCAGGGGCTTCATCTGGGGAACTCCACCTGGAATGTTACAGGGTGAGTTGGGCAGTCGCTTTCTCAGGGTAATATAACATTACAGTGGCAATTATTCAGTCCACTAGGCTACTTGTTTTCTTAGGAATCACTTTTTGTGAAGCTGAGTCACATATACTCCTCAGTGATTGTTTATTCGTGAGTTGTGGGACCTGCATAAACCCATGCTCATTCATTCTGCAGCACTTAAAATAAAAAATATTGGCTTTAAAGTATTTTTTCCAATCCATTACAGTACAGGTTTCTCAGAAACTGATTATATTACTCTACAAAATGGAGCAATTTCTTTACATTACACCCTCTGGGTTTAATAGCTAACTTGGTGTTCCCTTTCTCCACATTGACTACAGGATCTTGGTAACTACAGGTCTCAAAAGTAACTTTGTTGCCCTGGCTTAAGATATGTGTGTGTGTGTGTGTGTGTGTGTGTGTGTGTGTGTGTGTGTTGTGTGTGTGTGTGTGTTGTGTGTGTAGCTTTGAGGCTAGCTGAGAAAGACCCATATAAATTTGGTCCAGTCTTAAGGCAAAACCCATTATTCTTTTTCTTTCATTTTAGTGGTTACAGACAGCACTGACTGAGGAAATTAACATTTTGTAGTTTTCTTATTAGTTTACACTTGGTTATGCATTCAGTGAACCAACTCCCTGGGAGTATGTCTATGATCCATCTCTAAATTCCACTGGTAACTTTTACCTTTAGTTCCTGAATGCAGTCCAGCTACAGCTCCTGAAGGTGGGTGATCATGTAGCCACCCAAGAGTCAGAAGTTTCTCATTCCCTGAGTTTTCATTTTTCTATTCATCCATTTGGTCTTATCTGTCTGTCTGTCTATCTATCTATCTATCTATCTATCTATCTATCTATCTATCTATCTTTCTATGCTCCTGCATTTTTTTTCTTTTGAGACAGAGTCTCGCTCTGCCACCCAGGATGGAGAGCAGTGGTGCGATCTCAGCTCACTGCAAGCTCTGCCTCCAAGGTTCACACCATTCTCCTGCCTCAGCCTTCCAAGCAGCTGGGACTACAGGCACCCACCACCACGCCTCGCTAATTTTTTTTTTTTTTTTTTTTTTTTTTGTAGAGGTGGGGTTTCACTGTGTTAGCCAGGATGGACTTGATCTCCTGACCTCATGATCCACCCGCGTCAACCTCCCAAAGTGCTGGGATTATAGGCATTAGCCATCACACCCAGCCCATCCTCCTGTTTTTATAAACCTGTCCCAAAAAACCTTTTTATTCCACAACTATTTTAATTCTTGGTAACATAAATTATCAATGACCATACTGAGGGTTACTTAATTTAATATAACATAACTCAGATTTTATACTATTGGAGAGAATTTTGAGGTTAAATTTTCTAATTTAATGTTACCAAATATTACTATAGTCATGTGAAGTCAAAGGTATCCAAGCTAGCATTTATTAGTATGATAAGCAATTAACTTTTCTTTAAGTCAATTGATTAGAGCTCTTTCATAGATTTTGATATTTAAATATCACTTCTACATGACACAAGTAATATATAAATATAACAGAGATACAGACAAAGGCAGATATTGGAAACAAGCCTCCAAATATGGCCATAATGTGGTCCCAAAACTGGCCATAAACAAAGTCTCTGCAGCAATGT
Source organism: Rhinopithecus bieti (assembly GCF_001698545.2). NCBI lineage: Eukaryota > Metazoa > Chordata > Mammalia > Primates > Cercopithecidae > Rhinopithecus > Rhinopithecus bieti. Next base: position 393,402 of record NW_016807873.1, read on the forward strand.
GACATACTCATGATGGTCATGACACCCACACTAGAAGGCTGTCAGTTTACTGGAATGAGGGCAAGGAATACCTGGTCCACCCAGGGCAGAAAACCATTTAACGTGTTCTTAAAACAAAGACAGAAGATGGCCGAATAGGAACAGCTCCAGTCTCCAGCTCCCAGCACGAGTGACACACAAGACAAGTGATTTCTGCATTTTCCACTGAGGTACTGGGGTCATCTCACTAGGGAGTGCCGGACAATGGGTGCTGGTCAGCTGCTGCAGCCCGATCAGTGAGAGCTGAAGCAGGACAAGGCATCGCCTCACCTGGGAAGTGCAAGGGGAAGGGAATCCCTTTTCCTAGCCAGGGGAACTGAGACACACAACACCTGGAAAATCAGGTAACACCCACCCCAATACTGCGCTTTAAGCAAACAGGCACACCAGGAGAGTATATCCCACACCTGGCTGGGAGGGTCCCACGCCCATTGATCCTCCCTCATTGCTAGCACAGCAGTTTGCGATCTAACTGCACGGCAGCAACGAGGCTGGGGGAGGGGCGCCCACCATTGCTGAGGCTTAAGTAGGTAAACAAAGCTGCTGGGAAGCTCGAACTGGGTGGAGCTCACAGCAGCTCAAGGAAACCTG
>NW_016807873.1:398181-399548 GCF_001698545.2 Rhinopithecus bieti
AGACTGGATTAAGAAAATGTGGCACATATACACCATGGAATACTATGCAGCCATAAAAACGGATGAGTTTGAGTCCTTTCTAGGGTCATGGATGCAGCTGGAAACCGTCATTCTCAGCGAACTGTTGCAAGAACAGAAACCAAACACCGCATGTTCTCACTCATAGGTGGGAACTGAACAATGAGATCACTTGGACTCGGGAAGGGGAACATCACACACTGGGGCCTATCATGGGGAGGGCGTAGGGGGGAGGGATTGCATTGGGAGTTATACCTGATGTAAATGACGAGTTGATGGGTGCTGACGAGTTGATGGGTGCAGCACACCAACATGGCACAACTATACATATGTAACAAACCTGCACGTTATGCATATGTACCCTAGAACTTAAAGTATTAAAAAAAAAAAAAAAAAGAACAAAGACAGTAGCATAAGTGATCTGTGCCTTAAGGACATGTTCCTGTTGCAGATAACTAACCAGAGCCTAACCCTTTGTTTGGGCTTTATTTCCCACAAGGAATAATTTTAGCAAATCTTATCACTGGCTTGCTGTCAATAAATATGGGAGTAAATCTCTGTTCCAGGCTCTCAGCTCTGAAGGCTATGAGACCACTGGTTTCCCACTCCACATGCTGTATTTCTTTGTGTGTGTCTTTAATTCCTCTAGTGCCGCTGAGTTAGGGTCTCCATGACTGAGCTGGTCTCGGCAGGCAGAACCAAAATATGTTTTTCATTTGCCTGTTTTCAAAAACTGTCTCCCATACTTTATTAATGAAAAGAAATGTTACAGAATTTAACAAAAGTTTAAGGAGAGAGTTACCACCCCAGGCCTTCTCAAAAGGGAGAAAGAGCTGAAGCAGCAGGTACAGCAGAAACTAAACTTCTATTAAACAGATTATACAGTTTAAAAATTGAAATATTCTTGTATTAATTCAATTTTAATATAATTTTACAACCAAACATTAGTTTTGTATTAGTTTAATTTTAATATTAAAGTCCAATTACCAGAAAGACTATTATAGACTCCTTTTAATTATAGCCAACATAATCATATATATTTCATTTTTTTGAATACATTTCATTTTACTAAACTTACTATGACCTACACAGATTATTCATAACATACTTGAACATTGAAGTTTCTCTTAAACATCCATATTCTTAGACAACCTGTTATTTTATTTTAGAACACAAATTTACCATACAAGATTTATTTTCTTGTAATCTTTTTTACCGAAGGTAACTTTTTATATTGATGTTTCTTTAACTCTCTCTTATTCCCTAGTTTATTTTGTCTTGTATTATATACACCCTTTAAATAAACTTTGAACTAGAAAAATAATTGTCTTTTAATAAGAAAACATTTT
>NW_016807873.1:400301-408334 GCF_001698545.2 Rhinopithecus bieti
CAAGAATAAATAAGAAACCATTTGATCAATAAGTGGAAAGAAAAATGGTGACAATTCTTAAGACATCTCTAACATTAGTTTACCAATAATTTTAAAGCTAGCTTATTCATTAAAGATTTTACTTAAGTCACATGGACTTGAAAAGCCATTAGGCTTATTGTTTCCTTAATTTATGAGATGTCCTTAACTTTAATTTTATTTGGTTCCTTGTAGCTATAACACATAAAAAAAATACACATATGTACATGTAGACACATACACACTCATAAAAAGATTTTAGCGCTTTTACTTTAGAACTCCAGACATGAGATGTTGATACAAACTCACTGGTTTACAAATAATAATAATCATAATAAAAAGAAAATCACCAAAATAATGTTTCTAGCTAAAAGGTAATTTTTTTTTTTTTCCTCAGTAGAAAACTGCCAGTAGACTTAAAGCAGGTAGGAAAAAAATATGTCAAAATAGAGAACCTAGAAACTTTCTAGTTAAATGTAAGCCTTTGGGTCTAAATTTTTACTTAGTGGAATTTGGCCATCAGTTTAAAATATGCAAAACAGAACATAATATGTAACTATCTGGAGCCCTAGAAAGTCTGATACTCCATTATCACACAGTTATAAAGAACTACCTGAGACTCGGTAATTTATGAAGAAGAGATTTAATTGACTCACATTCCACACGGTGTATAGGTAGCATGACTGAGGAGGCCTAAAAAAACTTACAATCATACCAGAAGGTAAAGTGGAAGCCAACATATCTTACATGGCTGGAGCAGCATGAAGGTGGCGGTGGGGGGGAGGTAATGCACACTTTTAAACAACCAGATCTCATGAGAGCTGTATCACAAGATAACACTAGGAAGATGGTGCTAAAACATTAGAAACCATCCCCATGATTCAATCACCTCCCACCAGCCTCAACATCTAGCACCGAAGATAACAATTCATAATAGTTCATTCTCATACTGCTAATAAAGACATACCCAAGACTGGGTTAATTATAAAGAAATTTGTAATTTATGGTTCAGTGGACTCACAGTTCAGCATGACTGGGGTGGCCTCAGGAAACTTATCGTTGTGGTGGAAGCAGAAACAAAGATGTCCTTTGAACAAAAGGGAGAAAAGCCCCTTATAAAACCATCAGATCTCATGAGAACTCACTATCATGAGAATGGCAGCATGGGAATAACTGCCCTCATGATTAATTACCTCCCCCTGGGTCCTTCCCAAAACACATGGGGATTATGGGAACTACAATTCAAGATGCGATTTGGATGGTGACACAGCCGAAACATTTCACAATTTAACATGAGATTTGGGTGGGAACATACAGCCAAACCGTATCATTCTCTCCCTGAACCCTCCCAAATCTCATGTCCTTCTCACATTTTAAAACAAAATCATGTCTTCTCCACAGTCCCCCAAAGTCTTAACACATCCCAGCATTACCCAAAATGTCCAAATCCTAAGTCTCATCTGAGACAAGGCAAGTCTTTTCCATTTATGAGCTTGAAAATAAAAAACAAGAGAGTTACTTTGAAGATACAGTGGGGATACAGCAACTGAGTGAATGTTCCCATTTTAAAAGGAAAAAAATGGCCAGAAAAAGGGAGTTACAGGCCACAGGCAAGTTGAAAACTCAGCAGGGTACTCATTAAATCATAAAACTCCAAAATAATTTCCTTTGACTCTATGTCTCAAAGCCAGGGCACATCAGTGCAATGGGAGGGCTCTCAAGGCTTTAGGCAACTCAGGCCCTATGGATCTGCCTGTCCTTTTCTCATCTTCCTGTCTTATTCTGAGCCCTCCAAACTGTTCCAACCTCTGCCTATTACCCAGCTCCAAAGTTGCTTCCACATCTTCAGGTATATTTATAATAATGAACCACATCTCTAGTTTTCTGTATTAGTTTGCTGTTCTATTGTTCTCACATCTTCTTTATTACTTTGTTTTCACATTTGTTCTCATATTGCTATAAAGAACTACCTGAGACAGTGGTAATTTATGAAAAAAAAAAAGAGGTTTAAATTACTCACAGTTCCCCAGGCTCTATAGGTACCACGACTGAGAAGGCCTCAGGAAACTTTTAATTGTGAGGTGAAGGGGAAGCCAGCATGTCCTACCTGACTGGAGCAGGAGGAAGGTCGGGGGAGCCACTACACACTTTTAAACAACCAGATCTTCTGAAAACTCCATGACAAGACAGCACTGGGGGGGGTGGTCCTAAACCATTAGGCGTGGAATGCCCTCAAATGTCTCCATTTTACACAAATGCTTGCAAATGGGAGCCCCATGAAACTAAAGAATTGCCCCAAAAGAGTTTTTGTCCTTGTCTTTCCTCATTCTTAACTTTTTTCCCACTTTTTTTCTTAAAAGGAGGAACTAAATTGTGGCCTAGGGTTTTTTGTGTGGTGCGTCAATGTGAGCTGAGTGTAAGTGAGACTCCACATATTTTAACGTTGAGTTGTTTCTGCCTGTTTACATGTCTTAGTGAATCTTTGAAATGCTTTTTCTTCAGTGCCACAAAGAAATAACACCTGAACATAAATTTAATTTCTTCAACAAGGCCATTTTTTTTTTTTAACTTTCTGCGGAAAGTGTGCACTCACCAGCAGTTTAGTCCGTGAAACTACACCGAACAAAGGAGACAGGGTCATTTATAAATTGACGTGTCCACCTTACTGCTGTGTCAGATTTGTACTGGAAGGAATAGGACCTCACATTCTGTATTAGTACGGATTGGCTATCAACTTAGAACTTTTTAAGAGGCAAAGGCAGAGGAGAACAAAGGAAGGAGGAAGTAACTTGTGGAATGCTGAGAAAGGTAGAAACACCTTCAAATAAGGAAAAGGAACAGGCTATTACCTAATGCTTGCTTGGAAGAGTGTTAGCATGCCAGGGCAAATATTTAGACTAAATTGTGGGAGTTAAAAACATAAAGTACATTGATTTCTTTATTACGGCTAGCAGATATTTAAGAATGTTAGCACAGGTCTTTGAACAAATTTTGCTTCTAAGAGAAGTTACTACTTATTCTTAATTAGATGGGGAGGAAACTCTTTGAAGAGGAACCTCTACTTTACTTTTTACAGTGAAGCAGGCTAGGGTCACTGGAGTAGTCTTGTTGTTGAGGTATTACCGGGAGTTCTTGAGAGGGTTGTCATTTCACAGTTGAATGAGAAGACTTTTAAAAAAAAAAAAAAAAAAACCTAATGAGGCAGAGTGTTTCATTTGCATAAGACACAAAAAAAAGTCAGGATTGGATGTCTTATTTGCATACATACAAATTCTTATTAGTTTCACTTCTTCCCTTTAGTGTGCATGTATATCCTTAGCCTGACTTACTGCATGTTGTTTTATTTTGCTTACTATGCATGTGTCACAGAGGCGTGTCTGGTTCTATGTAACTTTCCTTATGTATACAGCTGCAGGTCTGTCTAAGGCAAGCAGTCTGTGCAAGTTCCTTTATCCGAGTATGCCCCAAAAGAAAAGCAATGTTCTCACTGAAGGCCATCATATATAGGCAGAGCTCACTGTTTGCAAAGGCTTTGGACTTTGCTTCCTTACCTGCGCTTGCAGCTTGATTTCTTAAGCACTGTTATTTTTTGGGAGATGACTTCTACCAAGAACCTTGTCCTAACTATCTGCCTGTTTCCTTATTTTTTCTTCTCTCATTAGTTTCTCTCTCCAGACTTCTATCACCCCCATGAGGGCTTAAAACACTGAGTAACCAGCTCTTACATGCATTTTCTAGATGAGTTTTTTTAAACTCATTGTGTTGGGAGGAATTCTCTGTTTGACCACTATACATCATAAAGGTTTTAACACCCCAGACATTCCAAATAGGCCCCTTTGGCTGGGAGGAGCAAAATTTCCTTTCTCTTTAGTGCTGAGGAGCTCAGTCTCTCCTCTCGTATTTATCTTCAAAAATAATAGTTCAACTTCTCATGCAAATATGCAGAGAAGCCATTTGAGCTTATCTTTGGGAGAAAAGGCAATGGAGAGGACCCTTTAGAATGAACTCCTGAACTATAATTAGGATTCTAAAAGACAACCTCTAAGGAGAAAATTACAAAAAGTTCAGAATAAATCAAGGACTATAAACCAAAGAGAGATCCAAGGCTCAAAAGGACTTACCAGTTCCACTGGAGAAGCAGCTCAAAATTGGAGAGGCATTCAGTGGGCCTCTGTTGCTACTTTAGCTTCAAGTTTGGGCAAGTTTTATGGTGTTCTGAGTTTTGTCTGAGGCGCCAGATTTTCAAGTGTCAAGTTGTTATTGATGGAAAGAGTCAAACACTTTAAAATATTTGAAGAATTTTATTCTGAGTTAAACATGAGTCAGTAATGGCCTGTGACATATCCCTCCGGAGATCCTAAGAACATGTCATCATGGTGCTCAGGCTACAGCTTAGTTTTTATGCAATTTAGAGAGACATTAGACATCAATCAGTATATGTGAGTTATACATTGACTTGGTCTGGATAGGCAGGACAACTGGGAGTAGGGACTTCCAGGTCATAGGCTATTTCAAGGATTTTCTATTGGCAATTGGTTGAGTTATATTGTTGTCTAAGTCACAGAATTAATAGACAAGAATGTCTGGGTTAACATAAGGGGTTGCTAATACCAAGGTTTTATCATGCAGATGAAGCTGTCAAGCAATAGGCTTCAGAGAGAATAGACTGTAACTGTTTCTTATCAAACTTAATAAATCTGTTCTATTGGTTTTAAGGTCTGTGTTGATGGTAGTGCTAATAAGTTTTCCTGAATTCAAAAGGGAGGAGGGTATAATGAGGCATGTCCTATCCCATCACCCCACTTCCCATCATTGCCTGAACTAGTTTTTCAGATTAACTTTGAAATCCACTTTGTTGAGAGTAAGGGTTCATTTAGATGGTTGGAGATACTTAAGATTTTATTTTTGGTTTACATCTACATAGAGTTGTTGAATAATTAGAACAGTAACCACAGGAAAAATAACCCAGTTAGATCGTATTGATTCTGAAAACTGCTCTAAATTTTGTGCATAATATTTTACCTAATGTCATTATCCGCCTTCTGCTAATTAAGACAGAAACAACAACCATGTATTTTCTCCTATACATTTTTTCCTATCTCAGATATTATCAGTAAATACAAATTTAAAATTAATTTTTTGCATTTACTGTTAACAATTTATGTTTCATTCCATTAGGTTGACATGTCTCAGTAACTAACATAAAATTGTTATCATTTTCCATGTTTTTAAACTCTTACCTTTACATATCACTCTGTTGAGATGCAAGAGTTTTTTGCTAAAGAAAAGCTTGATCTTGTGACTGTCTTTTAAAACTTGAGTAAATAATTATTTGCCTATAAATTATCATTCAAACTCATAATTGCTTATTTAAAACTATGTTCTCCTATTTCAAACTAACTTTCTTCTGAAACATCCTGCCCTGAGCTTTCTCTGTGATCACTACTCACTGGAATGATTTTCAAGTATCCTATACTTTCATCATGCTTCTATTGATTGTGAAATGTTTCCTTTGGCAACAATAAATCCTACCAAAACTTTCATCTCACCTCCTGAGTCAAATGCCTTACTAAAGTTTTTATTAATTATCCCATATTAAAGCAATTGTGCATTTTTCCCTCTGAAATACTGAACACTTTGTACTTATTATATAAAATTAATCAAAATAGTTATCCAAAGTCCCCAAGTGTTCTCAGTAAATCTTTGTATTGTCCATGTGAAACATGTGCTGTCCTAAACCATCTGATACTTTGCACTTAGTGTGGAATGAATGTAAGTGTGATTGTGTGCATGTTTCTGCACATGAATTATTAAATCTAAAGATTTAGAAATTTTTTCTTTATCATCAGTATAGATAATAAAAGTATCTTTATGTATTTTATAAGTTCTAGAAGGTTGGAACAACGTTTCCCTGTTACATTGCACTTCTTTTTGATACCTTCAATAAATGTTATACTGGCAATCAACCACTGAACTTTAGTCTTAAGATATTAATTTTTAACTTCTGTGCTTATATTGTCATTTCAACTCCATGCTTAGTAACTACAAAACCATTGCAGATCAGTGTGTGAGGGAACTGCCGCCATGAGGTCTGAGAAGTCAGCTTTGGTATTTCTGCTCCTGCAGCTCTTCTGTGCTGGCTGTGGATTCTGTGGGAAGGTCCTGGTGTGGCCCTGTGACATGAGCCACTGGCTTAATGTCAAGGTCATTCTAGAGGAGCTCCTAGTGAGGGGCCATGAGGTAACAGTATTGACTCACTCAATGTCTTTTTTAATTGACTACAGGAAGCCTTCTGCACTGAAATTTGAGGTGGTCCATATGCCACAGGACAAAACAGTAAACCAAGAAATATTTGTTGACCTAGCTCTGAATGTCTTGCCAGGCTTATCAACCTGGCAATCAGCTATAAAATTAAATGATTTTTTTGTTGAAATAAGAGGAACTTTTAAAATGGTGTGTGAGAGCTTTATCTACAATCAGACACTTATGAAGAAACTACAGGAAACCAACTATGATGTAATGCTTATAGACCCTGTGATTCCCTGTGGAGACCTGATGGCTGAGTTGCTTGCCGTCCCTTTTGTGGTCACACTTAGAACTTCTCTAGGTGGCAATATGGAGCGAAGCTGTGGGAAACTTCCAGCTCCACTTTCCTATGTACCTGTACCTATGACAGAACTAACAGACAGAATGACCTTTCTGGAAAGAGTGAAAAATTCGATGCTTTCAGTTTTCTTCCACTTCTGGATTCAGGATTATGACTATCATTTTTGGAAAGAGTTTTATAGTAAAGCATTAGGTAAGAGATTTTGTTTTAGTTTTAATTTGGTTATCAAAAGAAATATTTTAAAATTGCCATACATTGTCTATGACATACATATGCAGGTCAATGAGTTTTCTTTTAGAAAATGTTGTAGCTGTTTTCATAAAGAAAGTATATTTGTTCTTAATACCAGTAATATACTTAAAAGATCGTCATTAACAGAGATTATATTTTATATTTCCTCCAAATAGCGCAAATCTACATCACATATTTCGAGAATTGATTGTTAATCTGAATTTTATACCATTTCTATTGAGATAAGATGCTAATAATTCTGTTTATCTCTCATCATATTTAAAAAACAATTCTTCACAAAGTCCCTCTTTGAATGTATTTTTTCAGAGTCATTAAAATGAAACATTTTCTAGAATTCCTTTAAATTTCTTAGGTGATCTTACAGAAACTTGAAATTAATAATTTTTAACTTCTGTGCTTATGTTGTCATTTCAGACTCCATGCTCTAGTAACTACAAAACCATTGCAGATCAGAGTGTGAGGGAACTGCCAACCATTTTTAATAAAAAAAGATTATTAAAAGTTAAAACCTATGGTCTTGTGGGGCATGAGATAGTAGAATTTTGCTTTACTGATATACACCCCATTTGACTTATTTTATTTCTTTGCTTTACTGATAAAAACTTCTTTTGCTTTGCAATTTTCATATACAGTTGTGATCTGAACTAGTCAATGCAAGACATGTTTTTATCCAAATATGTTTGAGAAATATGTAGAAACACGAACAAAAGAGCAATCATGTTAGACGCTAAAATACTGTTTAATGTATTCCGCTGAATTCTAATATATAGACTGTTTCACAGAAATAATATTCAGAGAATCCCACTTCACATGTCCTTAGCCTTAGGAATGATTTGGATGTACATGTATTGATTCACCTTAAATAATTTTGTATTCAGTAATCTCTGACTAGAAGCAAATAGCCCACCAGGCTATATGGATGTAGGTAAATAATTCAAAGACCTTGGCCTCAAGTCTATATTAAGATATGAATTGAAAGAGGTACAGCTATATGGAGATCACTGGCAAACTTTGGTAAATTATGACTATAGTTAAAGCCCCCTGATAAGACTGAATTTAAAATAAAACAAAACTGTTATCAAAGATGAATAAAGGGGTGAAAGAGTATTTTCCTATAAACAAAAGTAGGTTCTGGCCATGCGTTCAGAAAACCCCC
>NW_016807873.1:408379-421066 GCF_001698545.2 Rhinopithecus bieti
TTTTTTTTTTTTTTTTTTTTGAGACGGAGTCTTTAAAAATCATTTCACTTGATCATTGAGCAGCTTGAAATAAGAAATTAAATTAATAACTAGATTTATTCCATAGCTCCAACTTACTAAATTATTGATTATTATATATTTTATAGGATTACCTATTGTGAGTCTAAATCAAGAGTACATATTAAAACAACTATAGGAAAAAGGATATCAATCAATTTCAATTCATGGTTTTATTTCCATGAGTTCTTATGCACAGGCATATTTCATTTTATTATACTTTGCTTTATTGTGCTTCACAAAAAATGAAATTTACAAGTTAAAAATTTTTGAAAACCCTGCATCAAGCAAATCAATTTTGCATAATATTTCCAACAGAAAATATGTACTTTTTGACTCTATCTCATATTGGTATTTATTGGACTTTTTCAAATGTTTCATTATTATATCTGTTATGGTGATCTTGGATCAGTTTTCTTTGATGGTTACATGTTTACCAGCTTGGGGACACCTTGGTTTCTTCCCGTATAAGACTGCAAACTTAATTATAAATGTTGTGCATGTACTAACTGCTTCACTGATTTGTTTCCCTATCCCACTTCTTCTGAGGCCTCCCTATTCCCTGAGACACAGTAACATAACATACAATGACTTCTACATGTTCCAGTGAAAAGAAAACTAGCAGTTCTCTCAATTTAAATCAAAATGTAGAAAGAAATAAGTTTAACGAGTACTATAGTTTAGATAGAGTTTGCTTGTCTCTACAAAATCCTGTGTTGAAATTCGATCACCAATAATGGAGGTGGGTATTGATGGGAGGTGTTTGGGTAATTAGAGTAGATCTCTTATGAGTACATTAATGCTCTCCCTGGGGAAAAGGGTGAGGGAGTTCTCACTCTATTAGGTACTAGGAGAGATAATTATTAAAAAGAGCCAGGAACATCCACCCTCTTTCTCTTGCTTAATCTCTCATTTTCTGATCACTGCACTTGCTGGCTCCTAACATCTTCTGCAATGAGTGGAGGAAACCAGAGGTCTTCACCAGATGCAGATGTTGGTGCCATGGTGCCGTGTTTCTTGTATATCCTGAAGAATTGTGAGCCAAATAAAAACCTTCTTCTTTTACAAATTAGACAGGCTCAGTTATTCCTTTATAGCAACAAAAAGGACTGAGACAGGCCAAAACCTACACCATTGTACCAAACAGTTAAACAGAATGTGAATGCAAAGGAAAAGTTTTGGGAGGAAACTAAAAGTGCTACTCCAGTGTACATACAAATGATAATAATAAATAAATATTATCACTGCAGATATGGAGAAAATTTTAGTTGTCTGGAGAGAAAATCAAATCAGCTAGCTGGCTGCAGTGATTCATATCTGTAATCCCAGTGACTTGGGAGGCTCAGGTGGGAGAATGGCTTGAGCCCAGCAGTTTGAAGTCCAAGGCTGCAGTGAGCTATGATTGCTCCACTGCACTCCAACCCAGATGATAGAGCAAAACCACTTAAAAAAAAAAAAAAAAAAAAAAAAAAAAAAAAAAAAAAAAAAAAAAAAAAAAAAAGAAAAAAAAAAAAAAAAAAAAATTAAACCAGCCACAACATTGCCTTAAGTTTTGGCTTTAGCTAAAAACTGATACATAGTAAAACCTTTACTATTCAATTGCATGAAGTCTTAGAGAGAAGAGGAAGGTGCAGAAAACAGACTGAAGCTAGCAGAGGTTGACTAATGAAGCTTACAGAAATAAACTGCCTACGTGATGTAAAAGTTCAATGTGAATCAGTAGAAAGTCATGCGGAAGACTTAGCTAATATTCTCAGCAAAGGTGGTTGCAATAAACAACTGATTTTCCATGTAGACCAAACAGCCTTCTGTTGGAAGAAGATGCCATTTAAAACTTTCGTAGCTGGCCGGGCGCGGTGGCTTAAGCCTGTAATCCCAGCACTTTGGGAGGCCGAGACGGGCGGATCACGAGGTCAGAAGATCGAGACCATCCTGGCTAATACGTGAAACCCCTGTCTCTACTTAAAATACAAAAAACTAGCCGGGCTGACTAGGCGGGCGCCTGTAGTCCCAGCTACTTGGGAGGGCTGAGGGCAGGAGAATGCCGTAAACCCGGGAGGCGGGCTTGCAGTGATCTGAGATCCGGCCACTGGCACTCCAACCTGGGTGGCAGGCAAGACTCGTGTCTCAAAAAAAAAAAAAAAAAAAAAAAAAAAAAAAAAAACTTTCGTAGCTAAAAGAGGAAAAGGCTAATACTTGGCCTTCAAAGCTACATAAAAACAGGCTGAATCTCCTGTAATGGGCTAAAACAACTGGTAAACAAAGTTAAAGCAATGCTCATTTACTGTTGTAATAATTAATAGAGGACTCAATAATTATGTTAAATCTACTTTTTCTCTGTGTTCTATCAATGGAACAACAAAGCCTGGATGATATTCACATCTGTATATGACATGGTTACTTGAATATTTTAAGCACACTGTTGACCCCTAATGCTCAAAAAAAAAAAAAAAAAAAAGGATTTTTTTTCAAAATATTGCTGCTCATCGACAATTCACATGGTCACCAAAGAGATCTGATTAAGATGTATAGATATTAATATCATTTGCATGCTTGCTATCATTACATCCATATTACATTCCATGGATCATATAACCTTGACTTTCAAGGCTTATGTAAGATATATATTTTGTAAGACTATAGCTCTCACTAATAGAGAAAGTATATTAAAATCTTCTCAAAAGGATTTTCATTCTAGATTCCATTAAGAACATTCATGATTCATGAGAGAAATTCAACATATTTACATTAACAAGAGTTTGGAAAAAATTGATTCCAACTCTCCTGGATGATGTTGAGGGATCGAAGCCATCATTTGAGGAATTAACTGTGGATGGGGTGTTCATGGAAAAAGAAATAAAATTATAAGTGGGCCTGAAGGTTTATCTAAATTGCTATAATATCATGATAAAACTAAAACCTGTAAAACAGGTGAAGAGATGCTTTTAAACAGTTGCTTTTGCAGATGAACAAAGAAATTGGTTTCGTGAGTTGGAATCTTCTCCCAGTGAAAATGCTATGAATGTTGTTTAAATGGCTACAACTGACTTAGAATATTACACAAACTTAGTTGATAAGACAGCATCAGGGTTTGGGAGAACTGACTCAAATTTTGAAAGAAATTCTACTATGGGTAAACTGCTATGAAACAGCATCATATGCTACAGAGAAATCTTTCATGAAAAGATGAGTCAATTCATGCAAAAATCTTCATTGTTGTATAATTTTAAAAATTGTCCAGCTACCTTGATCAATCAACAGTAATCAACAGCGAAGCAAGATCCTACACCAGAAAAAAAACAAACAACAACAACCAAAACCTCACTTGCTGAAAGCTCATCTGACTATTAGCACTTGTTAGCAATACTTTTAACTAAGGTATGTGCATTGTTTTTTAAACGTGATGATATTGCACAGCTAAAAGACTACAAGATATGGTTAACATAACTTTTATATGTCCTGGGACCCAAATTTGTGTGAATCACTTTATTGGCATATTCCTTTTATTGAGATGAACTGAAATTTAACCTGCAATATCTCCAAGACATGTGTGTATGGCATTTCAAATAAGACGTAATTTATCTACTTTAATATAAAAAGCAAATTTAATTTTCCTTCCGTTGATCGTCTTTATACACGTTACTGCATATTTATCCTTAAAATATTGAATGACTCCAATTGTTCAAAACTGAGTCTTTCTGAAATGAGAACTAATATCATATTAATTAAAAACACCTAGAGGATGGTAATGCAGGTAGCATGTGAGGCACAGAAAACAACAAATCTAGAGGAGGTAAATGCATTTGCTTGGAAGTTGAGAGATAGCTCTATTCTAATTTCTGGTAACTTCAAACAGAGTATCTTCAGTACAATTTATTCAATATCAAATTAAAGGCATTTGGATTTATGACCTAGGAAATAACTCCAAACCTTAAAATGTGATGACCTTAATAAAGAGGCTCTCCACACTATGGTGTATAACACCACCAACTTTGATTTGAATTTTAAAGAGAAAAGAATTCTCTTATGGGGTTTTATCTTTTTATCAGTTACAAAATATGTTTTTGTAAAGAGATACAAATTACTTCATTATTTGCAGTTAGCCATTCTTCTGATTAAAAGTGTAAAATTAAATCTTGAAACTGTGTTTTTCTTCAAAACACATCATCTGAGAGAAACACTACAGTAAGTATATGATAATCATAGTATGTACATGGGTGCTTCACAACCCAAAAAGAGGATTGCTATGGGTGAAAATTAGTCAAGGAATTCCTACTAATAAAATGATAACCTATTAATTAAGGTAATGATATTCAATTCAGCATGTTAAAGGGAACTGATCCTGGTGGGATTATGGAAAGATACACCTCTGACTATAGATTAGAAAACACAGAGATGTTATTTGGTGAAGATATTGTGGGACTCATCTATCATCTACAATTAACTTGGAGAGGGAAAAAATGAGTAATAAATTTATTTGTATTTTGGAGTTGTGTCTTTTTTTAAGTTGTGAAAATACACTTAAATATAACTGTTTGTCCTTCCTTCCTTCCTTCCTTCCTTCCTTCCTTCCCTCCTTTCATTCTTTGTCTTCTTTCTTTTTTCCTTTCTTTCTTTTTTCTTCTGTATTATTTCAATAATTCTCCCTTTCATTTGACATCTAAAAGCCATGCTGTTCTAGAGGACTTAAACTTATTTTTTTCTTAATAGTTTATTGAAAAATTAGTGGTAAAATTTTTATTTAAATTGTATGTTAATTCATTCTGTTATTTATTTTATTTAGGAAGGCCCACTACATTATGTGAGACTGTGGGAAAAGCTGAGATATGGCTAATACGAACATATTGGGATTTTGAATATCCTCAACCATACCAACCTAATTTTGAGTTTGTAGGAGGATTGCACTGTAAACCTGCCAAACCTTTGCCTAAGGTAGGACTATTATATTAAGGAATATTATGTACTTTATGACATGACTTGTTTTCCCCTGAAAGATTACAACCTTAGTTATAGAAAGATGATGTTGAATGTCTTCTGTTTGCAACTCTGTATTTATTTTCCATGCCACAGGGGCTTTTACAGGTGATATATGTGTTTTCTGCATTACGATAAGAAAGTAGGCAGAAGAATGTCATGATTAGAATAAATTTTAAAATACTAGTGTTACAATAGTTTGGATAATGCGTTGAATTAGTACAGAGTTGGAGCCATGAAGATCACTAAAAAGAATGTTCAATCCTTTCTCACAATCAAACTGGGCTTATGAACAAGGATATTTGTCATGATAGTACAGAAATAATCGTATTTTCATGAGACATATTGGATACATTCCACAGGAGTTGGTGAGTGAGAGAAAATAAGTGATGAAGGAAGACAAGAAATAAAGGAAATTTTCTATAAATGGAATGTTTACGTGTTTAAAGATAGTGATGGGTTTTACTCAAATAAGTACTTAGAAGTAATCTTGTTTGTGATTTGTGTGATGAATTCTGTATTGTGACTATCCACTTAGAGCTCATGAGAATTTTAGATGAGGTTTTATAAAAGCCACTTGAGAAAAACAAGGTTGCAATCTCTGTAGACAGAAATCTAAATATTGATAGTCATCAGGACAAAGTAGAGCTCATGGAAATGATTTTGCAGCCTGCGGGTTTCTTTTTGAGTGAAAACAAAATTGTATACTATATTCCTAAATGATTAGAGGAAAAAAATTATAGTTCAAGGAATGTTGAAACAGTATTGAGAAGCAAAAGCGAGTAATAGCTGTTCTCGATTTTTAATAGTTTTGTAAGTATGTCTTGAGTTCATTGTCCCAAAAGTGGCTATTAGCTCTAGCTTTGACCTGACAAGGTTCCAGGGTATTTAGTCATGGAAATTCATAATCTACCTCTCATGAGATACTTTTTATTGTGATGAACAGCCTAATGCCTAAGTGTGCAATCTATACCAAGATTGTTCTTATAGGGAACTTGTTTACATTGGAAGACACCAATGTGTCTCTTGTATGTTCTATGTCTTCTTTATTTCTACAAAGGTAACCACTCTATAGGAAATCGTGACCAGGCCAGACGTTATGTTTGTGTTGGTCAAGTGAGAAACAGAGGAGAAACTTAACCAAACGCATAAAATAACAGAATCTGTGCACTTTCACCATTTCTAGAGAAGAGTTCAGCATCCCTTACAGGGACACTGGGAATAAGAAAGTTCTCTGGGAAAAGCACATTCGACAATGAATGAAGACCAAGAAAGAGAGTGAGGGACCTGTGTTCCAAAATGTTTACTGGGATCCAGGGTGTTACCTACGTGGGTTTCCAGTGGGGAACTGTAATTGGGAGGTTTAATGAAAGCAGGCACAAGTTCCTTGGAGGCATTCTGAGACTGAAAGGTAGTCACTTTGGCATATCTGCACAGTCACTGTGGAGTACAGAGGATCAGTGATGCAAGTCCAAGTGGGTTGTATCTAGATGTCCTATAGGATGGTTATCAGGAGGCAGTGTGTAAGCAAAGATACTGACTGAACACATTGAAGAAATGGAAGGAGGTGGAAGATTTTAAGTAGAGTCAGTGTTGACTGAGACCTGCTTCTGCTATGGGAAAGTTCAACTTATATTTTAAATGCATAGCTAGACAACATAAAATTGTAAGAATTTACCACAATAGCTATGGTAACAATACTAGGTTTACCAATCGCTACAGGGTGAAAAGAAAAACCTCATTTCCTGTTTTACGGAAATATAATCAAAATCCTTTTAGGAAGGTTTCAGAGCCAGTAGGATTTCCAGAAAAATTACGGGCTTTGTGGTAAGATGTGTATTGATGAATACAATTTTATTTGTTAATTGCTAATATAATTTTACTTACCAGGAAAGTTATACCAGAAAATCAATATCTCGTAAGTCATGGCATCTGTATCTAAAAAAGAGATACAGAAGGAGAGGTGACAATTTTCATCATTCTATAGGTAATCTGCCATGCCTATTATTAGCCTTTATCCTCACACTCCAAATTTTACACACACACACACACAAACGCACACACACAAACACACACTCACATAAATGATCATAGAAGTCATTTTTTTAAAAAGTTGGATCCATAGAGTATTAATTTATTAGGTAAAAGCTTTCGTGCTGATAATTTTACAAGTTTAATTGAGATACATTAATTTAGTCTTACACTAAATATTTAGTCTTACACTAAATATTTCTTTTATTTTATTTTAAAATTTGACATATAATAATTGCACATGTTTAAAAGAAATGCTGTGGTATTGCAATACATTTATACATTGTATAATAATTATATCAAGATACTTAATAAACCCATCATCTGAATGTTTATCATTTCTTTGTGGTGATAACATTCAAAAACCTGCTTTCTAACTATCTTGAAATATATAATACATTACTATTAACTATAGTTACCCAACAACTTAATATAATAACAGAACATATTCTTCCAAATTATAACTTTGAATCCATTGATCCACCATTTCTCATCGCCCTCCTTACTATCTCTTCACCCTCTAGTAACCACAATTCTACTCTCTACTTCCATTATGATTAATTTTTTTGATTCCACATATAAGGGATACCATGCTATCTCTGCCTGGATTATTTCAGTTAACATTACGCTCGGCAGGTTGATTCATATTTCTACAAATGACAGAATTTCATTCTTTTATATATATATTTAATGAAATGTATATATATACACATTGGAAAAAATATATATATCTCTCTCCAGTGGAATGCTATTGAGCTATAAAAAAGTTAATATATAATAGAAATAGCGCTTATATATATCTAATGGAATGGATATATATATAATGGATTTGATATCTATGGCTATACAGATAAACACACATGATACATATATCCATTCCATTGAATATATGTGTGTATATATATTCAATTACATATATATTAATTCCATTGAATATATATATTCAATTATATATATATATATATTCATTCCATTGAATATATATATTCAAGAAAGCATATATATATCCAATGGAATGGACACATATATATGTATATATTTTTTCCATATTTTGCTTATGTATTTATTCATTAAAGGATGTTTAGGTTGACTCATTCCTTGGGTATATGAATAATGGTGATGTAAACATAGAAGGAGAGCTATCTCTATGACTTTTTAGTTTATTTAAATATATACCCAGTAATGGAAATGCTGTGTCATATGGTAGTTTGATTTTCAATTTTTGAGAAACTACCATACCATTTTCCTTACTGATTGTAATAATTTGCATTTCCCTCAACACTTTATAAAAGATCCTCTTTCTCAGCATACTTGTTAACACTTGTTTTTTTTGTTCATCTTTTTGATAATAGCCATAACAAAGGTGATGTGATATCTCATTTTAGTTTTGATTTGCATTTCCCTGATAATTAGTGATTTTGAGCATTTTGCAATATACTTCTTAGTCACTGATAGTCTTCTTTTGAGAAATGTCTATTCAGGTATTTTGCTTATTTTTTAATCAAATTAGTAATTAATTTTTATTGACTGATGTTACTTCTATGTATATTTGAGATACTAACTCATTGTCAGATTCATAGTTTGCAAATTTTTTTCGTGTTGTGGATTGTTTCTTCACTCTATTGTTTGCTTCATTTTCTCTGCACAAGTTCAATACTTTGATATAACCCATTTATATACTTTTGCTTTTGTTGGCTGTGCTTCTGAAGTCCTATCCAAAAAAAAGAAAAAAAAAAAAAATCATTGCCTAGACCAATGTCACAAATCATTCCTCTTATAGTTTCTTCTAGGAATTGTATAATATTTGGTCTTTATTTTAAATTTGTAATTCATTTTTACTTACTTTGTGTATGGTAAGAGATAGGGGTCTAGTTTCATGTTTTGCAGGTGGACATGCAGTTTTCCTAGCATCATTTAGTGAAGAGGTTGTCTTTTTTCTATTATGTGTTCTTGGCACCTTTGTCAAAAGTCAATTAGCTGCTATCTTCCTCCATTTGTGTTGTTATAAAGGAATACATGAGACTAGAAAATGCATATAGCAAATAGAATTATTTGAATCATAGTTCTGCATACTGTACAAGAAGCACAGAACTGACTTCTACTTGGCCTCTGGCAAGGTTCTCAGGATGCTTCCACTTGTGGTAGAAGGCAAACAAGAGGTGGTATATGCAAAGGTCACATGACAAGAGATGAGTCCACAAAGAGGGGATGTGGGGGAGTGCCAGGTTTTGCTAAACAACTCGCTCTTATAAGAACTAATAAACATTCCCCTCTCAGGAAGGGGATTAATCTATTCATGAGGGATATGCTTCCATGACACAAGCACATTCTGTTAGGTTCTACCCCCAATATGGGGGATCAAATTTTAACATGAAGTGTGGAGGGCTCAACTACCCATACTATGATAGCAGTAAATGTATAAATTTATTTTGTGGATCTCTATTCTATATAGCATTGGTCTATATATCTGTCTCCATGCCACTACCATACCGTTTTGATGATGACATCTATATATATAATCCTTTAAGTTCTAGGGTAAATGTGCATGATGTTCATGTTTGTTACATAGGTACACATATTCCATGTTGGTTTGCTGTATGCATCAACTTGTCATTTACATTAGGTGCTTCTAAGACTATCCCTCCCCCAGCACCCCAGCCAACAACAGGCCAGGTATGTGATTTTCCCTGCCCTGTTAATTCTATTTTTAATATATTTTTGAGAAACCTCCATACTGTTTTCTAGTAGTGCCATTTTTTTCCCCTGGTGTGTGATGTTCCTCTTCCTGTGTCCAAGTGTTCTCATTGTTCAATTCCCACCTATTTCAATTCCCACCTACGAGTGAGAACATGTGATGTTTGTTTTTTTTTTTTTTTTTTTTTTTTTTTTGAGATGGAGTCGCACTCTGTCACCCAGGCTGGAGTGCAGTGGCCGGATTAAGATCACTGCAAGCTCCGCCACCTAGGTTTACGCCATTCTCCTGCCTCAGCCTCCCGAGTAGCTGGGACTACAGGCGCCCGCCACCTCACCCGGCTAATTTTTTGTATTTTTTTTAGTAGAGACGGGGTTTCACTGTGTTAGCCAGGATGGTCTCGATCTGCTGACCTCGTGATCCGCCCGTCTCAGCCTCCCAAAGTGCTGGGATTACAGGCTTGAGCCACCGCGCCCGGCCGTGATGTTTGGTTTTCTTTTCTTGCAATAGTTTGCTGAGAATGATGGTTTTCAGCTTCATCCATGTCCCTCAAAAGGACATGAACTCATCCTTATTTATGGCTGCATAGTATTCCATGGTGTATATGTGCCACATTTTCTTTATCTAATCTATCATTGGTGGACATATGGGTTGGTTCCAAGTCTTTATTATTGTGAATAGTGCTGCAATTAACATATGTGTGCATGTGTCTTTATAATAGCATGATTTATAATCCTTTGGGTATATTCCCAGTAATGGGATCACTGGATCAAAAGGTATTTCTAGTTCTAAATCCTTGAGGAATCTCCACACTGTCTTCCACAATGGCTGGACTAATTTACATTCCCACCAACAGTGGAAAAGTGTTCCTATTTCTCCACATCCTCTCCAGCATCTGTTGTTTCCTGACTTTTTAATGATCATCATTATAACTCACATGCAATAGTATCTCATTGTGGTTTTGGTTTGCATTTCTCTGATGACCAGCGATGATGAGCATTTTTTCATTTGTCTGTTGGCTTCATAAATGTCTTCTTTTGAGAAGTGTCTTTTCATATCCTTTGCCCACGTTTTGATGGAGTTGTCTGTTTTTTTTCCCATAAATTTGTTTAAGTTCATTGTAGATTCTGGATATTAGCCCTTTGTCAGATGGGTAGATTGCAAAATTTTTCTCCCATTCTGTAGGTTGTCTGTTCACTCTGATGGTAGTTTCTATTGCTGTGCAGAAGCTCTTTAGTTTAATTAGATATCATTTGTCTATTTTGGCTTTTGTTACCATTGCTTTTGGTGTTTTAGTCATGAAGCCCTTGCCCATGCCTATGTCCTGAATGGTATAGCCTAGGTTTTCCTCTAGGATTTTTACAGTTTTAGGTCTAACATTTAAGCCTTTCATCCATCTTAAATTAATTTTTGTATAAGGTGTAGGAAGGGATCCATTTTCAGCCTTCTACATATGACTAGTGTGTTTTCGAACACCATTTATTAAATAGGGAATTCTTTCTCCATTTCTTGATTTTGTCAGGTTTGTCAAAGATCACATGGTTAGAGATGTGTGGTGTTATTTCTGAGGCCTTTGTTCTGTCCCATTGGTCTATATATCTGTTTTAGTACCATTACCATGCTGTTTTGGTTACTGTAGCCTTGTAATATAGTTTGAAGTCAGGTACTGTGATGCCTCCAGCTTTGTTATGTTTGCTTAGGATTTTCTTGTCAATGTGGGCTTGTTTATACTTCTACATTCACTTTAAGGTAGTTTTTTTCCAATTCTGTGAAGAAAGTCATCGGTAGCTTGGTGGATGGGCATGGCATTGAATCTATAAATTACCTTGTGCAATATGGCCATTTTCACGATATTGATTCTTCCTATCCATAAGTATGGAATGTTATTCCATTTGTTTGTGTCCTCTTTTATTTCGTTGAGTGGTGGTTTGTAGTACTCCTTGAAGAGATCTTTCACATCCCTTGTAAGTTGGATTCTTAGGTATTTTATTCTGTTTGTAGTAATTGTGAATGAGAGTTCAGTCATGATTTAGCTGTTTGTCTGTTATTGTTGTATAGGAATGCTTGTGATTTTTGCTCATTGATTTTGTATCCTGAGATCTTGCTGAAGTTGCTTGTCAGCTGACGGAGACTCTGGGCTGAGATGAAGGGGTTTCTTAAATATGCAGTCATGTCATCTGCAAACAGGGACAATTTGATTTACCATTTTCCTAATTAAATACGTTTTTTTCTTTCTCTTTCCTGATTGCCCTGGCCAGAGCTTCCATCACTGCATTGAATAGGAGTGGTGAGAGAGGGCATCCTTGTCTTGTGCCAGTTTTCAAAGAGAATGCTTCCAGTTTTTGCCCACTCAGTATGATATTGGCTATGTGTTTGTCATCAATAGCTCTTATTATTTTGAAATGTGTTCCATCAATTCCTAGTTTATTGAGAGTTATCAGCATGAATGGTGTTAAATTTTGTTGAAGGCATTTTCTGCATCTATTGGTATAATCATGTGAGTTTTGTCATTGGTTCTGTTTATGTGAAGGATTACATTTATCGATTTGTGGATGTTGAACAAAACTTACATCCCAGGGATGAAGCCAACTTGATCGTGGTGGATAAACGTTTTGACATGCAGCTGGATTTGAATTGCCAGTATTTTATTGAGGGTTTTTGCAGTTATACTCCTCAGAGATATTTGTCTAAAATTCTCTTTTTTTGTTGTTGTGTCTTTTCCAGGCTTTGGTATCAGGATGATGCTGACCTCATAAAATGAGTTAGGAAGGATTTGCTGTTTTTTCTATTGATTGGAATGGTTTCAGAAGGAATGGTACCAGCTCCTATTATTTGTACCTCTGATAGAATTTGGCTGTGAATCCATCTGGTCCTGGGCTTTTTTTTTTTTTTTTTTTTTTTTTGGGGGAGTATTTTTTTCCCCTATTTTTTTG
>NW_016807873.1:421688-433312 GCF_001698545.2 Rhinopithecus bieti
TTTTTTTTTTTTTTTTTTTTTTTTTTCCATTTGCTTGGTAGATCTTCCTTCATCCATTTATTTATTTATTTATTTATTTATTTATTTATTTATTTATTTATTTTTGAGATGGAGTCTTGCTCTGTCGCCCAGGCTGGAGTGCAGTGGCCGGATCTCAGCTCACTGCAAGCTCCGCCTCCCAGGTTCACGCCATTCTCCTGCCTCAGCCTCCCGAGTATCTGGGACTACAGGCGCCCACCACCTCGCCTGGCTAGTTTTTTGTATTTTTTAGTAGGGACTGGGTTTCACCGTGTTCGCCAGGATGGTCTCGATCTCCTGACCTCGTGATCCACCCATCTCGGCCTCCAAAAGTGCTGATATTACAGGCTTGAGCCACCGCGCCTGGCCCATTCCTTTATTTTGACCCTATGTGTGTCTCTGTATGTGAGTTGGGTCTCCTGAATACAACATACTGATGATTCTTGACTCTTCATCCAATTTGGCAGTCTGTGTCTCTTAATTGGGCCATTTAGCCCATTTCCATTTAAGGTTAATCTTCTTATGTGTGAATTTGATCCTGTCATTATGAGATTAGCTGGTTATTTTGCCCATTAATTGATGCAGCTTCTTCATAGCATTGCTGGTCTTTACAATTTGGCATGTTTTTGCAGTGGCTGGTACCAGTTGCTCTTTTCCATGTTAAGTGCTTCCTTCAGGAGCTCTTGTAAGGCAGGCTTGGTGGTGACAAAATCTCTCAGCATTTGCTTGTCTGTAGAGGATTTCATTTTTCCTTCACTTATGAAGTGTAGTTTGGCTGGATATCTGATTCTGGGTTGAAAATTATTTTCTTTAAGAATGTTGAATATTGGCCTCAACTCTCTTCAGGCTTGTAGGGTTTCTGCTGAGAGATCTACTGTTTGTCTGATGGGCTTTCCTTTGTTGGTAACCTGACCTTTCTTTCTGGTTACTCTTAGCATTTTTTTCCTTCATTTCAACCTTGGTGAATCTGACAATTATTTGTCTTGGAGTTGGTCTTCTTAAGGATTATCTTTGTGGTGTTCTCTGTATTTCCTGAATTTGAATGTTGGCCTGCTTTGCTATGTTGGGAGAGTTCTCCTGAATAATATCCTGAAGAGTGTTTTCTAACTTGGTTCCATTTTCTCCATCACTTTAAGGTATGCCAATCAAACATAGATTTGGTCTTTTTACATAGTCCCACATTTCTTGGAGGCTTTGTTTCTTTCTTTTTACACTTTTTTCCCTAAACTTGTCTTCTTGCTTTATGTCATTAATTTGATGTTCAATCACTTATATCATATTTTCCAATTGATCAAATTGGCTATTGAAGCTTGTGCATGCATCACAAAGTTCTCATGCCATGGTTTTCAGCTCCACCAGGTCATTTATGGTCTTGTCTACACTGTTTATTCTACTTAGTCATTTGTCTAACATTTTCTCAAGGCTTTTAGCTTCTTTGCAATAGGTTAGAATATGCTTGGAGAAATTTGCTATTACAGACCTTCTGAAGCCTACTTCTCTCAAGTCATCAAAGTCATTCTCCATCCAGCTTTGCTCCATTGCTGGTGAAGAGTTGCAACCCTTTGGAGGAGAAGCAACACTCTGGTTTTAGAACATTCAGTTTTCTGCTCTAGTTTCTCCCCATCTTTGTGGTTTTATCTACCTTTGGTCTTTGATGTTGGTGACCTACAGATGGGGTTTTGATGTGGATGTCCTTTTGTGGATGTTGATGCTATTCCTTTCTGTTTGTTAGTTTTCCTTCCAATAGTCAGATCCCTCAGCTGCAAGTCTGTTGGAGTTTGCTGGAGGTCCACTCCAGACCCATTTGCCTGGTGTCACCAGCAAAGGCTGCAGAACAGCAAATACTGCAGAACAGCAAATATTGCTGCCTGATTCTTCCTCTGGAAGCTACCTCCCAGAGGGGCACTCACCTGTATGAGGTGTCTGTTGGCCCTACTTGGAAGTGCTTCCCTGTTAGGCTACACGGGGATCAGGGACCCACTTGAGGAGACAGTCTGTCCATTCTCAGAGCTAAACCACTATACTGGGGTTCCCACTGCTCTCTTCAGAGCTGTCAGGCAGGGATGTTTAACCCTGCAGAAGTAATCTGCTGCCTTTTGTTCATCTATGCCCTGCCCACAGAGATAGAGTCTATAGAGGCAGTAGGCCTTGCTGAGTTGCAGTGGACTCTGTCCAGTTTGAGCTTCCTGACCACTTTGTTTACCTACTCAAGCCTCAGCAATGGCAGATGCCCTCCCACCACCAGGCTGCCACCTCTCAGGTGACTCTCAGACTGCTGCACTAACAGTAAGCAAGGCTCTGTGGGTGTGGGACCTGCCAAGTCAGGTACAGGAGAGAATTTCCTGGTCTGCCATTTGCTAAGACTGTGGGAGAAATGCAGTAGTTGAGCAGGACTGTTCCATTTTTTCCAGGTACAGTCTGTGATGGCTTCCTTTGGCCAGGGAAGGGAAATCCCCTGACCCCTTGCACTTCAGCTCACCTTCCTTGGGCTGCACACCACCCTGCTTCAGCTCACCTTCCTTGGGCTGCAACCTCTGTCCAACTAGTCCCAATGAGATGAGACAGGTACCTGAGTTGGAAATGCAGAAATCACCCACCTTCTGCATCAGTCATAGTGTGAGCTGATGACCAGAGCTGTTCTTATTTAGTCATCTTCAAATGGAAGCCTTCTAATGATATATTTTGAAGTTAGGTAGTGTGATGCCTCCAGTTTTGTCTTTTAGATCAAAGTTGCTTTGACCTTGGTATTTTGTAGTTCTGTACAATTGTAATGTGTTTTCCTATTTCTGTTTAGAATGTCAGGGTATTCTGATAGAGGTTGTTAAGAATCTGCAGTTTCCTTTGGGTAGTATGTACATTTTAATAATACAAACTCTTCCAATTGAAGAATGTGACATCTCTTTCTAAGTATTTGTGTCTTCTTAAATTTCTTGCATCCTTGTTTTATAGTTTTCATTGTAGATATGTTATGCCTCCTTCATTAAACATATTCTTGGGGTTTTATTTTCTGTAGCTATATTGAATGAAATTGTTTTCTAAATTTTGCAGATAGCTATTTGCATACAGAACAACACTAATTTATGGATTATGATTTTATATTATAAAAGTTTACTGAATTTATCAATCATAAGTGTTGTGTTCATGAAGTCTTTAGGTTTCTCTCTACATAAGTTCATGTCATCTGCAAGGAGGAGCTATTTTATTTCTTCCTTTCCAATTTTATGTCCTTCATTTATTTTCTTGGTTAATTACTCTGGCTAGACCTTCCAGTATTAGGTTGGATAAGAGTGGTGAATGTGTGCATCTTTGTCATGTTCCAGATCTTAGGTAAAAGAAAACCATTCTACTTTTCCCCACTCAATATGAGGGTAGTTGTGTGTTTATCATGTATGGGCTTCATTATTCTATGTATGCATTTATTAGGAACTTAATATTTTGAGAATTTTATCTGGAAGAAATATTGATATTTTATTAAATGACTTTTCTCTATCTATCTATCATCTTTCTATCTACCTATTTTTTTTCCTTCATTCTGTTGATGTGGTGCATTACATGTATTGACTTACATATGTTGAATCATCCTGGCATCCCTGGGATAAATTCCAGTTGATCATACTGTGTAATATTTTATAGGTATAGTAATTTTCCTATAGGAAAATATAGTTGGGTGTTTTATTTTATCCATTTAACCATTTCTATATATGTTAATTGAAGAATTTAATCCATTTACATTTAAGAATATTATTAACAATTAAAGATTTAATACCGCCATTTTAAAATTTTCTCTGGCTGTTTTAGATTATTTTGTCCTTTACTCCCTTCTCTTACTGTGTTCCTTTGAGGTCAAGTAACTTTCTCCAGTAGTATGTTTTAATTCCATTTAGGTAATTTTCTGTGTCTATTATAGGTTTTGCTTTGAGGTTACCAGGAGGCTATGGAAACACCTTAAGTTATAAGAGGTTATTTTACATAAATTACAACTTTAATTCCAAAGGAAAAAAAATTAAACTCTGCATTTTCACAATATTTACCCAACAACTGGACTTTTCATGTCTCAATTTACATCTTTCTATGTTGTCTATCTCTTAATTGTTGTAGTTATTACCTTTATTAGTTTTCTTTTATGCTTTTATACTAAATATCAATTAGAGCATTAGAGTATTCTGAATTTGTCTATATATTTACATTTACTAGTGACTTTTATATT
Source organism: Rhinopithecus bieti (assembly GCF_001698545.2). Classification (NCBI taxonomy): domain Eukaryota; kingdom Metazoa; phylum Chordata; class Mammalia; order Primates; family Cercopithecidae; genus Rhinopithecus; species Rhinopithecus bieti. The sequence goes on from NW_016807873.1 coordinate 425,914, forward strand.
TTATTTGTTACCTGTTAGTGTCCTTTTCCTTTAGTGTGAAAATATCCTTTGCATTTCTTCTAAGACAGGTTTGGTGTTGGTGAATTTTCTTAGCTTTTACTTGTATTGAAAATCTTTATCTCTTCCTCATATATAAAGGCATGCTGTGATGAGTATAGTATTCTTGGATTAAAGGCTTTTCAAATTTTGTTTACTTCAGCATTTTGACTATATTATCCCACGCTCTTCTTGCCTACAAGGTTTTATTTTATTTTAGCTGATAAATTCACTGAAAACAGTTTCGGAAAACTATTGAATGTGTTATGCTTTTGTTGTTGTTGTTGTTGTTATTTTGTTTTGTTTTATTTTGTTTTGTCTCTCCTGCTGCTTTCAGTATTGTTTTGTTCTTTGATTTTGGTAATTTGATTATAATCTGCCTTTGGAAATTACTTCCTGGTTGAATTTGTTTGGTGATGTCTAAGCTAACTGTTCCCAGATAATCATTTTCTTTCTCCAAATTTGGAAAATGTTGAGTCCTTGTTATCTTGAGTTGGTTTTCTAGTACTTTCTTTTCTATCTCATATCCATTCAAAACTTATATTATGTGGAAGTAGTTCCCTTCACAGTGTCATATAAGTTCTATGGCTGCCACTATGTCTTTTTTCTTTTATTCCTCTGATTGGGTAATTACATATTTTCTTTCTTTGAGCTTACTGATTCTTTCGTGTTTAATCAAGTCTGCTGTTGGAGTTTTCTAATGAGTTTTCAGTGTAACAATTTTATTGTGCATTTTAAGGATTTCATTTTTTTATTATTATGATTTCTTTCTCAAATGCCTAATATTGTGTCTGCATTATTTTCCAAGTTTATTTAGTTTAGTTTTTTGTTTACAGTTTATGTGATTCCTGAACTTGTCAAGAGATTTATTGTGAATTTGTTGTCAGATATTTAAGCATCTTCAAATCTTTTGGTGCATTATTGAAACTTGATTGGTTTATTTTGAAGATGTCATATTTCCCAATTTTTTGTTGTTGTTGTTTAACAATGCTTGCTCTTTACATTAATACCTGCATATTTAAAAGATAGCCGGCCGGGCGCGGTGGCTCAAGCCTGTAATCCCAGCACTTTGGGAGGCCAAGACGGGCGGATCACGAGGTCAGGAGATCCAGACCATCCTGGCTAACACGGTGAAACCCCGTCTCTACTAAAATACAAAACTAGCCGGGCGAGGTGGCGGGCGCCTGTAGTCCCAGCTACTCGGGAGGCTGAGGCAGGAGAATGGCGTGAACTTGGGAGGCAGAGCTTGCAGTGAGCTGAGATCCGGCCACTGCACTCCAGCCTGGGCAACAGAGTGAGACTCCGCCTCAAAAAAACAAAACAAAACAAAACAAAACAAAAAAAGATAGCCATCTGATTCAGCTTTTAAGGTGTTATGAAGTGGTGTTAAAACTTTACTACTTGGCCGGGCGCGGTGGCTCAAGCCTGTAATCCCAGCACTCTTGGGAGGCCCAGACGGGCGGATCACGAGGTCAGGAGATCGAGACCACCTGCGAACACGTGAAACCCCGTCTCTACTAAAATACAAAAAAACTAGCCAGGGCGAGGTGGCGGAGCGCCCTGTAGTCCTAGCTACTCGGGGGCTGAGGCAGGAGAATGGGTGTAAACCCGGAGGCGGAGCTTGGTGCAGTGAGCTGAGACCGGCCATGCTAGCTCCAGCCCGGGGCAACAGAGCAAGACCGCGTGTCAAAAAAAATAAAAAAAAAAAAAAAAAAAAAAAAAAAAAAACTACTACTAATATCAGGGCAAATGCATGTGCGCCTGAGGATTCTTTCTTTCTGAGTGAGAGCTTATAGTTTGAATAGCAAGAACCTAAATAGTGTACAGAGCTAAAATCTTCTTCATGCGTTGTTTTCCTGTACGGGAAGACTTATCATTACCATGAAAAACATTAAGCTATGCCAGAACTTTTAACCCAAACCTTGTAGTAATGTCTTAGGTTGGGGAAAGGCTTTAAGAATACGCAACTTTAGTTACTGACCTGGTAGTTGTTTCTGGTCAGAAAAGGGCTCTGTAGTGATCACCCTCGAGGTTTGTTCAAATCAACCAACAGACTTGCCCCTACCTTCCGTTTGTGCTCTTGTATATGTAGTGCGCCTAGACCTTCTCTCAGTGTGAATAATCCCTGCGATAGGATACCGCAAAGCTCAAGATCTGTTTTTGCCATTTGCTTGTTGTTCTGGCTTTTTGTCTCCAATTCGACCCAGGTGGTTCTCCCTCTGCCCAACTCCTAATACTCTTCCTGGTTGTATGAACAAAAGATATCAATGATTCACACAGTGATATGGGATTGAATGTTCCACCTCTTGCAAATATTTTCTTCCACCTCGTGTAATGCAGGTACCCATGGAAGTTGTTTCTGTGTGAGTGGTAGGCTCTTTTGGTTTGGGAGATGGATGATGCTCAGCACAAATGATGAACCTTTCTCTTCTGCTCTATTGGATTTTTTAATTCAGAACCCATTGTTTTTTCACTTTTTCTCCTGAGCTCGATGCTTCAGAGTGAATTTTTTTTTTCAGTATTTGCTAGTTGATTTTTTAAGAGGGATGAGGCTGGTGTTCTTCTATTCCTCCCTCCTTGCTGATGTCATATCCTCAAAGAATAATATTTTATATTTTTAGCAATTAATTTAGTTTTTAGGATTTTGTGTCTACATGACATGACATGAAAAGAAATGTACTCTTTATCCTGAAACTTTTTCTATAACTATTTGGTTGTGTTGTCTTTTTCTAGTAAATCAATTATTAGTAATTTTAAGCATATGTTTTATACATACACTTTCCTATAAAGAGACTAGATGGTCTGTGCAATCAGCATATAGGAACAGAAGTATAACTACACATTAATACTTTCCTCAAGTCTTTATTTTTGAGAAGCGTAAACTAACTTTATTTTATCTTTTATTATCGTTCACACCGTATGTAATGCAAGAAATTTTTTATCTTCAGAAACTGGAAAATTTTTGTCCAGAGTTCAGGGGAAGATGGGCTATTGTGGTGTCTTCTGGCGTGTCGAGCCCTGTTTCAAAGTAGTTACAGAGAAACAGGCAACATGTCATTGCTCAGCCCTTGCCCAGATCACCACAGAAAGGTCAACGTAAAAGGACCTAACCTACCGAATGCCTGATAGGCCGCTAGCAGGCCATCCCCATAATGAGAACATGTCAGATCGCCTGGCTTGTTCTGATTCTTCGGCACTTTGCAATCTCTATTTTTTCACTTCGGTAAATCAACAGGCACCAAATTTGTGCCAAATTTGTAAAGCATTATGTAGTGTACATGGGCCATAATGATCATTGCCCTACCTGATTCTCGTTATGGAACATCTCTGACTGTCATTTGTTTATAAAAAATATGAAATAATAAATTAAGCCCCCCTTATATGTTTAGGATTAATCAAAATGGCCAACTATTACAAAAAAAAAAAAAAAAAAAAAAAAAAAATCTTGACAGTATTATTTCAAAGGACCAGAAAGAGGAAAACTGATATAAAAAAATGTAAGAAGAACAATCTTAAGAATATCCTTTCTTATATTGAGTGTTGAAAACTGTAATTGGGGTACTTTGCTTAGAAATAAAAGATCAGATTAATGTAGTCTTTTAATAATTAGAGGTTTCAAAAGTTAAATGTCAATACAATTACATTTTTAGTAAACTTAATATTTAAGTAATGTATTTGATACTCAACTAATTTAACTTATTTTTAAAAAACTGTAATCTAGAATTTCACACTTCAGATAGTAATATAAATAAACTATCCAAAGATATTCAATTTGAAGTTTAGCTAAAATACATTCAAACCAATAAAGGCATGTAACAATCAGGGAATTTGAAATATTGTAAATTTTAATTATGAAATTATCTGTTAAGTAGTTTGAAATATCTATGCCATCCTTTTTTTTTAAGTGTACAAAATTTTATAGGTGTCCCACAAATACAAATTATGTAAAAAAAAGTTTCAATCCCAAAGAAAATTTATCATGGAACAATGGAATTTTCTAGCTCATTCTTCTTCAATAAAACTATTAAATATAAGAAGAAAGAGACCAGGAAGGAAATAGAGAAGAAAAGACACCCGATTATCCAAAATGCACACACAATTGAAAGCAAATTATATCTGTGGGGAACTGTAAATTTGATGGTAGAAGTAAAATGGTCCCATGAGTTAAAATGACACAGAGATCAGGTACTTACACAATTTTAATTCTTATATGAAAAGGATTAGCCAGTACTGAATTATTTTTTAAATATTCACTGATATTCTCATTCTCAAATATTTTAATTGATAATAAAATAATAGAATACTTAATAGGCAACTGGTACACATTATTTTAAAGATATTTGTAAAATGTCCAACTATATCTTTCAGTGTTTATGCGGTACCTCTGCATATACCTGTCGGAACCATCACCTGAAGTACAATGAGTTTATAATTTATAACTATATCTACATCCTTAGAATGCTGATATCCTGTGATTTAATTTGTGAAATACATGTGTTTCTTCCACAGGTGTTATGGAGATACAAAGGAAAAGACCATCCACATTAGGAACCAATACTCGTCTGTATGATTGGATACCCCAGAATGATCTTCTTGGTAGGACTATGAGAAAGTAAAATATGAACTAGATGAGGAAAAAATAAATAAATGTTAAATAGCAAGCAAATTCAGCAAGGATTTAAAGTTATAAAACTTTATTTTACTTACACTTTTGAAGCAGATATAATTAAAGGATTGGCTAAAATTGTATAGATTCACACTTTCTATTGTTAAAATGAGAGTGACATGAAATGCAGAAGGAATTAATGCCTCTTTTCTGAAGATAGAAATGATCTTTAGTAGCAATGCTCCATGTGCACTCCTTTTAAAGAAAATGCTGTACGCTTCAGTGAGTTATCTCATAATTCCCATCTTTAGTCTTGAAATTACTTTAAAATTTTAGAATAAAATAGCTCACAATTTCTCATCTAATTTGCATACTAGGTCATCCCCAAACCAAAGCTTTTATCACTCATGGTGGAATGAATGGGGTCTATGAAGCTATTTACCATGGGGTCCCTATGGTGGGAGTTCCCATTTTTGGTGATCAGCCTGAAAACATTGCTCACATGAAGGCCAAAGGAGCAGCTGTAAAAATAAACTTCAAAACTATGACAAGTGAAGATTTACTGAGGGCTTTGAGAACAGTCATTACCAATCCCTCGTAAGTACTACTGTTTGTACAGACTGATCTAACATTGATTATGTTATACATTATGCCAGAAAATGTTAAATATCACCCTGGTAGACAGTTTTAGGGAATCTTCCCTGCAATATTGAGTCATTCATCAGCTTTGTATTGGAATAGTCCTGGAAATTATAGTTCATAGAGTGTCAATGTTTCTTCATGGAAATAATAGGTTTAAGTTAACAACTGGCTTACTAAGCTTCTATTCACATCTTTATTTTACCCCATTGTGTTAAGGATATACTCTTTTTCAGTCTCTCCACTATATCTGTTTAATGCTATGCAACCAACAATGTTCTTGTCACAACCAGAATCAATCTTTTACTCAACAAGTTTTTGGCTTGCATAACATATACTACTGTTTATCTACCTGTCTTTTATGAAAACAAAATGACAACTTTCTAAGTTCTATGTGTGTTTTTGCCTTCCAGTTATAAACAGAATGCTATGAGATTATCAAGAATTCACCATGATCAAAGTGTAAAGCCCCTGGATCGAGCAGTCTTCTGGATCGAGTTTGTTATGCGCCACAAAGGAGCCAAGCACCTGCGATCAGCTGCCCACGACCTCAACTGGTTCCAGTACCACTCTATAGATGTGATAGCATTCCTTCTGGCCTGTGTGGCAACTGCTATATTCTTGTTCACAAGATGTTTTTTATTTTCCTGTCAAAAATTTAATAAAACTAGAAAGATAGAAAAGAGGGAATAGATCTTTCCAAACTTTGGAGAGACCTGACGGTGTAATCCTGTTAATTCCAGCCACAAAGATTATAGTGAAAACATGTTAGCTTTCTATTTTCTTATTATCTATTCTGATATTTTATCTTAGCTATGAAGCCTAGAATTCCACGATCATGAAGTTGTGAGTATATTTTATTATTTCGTTGTATTTTCCTAGGTGTCTTTATTCCGTTCTCTCACTTTGTGACACAGGGACATGAATGCATCTAAATTTCCCTGTTTCTGATATTACTGTTTCCATGATGTCATTACTTCTATAACCCTAAGTGATAGGGTGACATGAAATACGCTGATTCCTGGTGTGTGCCCGAACACATGGATGTAAAGAGGTAAAACATGTAAAATTCACAAAATTCAGTAAACCACGCAAATCAGGTAAGAGTTCTATGAGATTAGCTTGCTATGAGAAACATAATGATGTTTCTTTCTCAATTTAAATAAGCCCTTTTCCATACCCAGTATCAGTGATCTCAGAAAATGAATTGCTAATAATGATGATACAGCATTACACTTGGAAAAGTTTGCTATATTTCCATCGACCTATCTTGCTGTCATGCCCTATATTTCTGCCATCACTCAACCAATATTTTTTGTGTTTTCTTGATGATAAAAAAGATCATTCTCATTGCCCTCAAACAATAAAATTAACTATTTTTTTCTCACATAGAGAAAATGTCAGTAAGATATTCAAGGTGAACAGATTATGTTGGGATAAGTAACCATTAGAAATATATATTACCATTATTATTATTATTATTGAGAGGGAGTCTCACTCTGTCGCTTAGGCTGGAGTGCAGTGGCACCATCCCGGCTCACTGCAACCTCCACCTCCCGGGTTCAAGCAATTATCCTGCCTCAGCCTCCTGAGTAGCTGAGATTACAGAAGCCCGCCACCACCTCCAGCTAATTTTTGTATTTTTAGTAGAGACGGGGTTTCACTAAGTTGGTCTGGCTGGTCTTGAACCCCTGACCTCGTGATCCACCCGCCTCGACCTCCCAACATGCTGGGATTACAGGGGCAAGCCACCGCGACCAGCCAGAAATATATGGTTTGAATTACTGAGTTTATAAAATTTGTTTGATGGTACACTTAATAAAGAATATTTAAATGTCTATATTTAAAATGATGAATGCTCATAATTCTAATCTCTATAATCAAAAGTATAATTTCTTGTAGAAAAGAAAGAGATGCTTGCTCTGAAAGTAAGATCAGTAAACTGCTTTTCAGTCTCAATCTTTAAGAATTGCAAATTCATCAAATAATTGCTTACATGGTAAAAGTTTAAGGTATTAGAAAACCTACTTAAACAATATTATATATTAAATATTTTGATACGTAAAGCTCTACACAAAACTAAATATAGTTTAATAATCTTTACACTAATAAGGAAAC
>NW_016807873.1:436586-438440 GCF_001698545.2 Rhinopithecus bieti
TATATTTATATTTTCATTTATTTATTTTTTAAAATACTTTTTATTATACAATGTTTATTATAAAATTTTGTATGCAATCCTCATGGTAAGCACAAAATGTACCTATAGAACAAGAGTGTTCAATCTTTTGCCTTCCCTGGACTACATTGGGAAAAGCATTGCCTTGGGCCACATGTAAAATACACTAGCACTAGCCATAGCTGGTGAGCCGGGAAATCACAACGTTTTAAGAAAGTTTACAAGTTTGTGTTGGGCTGCATTCAAAGCCATCCTGGGCTGCATGCAGCCCTCAGGCTTCAGGTTGGACAAACTTGTTGTAGAGGATACACACAAAGAAGTGAAAAAAAGCAACCTGAACTTACGAATGTAGCAAAAATAATACTATGAGGATAGTTTATAGTAATAAATGTCTATGTCAAAAAAGAAGAATTATCTATAGCATTCTAACTTTACATATCAAAGAACTGACCAAAATTATCAGAAAGAAGAGAATCATTAAGATTACAGCAGAAATAAATACAATAGAAAATAGAGAAAAATCAGCAAAACTGAGTTGTTGCTTTATTTTTTTTTAAATATCAACAAAATTGAGAAATTGTTTTCTCGACTATAAAAAAGTGAATATTTGTATAATTAAAATCAGGCTGAGCATGGTGGCTCATGCCTGTAATCCCAGCAGTTTGAAATGCTGAGGCAGGCAGATTCCTTGAGCCCAGGAGTGGGAGACCAGTCTGGGCAACATGGTGAAACCCTGTCTCTACTAAAACTACAAAAATTAGCCAGGTATGGTGGCATGCACCTGTAGTCCCAGCTACTCAGGAGGCTGACGTGGGTGAATTGCTTGAACTCAGAAGGTGAGGGTTTCTGTGAGCTGAGATGGTGTTGCGGCTGTACTCCAGCCTGGGGACAAAGCAGAGACCCAGTTAAAAAAAAAAAAAAAAAAAAAAAAAAAAAAACAGAAATGAAAGAGAAGACATTACAATTGATGCCATAGAAATAAGTAAGTTGCAAGAGAGAAAATATTGGTAAATCGCTTATCTGCTAAGTGTTTTATATTCAAAATATAAATATATGACTATATATATTCAAAATATAAATCTATGACAATAAATATAAATATATGACAAGATTACATGGGAAGTCTAAATATATATCCAAGATGTCTTATGGAGTTTAGACTTCCCATGTAATCTGAGCCTCTTTACTTTCCCTAATTTTGAAATAGGACTATTCAGAGTGTTGTTCATGGGACTATTCAGAGAAAGAAATCTCAAGGCTCACCCACCTTGAGTCTAGGCACCCACTCAGCCAGGTAGTTTAGAGAAATAGAAAAACCAACCTGGCTTGATAGACTAGACCTTGCCAATGTCTGAAAGGAAGGTGTAACAGAAAGGAAGGGGATTGGATTCTGTCCTTAAGGTGGACCATGTTCAGTATAAAATGTCTTCCCAAAAGACTGCACCTCTAACCCATGTATTTACACTATTACCCACTTGAAGAAGAAGAGGATATTAGAAAGAGTCAAGGTCAGGTGTGCTGGCTCACACTTGTAATCTCAAGATTTTGAGAGGCTGAAGTCGGAGCATTCCTTGAAGCCAGGAGTTTGAGACCAGCCTGGGCAACATACAGAGACCCTGTCTCTATAAAAAGTAATAATAATAATAATAATAATAATAATAATAATAAATAGAAGTGTGCAGAGGTGCATGCCTGTAGTCTTAATTATTCTCGAGGCTGAGGTAGGAGGACTGACGGAGCCCAGGAGTCTAACATGGCAGTGAGCTATGATCACACTTCTGCACTCCATCTGAAAGGCAGAGTTAGACTGTTTTGAGGAGGAGGAGGAGGAGGAGG
>NW_016807873.1:439878-446697 GCF_001698545.2 Rhinopithecus bieti
AGGGCCTATCATGGGGAGGGGGGAGGGGGGAGGGATTGCATTGGGAGTTATACCTGATATAAATGACGAGTTGATGGGTGCTGACGAGTTGATGGGTGCAGCACACCAACATGGCACAAGTATACATATGTAACAAACCTGCATGTTATGCACATGTACCCTAGAACTTAAAGTATAATAATAATAATAATAATAATAATAATAATAATAATAATAAAAGAAAAAAAGAGGGATTGCTGAAGATGGTAACAACAAATTATAAGGAAGACTGAGAACAAAGCTGAAGCAGGGAAGCACGAATATTATTAGAGTACTGACTAATTTAAGCATGTTGATGCAAGCCTCTCAGCATGAGAGCTCATCAAATGTTATTTTTTGAATAAATTTTATTTGGTTTATTTAAGGTATACAAAGTGATATTACCAGATACAAATACATTGTGAAAAGGTTACCGTAATGAAGCAGGTAAGCATGTCCATCATCCCACATTAGTTACTCATTTTTTATTGTTTTTAAAAGTCTTCCAAAATGCTTCATTTTCAGTAAATTGGTATGACATAATCAATCACTAGCTTCTCTTCTATTTAATTATAAGGAAATAATTTTGATGCTACTGTTTTTATCCCATCACTGATAAATTGTAGACCACTAGATCTTTTAAATTTACCTTTTAAAGAGATTGAAAATTAAGATACTAGTATAAATGTGACCATATCCTTGTTATTGCAGTTGTGGTTGCTTTTATCTCATTTGAAATAATTATAAAATAATGAACTTGAAAGAGATGAATTGGAATATTTTTGGTTAACAGCCAAAATGTCTGAAACCAGAAATATGTAGTTTTAAATTATTTCAGTACCTACAATAATTTTACTTATGCTATTATGATTGTGTTTTAATATGAATTAGTTTTAACAAATGTCATTCTGGTGTTGAAAATAAAATAATTTTAAATAGTTGACACATGTTGAATGTATGTGAAATGACATGCATTGTATTGGTTCCTTGTATTATGTAACTTCTTGATTGTAGTTTTATACAATTGTATTAAAAACATGCCAGGATTACCATTATCCTGTGAAAACACAGTCTTTCCTTTGTGATTTTTAAATAACTAGAACAGAAGTTACCTCCATTGCTATTGTTACAGTGCCACACGTTAGCACTTTGTAGTTTTAACTTCGTAAGCATATACTTATATGCATTCTTATTATTTGTCTATTAGTCCATAATTATTTCAACAGTAAATGCCTCAAAGCATTCAGTACAATGCCCCAAAGTAAAATGTTGAACACTTCCTAAATTCTAAAATCAAAATACAACAAGAAAAAAACAGTAATAATAGCAAACATTTACTGATAATCTCTTTATGATGAGAACATTATTACCAAGTATTCTAAGAATCATTGCATGACTATTCTGATTCATTCCATTTAACAATGTAAAAACTAGGAGGAGATGTGCTTTTTTAACTTATAGTCAGCATATATATAATTGACAAAAGTATATTTTTCAGTATTTTCTTATAAAATTTACATACAATGAAATGCATATATCTTCACTATACATTTTCCGAGTTTCAACAAATGAGTACACCTCTATAAACACAAACCCCATAAGACATTATTATCACCACAAAATTGTCCTTTCATGTCTCCTCCCAGTGCAACTCAGCCCTTGCTACCCAGAGATTGTTCTAGAATATCTTATATATGAAATGATGTATGGAGTATGTACTCTTTTGTGGCTAGTTTCCACTCAGCCTAACATGTTTTGGATTCATCTGTTTTGTTGCCTGTCACAGATGTATATGAGTAAACTGCATACTCTGCACCTCCATTTGTTTATTCATTCTCCAATTGGTGGACACTTGGATTATATCTACTGCTGTTTCAGTTCTTTCACAGTGTCTTGTGAGTGGGAGTTTTCACTGTTGTCATTTGTTTGTTTATGAAGTCTAATTTATTATTTCATTATTTTTTCTTTTATAGTTTTTCTGTAAATCTGTCTAAGAAAGCTTTGCCTGTTGCCAAGCAATCAAGAGAAATGGCTCCTGTTTTCCTCTAAAAGTTTTATGGATTTTTTTTTTTTTTTTTTCTTTTGAGACAAGGTCTTTCTCTGTTGCCCAGGCTGAAGTGCAGTGGTGCCTCTGAGGCTTACTGTAACCTCCGACTCCTAGGCTCAAGGGGTCCTCCCACCTCAGCCTCCTGAGTAGCTAGGACTACAGGAGGGCCACCATACCAGTCTATTTTTTTTTTTTTAAGTTTTCTGTAGAGACTTATTTTTTTATTTGATTTTTTATTATTATACTTTAAGTTCTGGGGTACATGTGCAGAACATGCAGGTTTGTTACGTAGGTATACATGTGCCATGGTGGTTTGCTGCACCCTTCAACCCGTCATCTACATTAGGTATTTCTTCTAATGCTATCCCTCCCATACCCCCCACCCCCTGACAGACCTCAGTCTGTAATGTTCCCCTCCCTGTGTTCATGTGTACTCATTGTTCAACTCCCACTTATGAGTGAGAACATGCAGTGTTTTGTTTTCTGTTCTTGTGTTAGTTTCCTGAGAATGATGGTTTCTGGCTTCATCCATGTCTCTGCAAAGGACATGAATTCATCATTTTTTTATGGCTGCATAGTATTCTATGGTGTATATGTGCCACATTTTCTTTATCCAATCTATCATTGGTGGGCATTTGGGTTGGTTCCAAGTCTTTGCTATTGTGAACACTGCCACAGTAAACATACATGTGCATGTGTCTTCATAGTAGAATGATTTATAATCTTTTGGGTATATATCCAGTAATGAGATAGCTGGGTCAAATGGTATTTCTTGTTCTTGATCCTTGAGGAATCACCACACTGTCTTCCACAAAGGTTGAACTAATTTACACTCCCACCAACAGTGTAAAACTGTTCCTATTTCTCCACATCCTCTCCAGCATCTGTTGTTTCCTGACTTTTAATGATTGCCATTCTAACTGGCATGAGATGTTAACTCATTGTGGTTTTGATCTGCATTTCTCTAATGACCAGTGATGATGAGCTTTTTTTCATATGTTTATTGGCGCGTAAATGTCTTTTTTTAAGAAGTGTCTTTTCATATCTTTTTTAAAAGGTGGTTAGATGTCAACTCAGGATTCAAACTGAGGCCATCTGCTTTCATATTTTTAACCACTGACCCACTGTTATAATGTCAATAATGACTCCCCAGTCAATGACAACTTCTTATGAGCTTTGCCTTGACATGTACCTGAACTTTGTCATAGATTCGTCTCCTATCTCTAGTTCTTAAATTGCAATTTTTTGATAAACAAAAATTTACTTTTCCTGTTCTTTGCCCGCATTTTAATAATGTTGTTTGGTTTTTTCTTTAAAATTTGTTTATGTTCATTATAGATGCTGGATACTAGGCCTTTGTCACAGGCATAGTTAGCAAACATTTTGTATCATTCTGTAGGCTTTATTTTTACAGTGTTGATAGTTTCTTTTGCTGTGCAGATGCACTTTAATTTTAATAGAACCCGTTTGTCATTCTTTGTTTCTGTTGCAATTGCTTTTGACATCTGAGTCATATAAGCTTTGCCCCTTTCTATGTCTAGAACGGTATTTCCTAGCCAACAAGCATAAGAAAAAAGCTCAACATCAATAATTGTTAACAAGGACATGGAGTCGAGGTAAATGCTCATCAGTGGTAGACTGAGTAAAGAAAATGTGGTACACATTCAACATGGAATACTGTGAAGCCATAGGAAAAGCAAGACTATGTCTTTTGAAGGAGGAATATGGATGAAAGATGGAGGACATTATCCTTTGCAAATTAATGAACTAATGCAGGAACCGAAAATCAAATACTGCATATTCTCACTGGTAAGTTGGAGCTAAATGGTTAGGACATATGAACACATAGAGAGAAACAACAGACACTGTGAAGGTGGGAAACAACAAACATATGATGGTGTAGTGTTGGAGGAGGAAGAGGAGCAGAAAAAAAAAAAAACTATTGGGTACCAAACTTAATACTTGGGTGACAAAATAATCTGTACAACAAACCGCCATGACACAAGTTTATCTACATAACAAACCTTCACATGCACCCCTGAACATAAAATAAAAGTTAAAAGAAAGAATATAACTTTTCAGTTTTTGATTGATTTTTTTAATATATGCAGAAAGTAGTGATGCTTCACAAGATATTCTGCACTAGCCCATTCTCAAATGGTAGCATAAGAATTCCATGGATCAAAATTCAAGGAAAACAAGAATAACTAGTGAAAATTGTTTTTTAAACTACCATTTGATGTCCCTGGCAATAATCCTAAAGGGATATAACAAATAAAGTAACATTCACTGAAGAAAATCCACTAATTTGTGGTGAAAACAGCGAGTGTCTTTGGCATTTAAGCCACGACATGCTCACTTGCCCACCCTCCTAGTTCAATAACAGAAAACTCCCTCTCTTCCAGGGAGGTGCTGTTGCTACCACTCATTTTCTCTTTCCCATGGCAAGGTGAAGAAAGACATGTTTGCTTCGCCTTCCACCATGATTGCAAGTTTCCAGAGGCCTCCTCACGCCAGTGGAACTGTGAGTCAATTAAGCCTCTTTCCTTTATAAGTTACCCAGTCTCTTTATAGCAATGTGATAGCAGACTAATACATTCACTAACCAGTTTCTTAATATCTGTCTAGGCAGTCAATTAGTGAATAGCCTATGTTCGTTTTGCACAATCTTCAGTTTTGCATTAAATGCTACAACAACTTAAACTTTTTACTGAAGCTTTTAAAAAATAGTTGAAAGATTAGTAATAATTTTCACTAAATATAAACTGTGATGATGTCAACTTGACTGGAATGAAGGATACCCAGATGGCTAGTAAAGCTTTGTTTCTGGGTGTATTTGTGAAGGTGTATCAAGAGGATATTGAAATTTCTCTTTTCTGGCAGATACCCTTGTGTTTCTTGTCTGACCTGTGTCTTTTTTATTCCTACCAAGATAGCCACTTCAGAGGAGACAGGACAGATGTTAGGTTTGTGTTCGTTGGTCAAGTGAGATACAGAGGATGATTCACACGGCTAATGAGGAAGAGAAAGCTCTCTGGGTCATGCAGTACAACTAGTGGGTGGGGAGCAAGAGAGAGTGAGGGATTTGTGATCCAAAGCCTTTATTGGGGTCTAGGGTGTTATCTAAGTGGGCTTCCCTTGGGGAAATCCAATTAGTGGGTTTAGTGGTAGTAGGCATACCTTCCAGGATTCATTCTATGACTTAGATGTGGTCACTGCATAGTATATGTGGGGTCTGGGGATCAACAAGGTGATCCAAGTATGTGGTATTTACAGGTCCCGTAAGAGATGGTCATTAGGATGCAGTTGTATGAGATAGATATTTGGACCACCCTGAGGAATTTGGAGGACGAAGAGGAACCTGAAACTGTATCAATGGTTTCTAAGCTCTGCTTCCAGAATGAAGAAGTCCAACTCATATTTAAAATGAACGCCAAGGTCCCATAAAATTTTAAGACTTACCTAAAATAATTATAGTACAAATTATGTTTAACTGTCAGTATGGAGTGAGGAACAACCCTCTCATTTCTTGCACTGTAGAAATATGAATAAAATTATTTTAGGAAGATTGCAGATTCAATGGTATTCCTGAGAGAATGATTGATTTCTTTTTCTAGTAAGATGTGTATAGATGAGTACCGTTTCATTTCAGAAGGATTAATATTCTTTTTCTTTTTCTTTTTTTTCAAGTTACAACTGCAAACCAAGTTCTGTTAAGTAGTGACATAATTAACCTGTATCTAACTAGCAGTGCCAAACTACTCTTTATTCTCACACTTCCACTTTTACACACACAAGCACACAAACAAATGCATGCACACACCCACAAGAGAAAAGTATTATAGAAGCCATATATAAAAGGAATGTAAATCAACACAGTAATAATTTACTAGATATAAACTGTCATGCTCATAATTTAATAAATCGAATACAGACATATTTGGAGGCTTAATTACAAAATATATTTTTATGTGTTTGGAAACCACTCAGTTTTAGAATTAGGTGTCCACTAAATATGAAAAGAACTGTACTCTTATTGCTTCATGTTTTTCTATAATGATTTGGTCGCATGCTCTTTCTAGTAATTAATGATTGTTGATTTAAGCCAAATTTTTCACACACAGACATTATCTTAAAGAGACTAGATGGTGCTATGTGTCAGAATGTGGAGACAGTCTATGCTTCTGAAAATTCTTTTCTGTCTTCATTTAAGAAGTATAAGTAAATTTTATTTTATTCTCTATGGATACTTCACTTTTGTAATGCAAATATTGTTTTTCTCTGCAGGACAAGGAAGAATTTGTTCAGAGCTCAGGCAATGATGGTGTTGTGGTGTTTTCTCTTAGATCAATTCTCCAAAATCTTTCAGAAGAAAAGGCTGATATTTTTGTTTCAGTCCTCATCCAAATTCCACAGGAACTCAGTATAAACTCCAAATCTGGTAAGCAGCTATTCCCATGGTGGATCGAGAGTGTGGATAATGGTGTCTTTTTTATTTGAAAGTTAAATCTTATTTTAAATTTGGCATAACAAGTACTTGTATTAAGAAAAAAAATCATAAAATATTATATTAATGTAGTTTGGCATAATTGATTATTTGTCTACTGAGCCTTGCCATTTCCATGGAAAGACATCGTTTTGAAGTTATTTGTTTGTAATAAAATGGAAATAAAAACTTAAGTCCCACTAAGTATTTAGTACTTGAAATACTAAAATACTTCAGACCTGTGGTAACTTCTTCAAAAAAAAAAAAA
>NW_016807873.1:446970-449900 GCF_001698545.2 Rhinopithecus bieti
AAAAAAAAAAAAAAGTTCTGAAATACATTGGCTCCAATGACCAGGAAAAGGGAGGATCATTTTTATCAGCATACTGATAGAGAAGAATCATGTTTAAATATATCCTCAGCTTAAGTGGTTTTAGGACTCAATGTAGCAGGGCATAGAAATAGAAGCCTAGATTTATGTGGTTTTTCTAATTAGCTAAGAGTTCTCTAGAATTAAAAGGCAATTAAAAAGTTCTACAATGAATACATAAGGCTATTTATGAAATATTCAAAGGCTCTTTTAAAACTATTTAATTAAATTTTATGAAACACAACATGGCAAGAATATTAATTAGGAGTGTGAAATCTTGGGTTGTGATTATGCAGTTCTCTGTTAAGGGGTTTGATACATCTATACATCCTTTGGATTCAAATGTAAGATTTCTTATAGACTTCCTAAAAATAAAACTGTATATAACAACAAGTACAAATCCAGACAAGATGCTCAATTGAAAAATGGAATAAAATTAACCCATGTCTCATTTTTTCTTAAATATTAAATAAAGGTGAGAAGGAGGTAGGATGAAAAGACTACTTCTCATCCAAAAACAGACAAAATCTAAAACAGGGTATATTTGTGAGAAATTCTAAATTTGAAGAGAGGGAGAAAGGTCAAATAACTATAATTTAAACAAAAGTCATGTATCCATAATAATTTTTATCTCTCAAACACTGATTAGCCAGTACTGCTTTATTTTCTAATTCCTTACTTATAATCTCATTCCTTTGTAACTGATAATATGCAAATGGCAATAAAGATAGATGTATAAAAAAAACAGATATATAAAATATATAAAATAGACAAATATATAAAACCCTATTATTTATTTCAGTATTTACAAAGTAACCCTATGTACTTTTCTCACTATGTAATCTGAAATAGAGTAGGATATACGAGTTATAAATATTTCTACAGCCTTAAAATGCTATTATCCTGTGGCTTTACTTGTGAAATACATATATTTCTTCCACAGGTTTTATGGATATATATATAAAAAGAAAGAAACTAGCCACATTATGAACGAATACTCAGCTCTATGATTGGATATTCCTGAATTATCTTCTTAGTAAGACTATGAGAAAGTAAAAATAAGCAATTAGATGAGCAACAAAGTGAATAACAGTTTAACAGCTAAAAATTCAATATTTTAAAATTGTATAAGTTTATTACTTTACTTCTAAAGCAGATTTATTTTAAAAAATCGATCATCAATTTTATAGATTCACACTTTCTGTTGTTCTTGTAAGAGTTTCAGGCAATGCAGAAAGAATTAATGCCTTGTTTTCTGAAGACAGAAAATTTCTGTGGTGGCAATGTCCCATGTGCTCATCTTTTGTAGAAAATGCTGCTTTCTTCAGTGAGTTATCTGATTGCTTGCTTTTCTCCCTTCTTTTTCAGAAATTCTTTTAACATTATAATAGAATTCTTACCCATTTCCCAATCTGATTCCAAAATTAGGTCATCTCAAAACCAAAACTTTTATTACTCCTGGTGAAATTAATTGGACCTGTTAAGCTGTTTATGATAGGTCTCTATGGTACGAGTTCCCATGTTTGCTGATCTGCCTAATGACATCATTCACATAAAGATCAAAGGAGCAGCTGTGGAGGTGAACACATTGACAAGTGCACAATTGCTCAATGATTTGAGAATTTTTATTCATAATTATTTGTCAATATTGCTACTTTTAAAGTTTTTCCAACCATTGATTATGTCACCAATCACACCAGAAAATGTTTGAGGCCATGTGACTTTTCTAATCATTTTTAGTTTGGTAATTCACCATCTTGGTCTTGGACCTAAAGTGTTATGCTGACTCACAATATGCTGATTCCTGGAGAGTGCACAAATACAAAAAAATGATAATTTGAATGGATGCAGAGAAGCCAAAAGAGTAAAACTGACACACGCAATAGACCATACACATCAGGAAAATATCTTAGGGAACAGTTTGATATGAGAAGCATAATGATTTAACATTTTCTACATGCTCAGCACTACTAGGCTAAGTATATAAATTGAAAATAATGATAATAGGGTATTACACTAGGAAAGGCTTACTATTTTTCTATAGAGTCCATTTAGACCATCACAGTCTACATTTCCACCTTTGTCAACCAATATTTCTTGTGTTGCTTTAAATATAAGGGCCTATTCTTGCTAAAACTTTAAATAGTAAAGGTCATTAATCCTTTTTCAAGAAGAGAACATGTCAACAATATATTCAAAAGAAATGGATTATTTTAAGGGAAATAATTATAAGAAATATAAAAGAACTCATTTTATGAAACTTTTCATTGACAGTGCACTTGATAAACTTGGATTTATTAATATGTTTTTTGCTGTACTTAAGAAAATCACAAATATTCCAAATCTCTCATTTCTAATCTTTATTTACAATCTAAAGTTATTTACTGTGGAAAATAAAACATATTTACTCTGAAAGTAAGATTATTATGATATTTTCTAATCTTACTCTTTAAAATGTATAAATTAGTTAAATAACAACTTATATGCTAAGGATTTAAGATATTAGAAAACCTACTTGATCAAGAATATGTTGTATTAAATATGTGACAATTTAAAGCTCTACATCAAAGTATATACTCATATTTAAATCAGTTTTACATTAATTTCACAAATACAGGCTTGTCTCAGAGGTATTGGGAGTTCAGTTCCACATCACTTCAATAAAGCAAATATTGCAGTAAAGCAAGATGCATGAATTTTTTGGTTTCCCAGTGCACATAAAAGTTATGTCTACACTATATTATAGTCTACTGAATGTGCAATACCATATGTCTAAGGGAAAATATACATGCTGTACTTATAAAATACTTCATTGCTTAAAAATTGCTAATGATATCTAAGCCTTCAGCAAGTTGTAATCTTTTTGCTGATGG
>NW_016807873.1:451512-460054 GCF_001698545.2 Rhinopithecus bieti
GGGGGGGGGGGTCTTACAGTGACATTGATGGCTGCGAACTGATCAAAGTTGTGGCTGCTGAAAGTTGGAGTGACTGTGGCAACCTTTAAAAATAACACAACAATAAAGATTGTTGCACCAATTGACTCTTCCTTCCAGTAGAGATTTATCTTTAGTATGTGATGCTGCTTAATAGTGTTTTCCCCACAGTAGAACTTCTTTTAAAACTGTAATAAATCATTTCAAATCCTGCCACTGCTTTATCAAGTAAATTGATGTCATATTTTAAACCATCTGTTGTCATTTCCACAATATTCACAGCATCTTCAATGGGAGAAAATATCATCACAAGAAACCACTTTATTTGCTCATCCATAAGAAATGGATCGCCATCTGATCAAGTTTGATCAATAGAGTGTAGCAATTCATATCCTTTGCCCACTTTTTGATGGGGTTGTTTGATTTTTTCTTATTAATTTGTTTAAGTTCTTTGTAGATTCTGGATATTAGCCCTTTGTCAAATGGGTAGATTGCAAAAATGTCCCCCCATTCTGTAAGTTGCCTGTTCCTGTTGATGATAGTTTCTTTTGCCATGCAGAAGCTCTTTAGTTTAATTAGATGTCATTTGTCTATTTTGACTTTTGTTGCCATTGCTTTTTGTGTTTTAGTCATGAAGTCTTTGCCCATGCCTATGTCCTGAATGGTATTGCTTAGATTTTCTTCTAGGGTTTCTATGGTTTTAGGTCTAACATTAAAGTATTTAATCCACTTGAATTATTTTTTATAAGACACTTTTAAAAACAAGACATTTATGCAGGCAACACACACATGAAAAAATGCTCATCATCGCTGGTCATCAGAGAAATCCAAATCAAAACCACAATGAGATACCATCTCAAACCAGTTAGAATGGTAATCATTAAAAAGTCATGAAACAACAGATGCTGGAGAGGATGTGGAGAAATAGGAATGCTTTTACACTGTTAGAGGGAGTGTATACCAGTTCAGCCATTGTGGAAGACAGTGTGGCAATTCCTCAATGATCTAAAACTAGAAATACCATTTGACCCAGCAATCCCATTCCTGGGTATATACCCAAAGGATTATAAATCATGCTACTATAAAGACACATGTACACATATGTTAACTGTGGCACTATTCACAATAGCAAAGACTTGGAACCAACCCAAATGCCCATCAAGGATAGACTGGATTAAGAAAATTTGGCACATATACACCATGGAATACTATGCAACCATAAAAAACGATGAGTTCATGTCCTTTGCAGGGACGTGGATGAAGCTGGAAACCATCATTCTGAGCAAACTATCACAAGGACAGAAAACCAAACACTGCATATTCTCATTCATAGGTGAGAATTGAACAATGAAAACATTTGGACACAGGGTGAGGATTATCACACACTGGGGCCTATCATGGGGTGGGGGTATGGGGGTGGGATAGCATTAGGAGAAATGCCTGATGTAGACAACAAGTCGACGGGTGCAGGAAACCAACATGGCATGTGTATACATGTGTAACAAACCTGCAAGTTGCTCACATGTACCCTGGAACTTAAAGAATATATATATATATATATTTATATAGATAGATAGATAGATAGATAGATAGAGAGATAGATAGATAGATTGTAGCAATTCGTTCACATCTTCAGGCCCCTCTTCTAATTGTAGTGCATTTGCTATTTCCACCATATCTGCATTTACTTCCTCCACTGAAGTTTTGAATCTCTCACCGTTGTCCATGAAGGTTGGCACCAACTTCTTCTAAACTCCTTTCAGTGTTGATGTGTTGACCTTCTTTCATGAATGATTGTTATTATACTCAATGATATCTAGAATGGTATATTTTTTCCGAAGGTTTTCAATTTATATTGCTCAGATCCATCAGTAGAATTAGTATAGCAGCTATTTTCTTATGAAATATATTACTTAAATAATAAGATTTGAAAGTTGAAATTACTCATTGATCAGTGAGTTCCAGAATGGATGCTGTGTTAGATGAAATGAAAACATTAATCTCTTTGTACTTTTCCATCAGAACTCCTGGGTAACCAAGTGCATTGTCAATGAGTAGTAATATTTTAAAGAAATATTTTATTTCTGAGCAGTAGGTCTCAACATGGGCTTAAAACATTCAGTAAACCTGCTGTAAACACATGAGTTGTCATCCAGGCTTTGTTTTTCCACTAATGGAGTACAGGCAGAGCAGTTATAATGTAATTATTTAGGGCTGTAGGATATTCCAAATGGCAAATGAGCACCCACTTCAACTTAAAGTCACAAATTGCATTAGCCCCTAACAAAAGAGTCAGCCTGTACTTTGAAGCTTTGAATCGGTATTCATTTCCCTTTAGCTATGAAAGCCCTAGATTGCATTGCATTTAAAGTGAATGTCGTTTCATATACATTGACTATCTTGACACCTTGACCTTCCTTAAATGTATTGAATAACTTGCAATTTAATTATCAACACTTGCTGCTTCACCATACACTGTTATTTTATGCAGATGGCTTCTTAAACTCATGAATCAATCTCTGTTAGTGTCAAACATTTGTTCTACAGAATCCTCATCTCTCAACCTTCATAGAATTAGAGAGTTAGGGCCTTGCTTTGAATTAGGCTTTGGTTTAAGGGAATGTTGAGAGTAATTTGATCTTCTATCCAGACCACTAAAACTTACTCTTTATCAGCAATACAGCTATTTCCCTTTCTTATATTTTATGTGTTCACTGGAATAGCACTGTTAATTGCTTTTGTGTTTTATAAAGATCTCCAGGGGATGTGCAGTAGCCTTGGAAACACTAGATTAATGTCTAAACAGTGAGCATAGTTACTATTTTTATTGGGATTTAATTAATTATCAGTCATTCCATTAGTTATTGACTAGATTAAACACAAGCTGTCTGTATATTTTATATCTACATACAGTTTTAATCAAAGTAGTGGAAAACTAAAAAAAAAAAAAAAAAAAAAAGAGAAAAGAAAAAAATTATTCCAATATATTAATACTTCACAAAACAGTGGCTCTTCTTGTTTCCATGACAGGTGTACATGAATTTTGTCACAATCTTTTTTCACTTTATTTTAATCTATCTCAACAGTGTCACCTATTGACAAGTCCGGGAATGAGTATATGTACTCTCTTTTCATAAACAACTTGTGGAGGCAAGTATTTTTGTATTATGAGTGTCTTGCTCTTTTCTTCCACTTCATATTTTATTCTGTGTGTTTTCTCCATCTTATTTATCAGCAGCAAGCATCTCTTTAAATCTATTTTGCTTTATCCTCGAGTTTTGCTTGCCTCAAAAGGAAATAAGGTTTACATTATATTTATTATTTGTTTATCTACAAATGTTCTAATAATGCAACATTAGCATAATATTATGTATGATTTCTTACATTGAATTTACCAGAAATTGTGTTACATGACTTTTGTACTTTAATTTAATTCTTAATAGATTCCTGGGAAAAGTATTATTATTGAACTTTATACTAATAGGCTCAACTCTCTTTGTCACATGCCATTATGGGCCTTTAATCAGCTTGTCAATGTAAGAAACAAAATAAATTACAAAAGCGTGGTTGAGATCATAGACCTGAACACCACAAGCAGATTTTCCATATTGATTTCCTGTAAATGATTACAAAGAATACTATATATTTAATGATCTTATTTATACATTTTATCTACCAATATTTCAGCCATGATGTTTATTGCAGTTATTTAATACTTACATATTAGTATTTTGGAATCTTACCAGTTAGCCAAATATTTATATGTTTCTGTTAAAAAAAGAGAAATTTTAAATTCCAGACTACTCAGCTATAACCAAACTTTTGGAACATGCTCACATTAGGTTGAGCATGGTCTGAAGACACTTAAATCAAATTATAACCCCATTTACTAATAGAAACATAAATATCTAAATAAATTATTATAATTAAAATCAAATAATGGTCAAATGGATTATTATAACATCACCAAAGCTATGTCACGTTCATTTTACCTAACTGCAAGATTTCTTGGGATATCTTCTAGTATTTTTAATTTATATGAAATATTACAAACTGAAAATATAGTTTTAAGCACTTAAATAAGTGCCCATAGTCTCGCTACCTAATACAGAACATAAAAGTATATTGCCATGTTGTCAGTACATATCCTTTAAAAGTGATACATGGTGTGTAGGTGGAGGGATATTGATGTTGGTGGAATAGGAAACCCATGTTCCTTTTTTCCTCACAGAGAAATGGACTTAACAAATACACACACACACACACACACACACACACACACACACACACACATATATATATATATAGAGAGAGAGAGACCAAATTACCTTTATGAAAACTCCAGAAACAAGTTAAAACATCGCAGCATCCCAGACAAGAGCAAAGCCAAGAAGAACTTCACTGAAATTGCTAAGAAATTTCACAGAATTGTCTCACTATAGAGAACAGCCAGTACAACATGACACAGTTAGGAGAAAATTCCCTAGCCATAGCTTCCCCCACAGGAAAGAAAGACAAAAGTAAAGGGTGCTTTAATGTTCTAGCTTTTGGAGGGACTGCACAAGGGGCTAGTTTCTCTAATCTAACTCAAAGAAATCCCAGGAACTAGCAGAATTCAGATGCCTGTGAGCTACTGAGAAAAAACCGCGTTTGGCAGTGTTAAAAAGGCTGCCCTACCACAGAATGACAGCAGAGGGAACAATAGACTACAAACTCCTAAAGAGGATGTAGGGAAACAAAAAATTTTTAGCTGGGTAATTACATACAAAAGCTGAGAGAAGACACATTCCCAGAAAAGGTTTGCGAGATCCGCAGAATCTCTAGCTAGTGTGACTAGTGAACACAGTCTTTTGTACCAAGTTAGGTGGTAAACAATGGGAGATGCAGCTATTTTTCAAATACCCAAATTGTAGCAAAAGAACACAAGGCACACACACACACACACACACACACACACACTCACCACAAAACCATTGCCCAATGAAGGGAACAAAATAAACTTCTAGAAAATAACCCCAAGGAAATGAAGATCGATGAATTACCTGTCAAATAATTCATAATTATCATTTTAAAGATAATTAACTAAGAGAGAACAAAAACAACTATATAAAATAATAAAATAGTTCATATAAAATGAAAATATCAATGAAAAGGTAAAACTCTATAAAAAAGAGTTGAACAAAAATTCAGAAGCAGAAAAAAAATTAACTGAATTTTAATATTCACTAGAGGAGCACATGAGAAGACATTATCAAACAGATAAAAAACATACACACTTAAGAACATAGATTATTTGAAATTATTCAGGCAGGGGATCAAAAATGTAAAGAAAAAAATACACAATAAAAAAGTGAAGACAACCTAACTAATTTATAAGACACCATCAAGCTAACCAATAAAGCATTATGAGAGTCCCAGTAGGTGCAGCGTGCCCAAGATGGCTGAACAGGAACAGCTCCAGCCTCCAGTTCTCAGCATGAGTGACGGAGAAGACAGGTGATTTCTGTATTTTCAACTGAGGTACCAGGTTCATCTCACTGGGGAGTGCCTGACAATCGGTGCTGGTCTGCTGGTGCAGCCTGACCAGCGAGAGCTGAAGCAGGGCAAGGCATCGCCTCACCTGGGAAGTGCAAGGGGGAAGGGAATCCCTTTTCTTAGCCAAGGGAAACTGAGACACACAACACCTTGAAAATCGGGTAACTCCCTCCCTAATACTGCACTTTACCAAGGGTCTTAACAAACAGCACACCAGGAGATTATATCCCACACCTGGCCCAGAGGATCCCACACCAACAGAGCCTCCCGCATTGCTAGCACAGCAGTCTGAGATCTAACTGCAAGGCAGCAGCGAGGCTGGGGGAGGGGGACCCGCCAACACTGAGGTTTAAGTAGGTAAACAAAGTCGCCTGGAAGCTCAAACTGGGTGGAGTCCACCACAGCTCAAGGAGGCCTGCCTGCCTCTATAGACTCCTCCTCTGGGGACAGGTCATAGCTAAACAAAAAGCAGCAGAAACCTCAGCAGAGGTAAATGCCACTGTCTGACAGCTTTGAAGAGAGCAGTGGATCTCCCAGCATGGAGGTTGAGATCTGAGAACGGAAAGACTGCCTGCTCAAGTGGGTCCCTGACCCCTGTGTAGCCTAACTGGAAGACATCCACCACTAGGTGCAGACCTACACCTCACACCTCACACAGCAGGGTTCACCCCTGAGACAAAGCTACCAGAGCAAGAACCAGACAGCAACACTTGCTGTTCAGCAATATTCTATAATCTGCAGCCTCTGCTGCTGATACCCAGGAAAACAGGGTCTGCAGTGGACATCAAGCAAATTCCAACAGACCTACAGCTGAGGGTCCTGATGGTTAGAAGGAAAACTAACAAACAGGAAGGACACCCACACCAAAACCCCATCAGTACATCACCATCATCAAAGACCAATGGCAGACAAAACCACAAAGATGGGGAAAAAGCAGGGCAGAAAAGATGGAAATTCAAAAAATCAGAGGGCATCTCTCCCTCCCAAGGAACACAGCTCATTGCCAGCAATGGAACAAAGCTAGATGGAGAATGACTTTGATGAGTTGAGAGAAGAACGCTACAGTCGATCAAACTTCTTAAACTAAAGGAGGAACAACGTAACCAGTGGAAAGAAACTAAAAACCTTGAAAAAAGAATGGATGAATAGATAACTAGAATAATCAATGCAGAGAAGACATTAAAAGAACTGATGGAGATGAAAACCATAACACGAGAAATACATGACAAATGCACAAGCTTCAGTAACTGACTCGATCAATGGGAAGAAAGAGTATCAGCGATTGAAGATCAAATGAATGAAATGAAGCAAGAAGAGAAGTGTGGAGAAAAAACAGTAAAAAGAAGTGAACAAAGCCTCCAAGAAGTATGGGATTAAGTGAAAAGATCAAATCTACATCTGATTGGTGTGCCTGAAAGTGATGGGGAAAATGGAACCAATTGGAAAACACTCTGCAGCATATCATCCAGGAGAACTTCCCCAACTTAGTAAGGCAGGCCAACATTCAAATTCAGGAAATAGAGAAAATGCCACAACGATACTCCTCGAGAAGAGCAACTCCAAGACACATGATTGTCAGATTCACAAAAGTTGAAATGAAGGAAAACATGTTAAAGGCAACCAGAGAGAAAGGTTAGGTTACACACAAAGGGACGCCCATCAGACTAACAGTAGGTCNCAATGGCAGACAAAACCACAAAGATGGGGAAAAAGCAGGGCAGAAAAGATGGAAATTCAAAAAATCAGAGGGCATCTCTCCCTCCCAAGGAACACAGCTCATTGCCAGCAATGGAACAAAGCTAGATGGAGAATGACTTTGATGAGTTGAGAGAAGAACGCTACAGTCGATCAAACTTCTTAAACTAAAGGAGGAACAACGTAACCAGTGGAAAGAAACTAAAACCTTGAAAAAAGAATGGATGAATAGATAACTAGAATAATCAATGCAGAGAAGACATTAAAAGAACTGATGGAGATGAAAACCATAACACGAGAAATACATGACAAATGCACAAGCTTCAGTAACTGACTCGATCAATGGGAAGAAAGAGTATCAGCGATTGAAGATCAAATGAATGAAATGAAGCAAGAAGAGAAGTGTGGAGAAAAAACAGTAAAAGAAGTGAACAAAGCCTCCAAGAAGTATGGGATTAAGTGAAAAGATCAAATCTACATCTGATTGGTGTGCCTGAAAGTGATGGGGAAAATGGAACCAATTGGAAAACACTCTGCAGCATATCATCCAGGAGAACTTCCCCAACTTAGTAAGGCAGGCCAACATTCAAATTCAGGAAATAGAGAAAATGCCACAACGATACTCCTCGAGAAGAGCAACTCCAAGACACATGATTGTCAGATTCACAAAAGTTGAAATGAAGGAAAACATGTTAAAGGCAACCAGAGAGAAAGGTTAGGTTACACACAAAGGGACGCCCATCAGACTAACAGTAGGTCTCTAGGCAGAAACTATCCAAGCCAGAAGAGAGTGGGGGCCAATATTCAACATTCTTAAAGAGGAGAACTTTCAACCCAAACTTTCATATCCAGCCAAACTAAGTTTTTTAAGTGAAGGAGAAATAAAATCTTTTACAGACAAACAAATGCTTAGAGATTTTCTCACAACCAGGCCTGCCTTACAAGAGACCTTGAAGGAAGCACTAAACATGGAAAGGAAAAACAGGTAGCAACCATTGCAAAAACATGTCAAAATGTAAAGTCCATCAATGCTAGGAAGAAACTGCATCAACTAGCAAGCAAAATAACCAGCTAATATCATAATGACAGGATCAAGTTCACACATAACAATATTAACCTTAAATGTAAATGGACTAAATGGTCCATTTAAAAGACACAGAGTGGCAAATTGGATAAAGAGTCAAGACCCATCAGTTTGCTGTATTCAGGAGACCCATCTCACATGCAGAGACACACATAGGTTCAAAATAAAGGGATGGAGGAAGATCTACCAAGCAAATGGAAAACAAAAAAA
>NW_016807873.1:462100-482374 GCF_001698545.2 Rhinopithecus bieti
ATTTTCTCATCTGACAAAGGGCTAATATCCAGAACCTATAAAGAACTCAAACAAATTTACAAGAAAAAAACAAACAACCCCATCAAAAAGTGGGCAAAGGATATGAACAGACACTTCTCAAAAGAAGACATTCATACAGCCAACAGACACATGAAAAGATGCTCATCATCACTGGCCATCAGAGAAATGCAAATCAAAAGCATGTTGAGATACCATCTCGTACCAGTTAGAATGGCAATCATTAAAAAAATCAGCAAACAACAGGTGCTGGAGAGGATGTGGAGACATAGGAACATTTTACACTGTTGGTGGGACTGTAAACTAGTTCAACCATTGTGGAAGACAGTGTGGCAATTCCTCAAGGATCTAGAACTGGAAATACCCTGTGACCCAGCCATCCCATTACTGAGTATATACCCAAAATATTACAAATCATGCTGCTATAAAGACACATGCACACGTATGTTTATTGTGGCACTATTCACAATAGCAAAGACTTGGAATCTACCCAAATGTCCATCAGTGACAGACTGCATTAAGAAAATGTGGCACATACATACCATGGAATACTATGCAGCCATATAAAAGGATGAGTTTGTGTTTTGTATGGACATGGATGCAGTTGGAAACCATTGTTCTCAGCATACTATCACAAGAACAGAAAACCAAATACCACATGGTCTCACAGGGGTAATATTAATCGGTAATTGAGTTTAAGGCCAAACAATTTTACACCTAAAAAATCTCCCACACAAGGCCGTTGTAGTAAATAGTCACAAACAGGATGAATCATCTTTTGTAATATTTTGAAAACACATACTACAATATGCCCAATCACTTAAATCAATTAACTTTATACTGGTAGATTGATTAACTAAAAGCTAAAATATGACATCTTCTATCATAAACTCATATTAGTTCAGAGATAATGGTTAGATGTTTTACCCAGCAATTAACACTAAAGAAGTACCATCCAGTGTCTTAGTCCATTTGTGTTGCTATAACAAAGTACCACAGATCGGATAATAAAAAAAAAAAAAAAAAAAATAGAAATGTCATTTCCACAATTCTGGAAGCTGAGTAGTACAAGATCAAACCTGCAGTGGGTTTATCAGGTAGTGATAGCCATTCTCTGCTTCCAAAAATGGTGCCTTATTTTTAAATCCTCTGAAAAGCAGGAATACTGTGTTCTCACATGGTATAAGTTAGAAGGACAAAAAGGCTGATCACTGCATCAAGCTTCTTTTATATGGGCCTTAGTTACATTCACTAGCAGGAAACCCTCATGTCCTAATTACCTCTTTAAGGCTCTACTTCATAACACCATCACATTGGCCATTGTTTCAATATGAAGAGTAGTGTGCATAAAGTTCTTTCTTACGTAGACTGGAGTTGCTTAATAAAGGTAATTATTTTCTTACAAAAAAGTAAAGAGGTGTAAACTCTCTCTGATCCTAATTGTTTTGAGAGATGTGAAAGAAACATTTACTGAAAAAGAATCTGAAAGCCTGCAGAGAAGAAAAGTAAATCAATATAATAATAATTATACCAGACATAGAAAGGGTTTACAAGTGACCCTGCAGTTTGCGGATTATCTCTTATTCATACTTTTCAGGAAAAAAAAAAAAATCTTTAGCATTGATTTATATTGATTATAATCCATTTCCTTGAATTGTTTACTTGCCTACTCATACAGTTTGCACACTTGTCCTCACCTATATCTTGTATTGAATAGTAATTCCCAATGTTAGAGATGGGGCTTGGTTGGAGGTGTTTAGAGCATGGGGCAGATGCCTCATAGCTTGGTACTATCCTCACAAGAGTGAGTTTTCATGTAAGATCTGGTTGTTCAAAAGTGTGTGACACCTTTCCCCAACCCCAGGTTGACTCTTGCTCCTGTTTTTACCATGTGATGTGCCTGCCCCACGCCTCCACTCCTTATTTTCTGGCATGATGGTAAGCTTCCAGAGGTCACCCCAGAAGCCAAGCAGATGCCAGCACCAGGCTTCCTATAAAGACTGCAGAAACATGAGCCAATTAAATCTTATTTCTCTATAAATTACCCTATATCAGATGTTTATTTATAGCAATGTAAGGATGGCCTAATACACTCAATTTATTTGTAGTTTAAGGGATATAAGCCTTATATCATGCACTGCCCTAGGGAGAAGAAATGGGCAGCTCTTGGGACGTAGACTGGCTCTGTAGGATTGGGGTAAGACATATAATTCTGATATTTCTTTATCAGTAAGGAGAGAGAGGTGTGAAGAGTACATCTATAGAAAAGGTTTTGAAGACTTCCAGAATCTCTATCAGTCTGAATGAGGAGATATTTTCCTTCCAAAACAAGTCCATAAAGAGTAGAAGAGGCAACTGCTTCCTCAAATACACAGACACCAAAACAAAGCTATAAGAAACATAAAAAATAGGAAAATACAATGCTTCTGATGAAACCAAATAAATATTCAGTAATTAATCATAAAGAAATTGAGATCTATAAATTATTTGGCAAAAGATTCAAAATAATTATCTTAAAATGTCAGTATGCTACAAATGAACAACTCAAATAGGAATAAATGATTTCAAGCATTTATTCAAACAATAAATGAAGAAAATGAGATACTATTGAGATAGAAACCACAAGAAAAAGACAAGCAGAAATTCTGGAGCTGAAGAATACAATTAATACAATAACTGATATGAAAAAATTAAAATTTCTCTATGGCATTGGTTTTAATGGTGTCTCTAATACCTGTTTGTACATAAAGTTTTATTGGAACATACCCATGTCTGTTATTTAATATATTGCCTGTAGGTGCTTTTGCACTACAATGACAGAGTATGTGCAACAGAGCCCATAAGACTTTCAAATCTAAAATGTTTATTATCTGAAATTTTACAGTAAGAGTTTCCTGATCTCTGCTTTGCAGTGAAAAGTTTATTTTCTTCTAATTTATCTATGAATTTAACAATATTAATAAAAATTTATAGCTAAGTATAATTGTATTATTAATAAAGGTTGATTAATACTAATTGTATAAT
This sequence comes from Rhinopithecus bieti, assembly GCF_001698545.2. NCBI lineage: Eukaryota > Metazoa > Chordata > Mammalia > Primates > Cercopithecidae > Rhinopithecus > Rhinopithecus bieti. The sequence goes on from NW_016807873.1 coordinate 465,143, forward strand.
ATAATATATAATATAATATATATATTCCCTGAGTAGTGTACACTGTACCCAATGTATAGTCTTGTATCTTGCACCCGCTGCCATCCTTTCCCCCAAGTCCACAAAGTCCAATGTACCATATGTATATGAAAGAATATAAGCTGTCGTATATTTGTAAGAATATTCTTTTTAAAGATTTTAAAATATCCTCACTAATAACACAGTTCTGTTTGTTTGTTTAAGTTTTATGTTTTAATTTTATTGGGTTTTCAATTTTGGTTTATTGAGTTTCTCATGATGCTGGTGTACCAAAGTATTTTCAGAATGTTTTTTCATTTCTTCTTATTTTAGTTAAATATGGTGACAGATTTCTTCAGGCTAAATGATAACATTATTTTCTCTACTTTTTTTTACAGATTATAATAAAAAGAATTTTTTTCTTGGCCATCACCAAATTGTTTAACTGTGTAGTTTGAAATTTCCCTCATAAGATATATATACATATATATGCAGCACAGATCTTTTGTTTTTTTTTATAACAAAACCCAGTTCTGGGAGATTCTGCATCTTCTATCATGAATTATAATCTTGGCTATAACTCACAGATAAACTCTGAAGTAAAATTTTAAAATAAAACCCAGAAGTTACTTCATAAAAAGCAATTACTTAATAAAAAATAAGGCACATATAATATTTTAAATAATTCTCAAGAATAAGAGTTCCTGCTGGTAATATTGTTTTTAAATAAAGAAATGGAACTGAGGAAATTTTAAACCAATAAATCTTCTTAGGTTAAAAAAATGAAATAAAATGCCTGGGGTGAAGCCAACTTGATTATGGTGGATAAACTTTCTGATTTGCTGCTGGATTTGGTTAGCTCATATTTTAATGAGGATTTTTGCATCAACATTTATCATGAATATTGGCCTGAGGTTTTCTTTTTTGTTTGTATCTCTGCCAGGTTTTGGTATCAGGATGATGCTGGACTCAAAGAATGAGATAAAGAGAAGTTTCTCTTTTCAAATTTTGAGAACAATTGCAGTAGAAATAGTAGTTATATCTTTTGTTGAATTAAATTCTTTACCATTATGTAGTGTCCTTTTTAAATTAAATTTATTTTTTATTTTAGTAGGTTTTTAGGGAACAGGTGGTGTTTGGTTAAATAAATAAATTCTTCAGTGGTGACTTCTGAGACTTTGGTGCACCCATCAGCAGAACAGTATACACTGTACCCAATGTGTAGTCTTTTCTGCCTTAACCCCTGATCATCCTTTCCCCCAAGTCTCTAAAGTCCAATGTACCATTCTTACGTGTTTGCATCCTCACAGCTTAGCTCCCCTTGTGAGTGACAGCATATAATATTTGGTTTTCCATTCCTGAGTTACTTCACTTAGAATAATAGTCTCTAATTCTATCCAGGTTGCTGTTGTCAATGTCATTATTCTGTTCCTTTTTATGGCTGAAGAGTATTCATATATATATGAATATATATATATATATAATAGATATATGTATGTACACACACTGTATTTTCTTTATCCACCCATTGATTGATGAACATTTAGACTGGTTCCAGATGTCTGCAATTGTGAATTGTGCTGCTATAAACATGCATGTGCAAGTATCTTTTTTATATAATGACCTGTTTTCCTCTAGGTAGATTACCAGCACTGGGATTGCTGGATCAAAATGTAGATCTACTTTTAGTTACTTAAGGAATCTCTACACTGTTTTCCGTAGCAGTCGTACCAGTTTACATCCCCAAGAACAGTGTAAGTGTTCTTTTTACACCACATCCATGCCAATGTCAATTATTTTCTGATTTTTTTGATTAGGGCCATTCTTGCAGGATAAGGTGGTATTGCATTGTGGTTTTGATTTGCATTTCTCTAATAATTAGTGACGTTGAGCATTTCTCCATATACTTATTGCATATTTGTATATCTTCTTCTGAGAATTGTCTATTTATCTCCATAGCTCACTTTTGATGGGGTTGTTTGTTTTTCTCTTGCTGATTTGTTTTAGTTCTTTGTAAATTTTTGGTATTAGTTCTTTGTTGTTTGAATAGATTGTGAAGATTTCTTTCACTCTGTGGGTTGTCTGTTAACTCTGCTATTATTTCTTTTGCTTTTCAGAAGCTTTTTAGTTTAATTAAGTCCCATCTATTTATCTTTGTTTTTACCTCATTTGCTTTTGGGTACTTGGTTTTGACTAAGCCAACGTCGAAAAGGTTTTCCTGAAGTCTTCTAGAATTTTTATGGTTTTAGGTCTTGATTTAATTATTCGATTCATTTTGAGGTAATTTTTGCATAAGGTGAGAGATGAGGATTTTGTTTCATTCTTCTACGTATGGACTTGGCAGTTATCCCAGCATCATTTGTTGAAAAGGGTATCATTTATCCACTTTATGTTTTTGTTTGCTTTGTTAGAGATCATTTGGCTGTAAGTATTTGGATTTATTTCTGTGCTCCCTATTCAGTTCCAATGGTCTATGTGCCTATATTTATACCGACCAGTACCATACTGCTTTTCTTGACTATTGTTTTATGTTATAGTTTGAAGTCGACTAATGTGATGCCTTCAGATTTGGTCTTTTGCTTATTCTTGCTTTGATTTTGTGGGAAGTTTTCTGGTTCTACAAGAATTTTATAATTGTTTTTTCTAATTCTGTGAAGAATTATGGTAGCATTTTGATGGGAATTGCATTAAATTTGTAGATTGCTTTTGACAGTATGATCATTTTCACAATATTGATCCTACCTGTACATGAGCATTTGATGTTTCCCTTTGTTTGTGTCCTCTACAATTTCTTTCAGCATTGTGTTGTAGTTTTCCTCATAGACAACTTTCACCACCTTAATCAGATATATTACTAAGTATGTTGTTTTATTTTCTATTTGTTTTAGCTATTGTAAAAGGAGTTGAGCTCTTGATTTGATTCTCAACTTGGTTGCTGGTGGTAAAAAGCAGAGCTAATGATTTGTGTACATTGCTTTTGTATCCCAAAACTTTGCTGAATCCATTTACCAGTTGTAGAAGTTTTTTGATGATTTTCTAAAGTTTTCTAGGTATATGATTATATCATGAGTAAACATCAACAGTTTGAATTCCTCTTTACCAATTTGGATGACCTTTATTTCTTTCTCTTGTCTAATTGCTCTGGCTGGGACTTCCAGTACAATGTTGAAGAGAAGTGGTAAAAGGGGGCATCTTTGTCTTGTTCCAGTTTTGAGGGGGAATGTTTTCAACGTTTTCCCATTCAGTATAATGTTGACTGGGGTTTGCCATGGATGGCTTTTATTAGTTTAAGGTATGTCTCTTCTACGTCAATTTTCTGTGTATTTTAATCATAGAGGGATGCTGGATTTTGTCAAATGCTTTTTCTGTTTCTATTGAGATGATCATGTTGTTTTGTTTTTAATTTTGTTTATGTGGTGCATTACATATATTGATTTACATAAGTTAAACAATCCTTGTCTCTCTGATATAAAGCCCACTTGATCATGGTGGGTTATCTTTTTGGTATACTGTTGGATTTGGTTTCCTAATATTATGTTGATGATTTTTGCATCTATGTTCATCAGGGATATTGGTCTGTAGTTTTTTTGTTGTTGTTATGTCCTTCCCTGTTTTTGGTATCAGCACGATACTGGTTTCATAGAGTGAATTAAAGAACACCCCCATCTTTCTTTATCTTTTAGAATAGTGTCAATAAGGCTTGTGCCAGTTCTTCTTTGAATATCTAAGGGAATGCAGCTGTGAATCTGTCTGATCCTGGACTTGTTGGCAAATTTCTTAATTACCATTTAAATACAGTTGTTTGTTATTGGTCTGTTCAGAGTTCCTAAAATATTTCTGGTTTAATCTAGGAAAGATGTATATTTCCAAGAACTTATCCATCTCCTCTAGGTTTTCTAGTTTATGCGTGTAAAATTTTCTCAGGATCCTTAGAGAGTCACTTTGCCAGCCAGAGACCTCTGCGGCCAGTCTTCCCTCTGCTTGAGTTTTGATTGTGCCCACAGGCTTATTCCACCCACTCAGGCCAGCAGGCTACTCTCAGCTCACACTCAGATCCCATGCCTGCCAAGGGCAAGGAAAGCACAGAGCAGCAAGGGGTGTGATGGCGAGCAAGTGCAGGGTCGAGCCACTGCACACAGCCAAGCATACCAACTGCTGTGGCATGGTGGGCAGTTTCAGGCACTAGCACAGGCACCAGTGCCATACGAAACTGTGGCTGGACCGGACATACAACAAGTGACTTCGGCTGCAGCCACCAGAATCTGGACACAGGAAACACGGTGGTGCCTGAAAGCTCGGAGACACCAGAAACAGCAGAGCCCCCAAAGAGGGGGTTACAGAACGTCATATCACTGATTCTGTAAGCCCAGAGGTCTGGGGTCTGAAAAGGGCAACAGTTCATTTTTCCTTATTGCCTGCAGTGCAGCAAGTTGTGGGCTGTCTTTGGTGGAGGGCTTGTTTCAGCCTGTTTGTGTTACAACCCTTTCTGTCTTGCAACCCTGCTCTGGCCCCACTACTGCTTCTCATTGTGTGGGTCAGCCATCCGGCACCAGCGGAGGGTGGGAGGGCTATTGTATATATTGTCTTACAGCCCCTTTAGCTCCTGCCAGCAGCTTGGCAAGCCGGCCAGGGAAGTATTACAGCCCCTACAGCTCCTGCCCACAGTTCAGTGAGGTGGCCAGGGAAATGGTACAGCTTCTTTATTTCCTGCTGTTCAACAGGTCCCAAGTTCCTTTCCTGTATCCAGGAAGATTTAGGTTACATGGACAACTGGATAGTGAACAAGGCAAAGAGGAGCTTTATTAAGCAACAGAACAGCTTTCAGAAGAGAGGAGACCTGAAGTGGGTGGCTCCTATCTGCACACAGCCAAGTTATCCCAAGGGGTGTCTGAATACGACTGAGTCCCGGGTTTTATGGCCTCCGAATGGAGAAAGTGCATGCTGATTGGTCCATGGGCAGAAGAAAGTGCATGCTGATTGCTCTATGGGCAGTCATGGACTGCCCTGTAAGAAGCACCATCTAATTGGCCAACATACATCAAGAAAGTTCTCACTCTGGGTTGCAGACTTCACCCAAAACTGGCAGCCTGGCCTCAGGCTTCAGGCCATCCCTGACTTGAAGATGGGGTTTCACAAGGGACTTGCTCCTTCCTGACTAGGAACTTGCCTGCCAACTGAAGCCATCAATTTCCCCTCTGAAGAGGCACACCTAACTGCCTTTAGGATAGGGATAATTATCATTCTTAACTGCTTCTTGCTGACCCCCTGTCAGCACAAATGCCTCCTGCATTGTTTGGGGGAAAGCAGCAGTCAGATATTTCTCAGAGGCCTATTTAACGTTCCCAGTAAACAGACAGCCATCATCCAAGGCTGCGGTTGCATTATCACTTGGAGTTTAATGGCTTCTTGGTGAGAAGAAACAAATTTTAAGAGGATGTTAAGTATGCATAGACCAAATATGAATATTATACAAAGAGGATCTAAAAGAAAACATCTAGTGCCAAAGATAACAGAAATAAGAAGTAAAATAGACTAATTATTCTGAAAACAATATTGTGGCTAGAGCTGTTTTATACTAGTGAAATAAATTAAAATTTTTATGGAGGAGCTTAAACTTTTGAAATAAAAATAACTGTTTAGGGGTGTAGATAATCCCTTGGGAGTTCAGGGTTAAGGAGTCCTTGAAAAAAACCGCTTACGGTGAGGAATAGAACAAAGGTGAGAACAGTAAGCAAGCGGTCTCCTCACTTACAGCTTAGGGGTTGGGAAAAATATTGACTTAAAGGTTTTCCTGGGACACTCTCCCATAGTAGTGCTAAAAGAGGAAGAGTGGGATTAGATTGGACAGGAGCAGTGAAAGACTTGCTCCAGTGACCAGAAGGAGATTCACCTTCCACCCTTCAACTTCCAGAAACACCCAGGCCAAGGAGGGAGGCACAGGAACCCTCAGTCATGCTGGACCATTTGGATTGGTCCTGGCGACCTGTGCCTCTGGGGACAGTCCACCCTGTAGTGCTTCCCATCACAAATTAGACAGGGTCACGTTGGCTTCCTTATGTTGCTTGGGCAGTTTTTCATAAAGTGACCTGGCTTGCCACATTTGTAGCAGTTAACAGGTGCATCTTGGGGACTCTGGGTTTTGTTAGCCTGCAAGGTGGCTATTAGAGCCTCTGTCTTTGTTTGTGTGTCTCCTCTCTCTCTCTCTCTTTGGCTTTGTCTCAATCTTTATTTAAAAGATCAAGTTGTCCACTTTCAGGAGGTTCTTTAAAATACTATCGGGTCCCATGACCTGCTTCTTCAGCTTTCTCCTGATATCAGGGGCCACCTATAAAAAACTTATCCTTTAGGATCAGTTGTCCCTCTACTGAATCAGGAGATAGAGAGGTTTGCTTTACCAGGGCTCCTTGTAGCCTTTGCAGGAAGGCAGTGGGATTCTCATCTAATCCCTGGTTGATCCAGGATGGCTTGGAATAATTGAGAAGCTTAGTTTGAGTTTTTTGTAAGCCCTCCAGTATGCACACCTGAAAGTGTTTCCTCTTCCCTTCTCCCATTTCATAGTGGGGTCCCATCTAGCGTCCTCCAATGGTATCTTTCCAATTAGATAAGACTCATCTCTAGCACTATGTAAAATGTAAAGCTCATCCCCCAAATTTTCTGCCACTTACAGGGCAACCAGCAGCAGTCAGCAATTGATTGGTTGCCGGTCTTCTGCAGCAGTCAAAGTTTGATTCAAAAGTAACATAAAGTCCTTTCAGGAGAGTTTACATATTTGGGTTAAATTCTGGAAAGCCTCTATATACCTGTCAAGGTCATCTGTAGACTTGGCAAGATCTCCCTTAATTTGCCTTAAGTCTTGTAGGGAAAAGGGGACCTGGAACTCAATGGAGCCATATTGACTAGACATCTGTTGCAGTGGCAGAAGCAAGACTTGGACCTACCTAAAATAAATATTTCAAGGGTGGGACAAGCTTGACAGAAAACCTGGGTAGGGTGGAATGGAGGAGCTTAACTCCCCCACTAGAGGCACCTCTAAAGTTTTCTTCTCTAGTTCCTTGAAATTGCCCTTTGCAGTCTTTCCTGAGATGGCCACTAGGAGGGCTGAATCCATCCTATAACATTGGTAAGGGTCCAGATTACCCTGTAAAACAAAGAAAGCCTGCACATATGAGGCCTTGGACCATTTGCTCTTATGTTTACAGAAAAGATCCAGCTGCAGGATGATACTGAAATTAATCCTTCCTGAGGCCAATATTCTCTTTCCTGCAGAAGATAATCTGGTCACACCTTTGTACAAAGGAAACATGAGGTGCTTTTCTCCAGAATCTGAGTTTCAAAAAAGTCCCGGTGATTCAGGATACATTCCAGAGGAATGTAGGATGAAAATGATTGGTTATTAATCTAAAAGGGAGGGGAAAAGCTATCCCTTAGTCCCTCTGTCTCTTCCAGTGAAAACCCAGGGTGTGTGATGGAGAGAAAAAAAAAAAGTGTCCTCTTTTTCTCTTCTGTTCTTATATCTCCGAGTCTGGTGACTCTTGCAGGTGCCACCCAAGAATGCGAGTGAAACCTCCACCCATGTAGCAGGCAGGCCTGGTGTGTAGGAATATTTTCACTTACCTATTTGCTATCCTCCCACTGTTGGTAACCTAAGGATTCCCTAGACCTCATCTATACCACAGATGCAAGCATAACCTACATCCAAGAAGTGGAAAGGCCTATTAGGCAGAGATAGTTCTAACCTTCCACTGTAACTGCCTTCAGGTCCCTTGATCTACTTTTCCTGATTAGGTCTTCAAATCAAAGCTTGAAATAAAATTTGGCATTAAAAAAGTGTCTCAGGGAAATGTATGAACCCATTTAATTAAGTCCCAGGTGGCCCTTGCCAAATTGTAGTCAGCACCCAGCAGTGCAGTTCTTTCACTCATTCCCTGTCATAAGCAGAATTCTAAGGTGAAGCTGTAGAACCAGGTCCTCCTCAAACAAGGGCATGCAGATTGGAGACCTGGTCCAACAAGATGGTTCCCAAGAGGAAAAGGTCAATCTCTCTCATAGAAAAAACTCCCTGTATTTGCAGGACTTTACTGACTCCTGACAAGGTGGAGGAAATAGAAACAAACAAACAAACAAACAAACAAACAAACAAAAAACCTGATGTTCAGGGGAGGAGAAAGTGTCTTGGGGAAAAAGCCTCTTGCCCTATGCAAATGGCTTCTTTCAACAGGGGAAAAAAGCCTCTCAATTGTTACATCTGCCTTGCTTCTAATAATAGACAGATACTACATTATTCTGTTTTGCTCTCCTGGTGACAAACCAAATGCTCATTCTACGGAGTAATATTATCTCTGTGGTTTGCAACAACACCTTTTGCTTAGAATGTAAAAAGAAGATATCAGCCATGGCAGTCTTTGAAAGAAAAAAATAAATAAAATGCAATAGGAAAGCCTAGGGATCTTAATGCAAACACCCTAACAGGCAGCCAGGAACTGGAGTTATTCCAGAGGCCTTTGGATAACACCGATGTGTATAGCCTCAGTCAGATACCCTCAGTTGCCCCAGGACCTCCTTCCACTCAGACATGATGGCTAGACCTCCATGAAGGGAAACTGGTTTCAAACAGAATCAGCATTCCCAACACCCAAGGGAGATGGGGAATTGACAGTGTTCTCCCCAGCAAGCCTGTCCACTATGTGTTAAGTTTGAGAGCCATGCTAGTCACTTTTGACTGGTTGACAGAAGTCCGGTGTTTTACTTTCATTTTGGCCATTGTGGAGTTTAGGGACTCTGAAAAAAAAGAAGTATGATTTTACTCACTTTTTAAAATTGTATCCATCCTACAATATTGGCAAAGGTTCAGGTTACCCTGTAAGGCAAAGCAAGCCTACACGTATGAGGCCTTGGACCATTTTCCCTCACAGATTCTGGGTGAGCTCCCCAGAAATATCTCAGGATCCTTAGGGTACCGCCACAGCAGCTGGAAACCTCTGTGGCTGGCAGTGCCTCTGCTTGAGTTTGATTGCACCTGCTGGGCTCTTTCCGCCAACTTGGCCTGGCAGGCTACACTCAGCTCATGCTCCCAGCCCAGATCCCACACCTGCCAAGGGCAAGCCAGGTGTGGAACAATTAGCAGTGTGTAAACAAGTGAGCATGGGTTCTGGCAACTGTGCACAGCCAGGCATGCCAGCTGCTGTGGTGAGGTGGGTAGCTTAAGGTACCAGCACAGGATCTGGCTTTATATGATGCTGTGGCTGGACTACACTTACTGTAAGTGGTAGAGAGAGGGAGGGCTATAGTGTTACACCCCCTTTAGCTCCTGCCCACAGCTTGGTGAGATGGACAAGAAAGTGATACAGCTCCTTTCACTCACACCGTTCAGCGGGTCCCAAGTTCTTGCCTCGTGACCATGAAAAATGAGGTTACAGAGACAACAGGATGGTGAGCAAGGCTTTATTGAGTGACAGAACAACTCTCAGCAGAGAGGAGACCTGATGTGGGTAGCTCCTATCTTATAGGGAGTTCATCCCAATGAACATCTGAGTCTTGCTGTTTCTGGAGTTTTTATGGGCCCAGAATGGAGGAAGTTCATGCTAATTGGTCTATGGACAGCCATGGGTGGGCCTGGAAAATCCATCATCCAGTTGGCCAAAGGGCATTGAGGAAGTTCTCTCTTGATGGTGGGCTCCACTCAAAACTGTCAGCCCAGCCCCAAGGTTTCAATCTGTCCCTGGCTTAAAGGTGGAGTTTCACAAGGGATCCACACATTTCCACCTAGGAACCTGTCTGCCTCCCACCAGTATCAAAGGTATTCATAATAGCCTTGAAGAATCCTCTGTCTTTCTATGGCATCAGTTATCGTATCTCTTGTTTTGTTCCTAATTGAGTTTATTTGGATCCTCTCTCTTCTTTTTTTGGTTAATCTCGCTAATGGTCTATCAATTTTATTTATCTTTTCAAAGAACCAGCTTTTTGTTTCATTTATCTTTGGTATTGTTTTGTTTCAATTCCATTTAGTTCTGCTCTGATATTTGTTATTTATTTTCTTCTGCTGGGTTTGGGTTTAAATTGTTCTTTGTTTCTCCAGATCTGCAAGGTGTGAGCTTAAACTGTCTATTTGTTCTCTTTCAAATTTTTGATGTAGGCTAAGACTTTCTTCTTAGCACCACTTTTCTTGTATTCCAGAGGTTTTGATAGGTTGTATCACTATTATCATTCATTTCAATTTTTTTTTAGTTTTTATGTTGATTTTATTCTTGACCCAATGATAATTCAGTTGCAGGTTATTTAATTTCCACATATTTACATAGTTTTGAAGGTTTCCTTTGGAGACGATTTCCAATTTTGTTTTACTGTTTTCTGAGAGAGTGCTTGATATAAGTTTGATTTTCTTAAATTTGCTGAGATTATGTTGTGGCTCATCACATGGTTTATGTTAGAGAATGTTCTATGTGCTGATAAGTATAATGTATATTCTGCAGTTCTTGAGTGGAATGTTTTGTAAATATCTGTTAAGTCCTTTTTTTGTATGGAATAATTTACATCTATTGTTTCTTTGTTGACTTTCTGGCTTAATGACCTGTCTAGTTCTGTCAGTGGAGTATCAAAGTTCCCTACTATTACTGTGTTGCCATCTATATCATTTCTTCGGTCTAATAGTGATTGTTTTATCAATTTGGGTCCTCCAGTGTTAGGTGCATATATATTTATGATTTTGATATTTTCTTGTTGGACTAGTCCTTTTATCATTATATAATGTCCCTCTTTGTCTTTTTAAACCTCTGTTACTTTGGCCGGGCGCGGTGGCTCAAGCCTGTAATCCCAGCACTTTGGGAGGCCGAGACGGGCGGATCACGAGGTCAGGAGATCGAGACCATCCTGACTAACACAGTGAAACCCCGTCTCTACTAAAAATACAAAAAAAAACTAGCCGGGCGAGGTGGCGGGCGCCTGTAGTCCCAGCTACTCGGGAGGCTGAGGCGGGAGAATGGCGCAAACCCGGGAGGCGGAGCTTGCAGTGAGCTGAGATCCGGCCACTGCACTCCAGTCCGGGCGACAGAGCGAGACTTCGCCTCAAAAAAAAAAAAACCTCTGTTACTTTAAAGTTTGTTTGATCTGATGTAAGAACAGCTATTTCTATTTGCTTTTGGTGTCTATTTGCATGCAAAATCTTTTCTCATCCTTTTACCTTAGGTTTATTTGAGTCCTTATGTGTTAGATGAGTCTCCTAAAGACAGCAGAAACTTGTTTGGTGAATTCTCATCCACTCTGCCATTCTTATCTTTTAAGTGGAGCTCTTAGGTCATTTATATTCAATGTTAATATTGAGATGTGAAATAATATTCTATTCATTATGCTATTTGTTACCTGAGTAGCTTGGCATTTTTTCATTGTCTTATTGTTGTATAGATTCTTTAAGATTTATGCTTTAAGGAGGTTCTATGTTGGTGTATTTTCAGGATTTGTTTCAAGATTTATAGCTTCTTTCAGCAGTTCTTGTAGTGCTGGCTAGGCAGTGTTGAATTCTCTCAGCATTTATTAATCTGGAAAAGACTATCTTTCTGTCATTTATGAAGCTTAGTTTCACTGAATGCAAAATTCTTGGCTGATAATTGTTTTATTTAAGGAAGCTAAGAACACCACTCCAATCCCTTCTAGCTTGTAGGGTTTCTTCTGAGAAATCTGCTGTTAATCTGATAGGTTTTCCTTTGTAGGTTACCTGATGTTTTTGCCTCAGAGTTCTGAAGATTCTTTTTTTTTTTTTTTTTTTTTTTAACTTAACTTTAGATAACCTGATGACTGTGTGCCTAGGCAATGATCATTTAGTAATAAATTTCCCAGGTGCTCTTTGAGTTTCCTGTATTTTGATGTCTAGATCTCTAGTAAGGCCAGAGAAGTTTTTCTTGATCATTTTCTCCAATATGTTTCCCAGACTTTTACATTTCTCTTCTTCCTCAGAAACATCAATAATTCTTATATTTGGACATTTAACATAGTCCCAACCCTATTGGAAGCTTTGCTCCTTTTTTGAAGTTAGCTTTTCTTTGTCTTTGATAGATTGAGTTGATTCAAAAGCCTTGACTTTGAGCTTGTTCAATTTTATTTCTGAGAGTTTCCAGTGCATTTTGCATTTTTCTAAAGTGTGATTTTGATTTCCAGAGACTTTTTTATTTTAATTTATGCTATTTTACTGAAGATTTTCCTTTTATATCCTGTATCATGTTTTTGATTTCTTTAATTTGGAGTTTAGCTTTCTCTGGCTCCTTCTTGATTAACTTAATAGTCTACCTTCTGTTTTTTTTTTTTTTTTTTTCCTGATAATTCAGATATATCATCTTGGTTTGAATGCATTGCTGGTGAGCTGGTATTATTATTTAGAAGTGTTAAAGGACCTTGTTTTGTCATATTACCAAAATTGTTTTTCTGGTCCCTTCTCATTTCAGTAGACCGTGTCACAGGAAAGATATGGGACTCAAGATTCAAATTCTTTTGTGCCACAAGGTATTCCCTTGATGTAGTGCTTTCCCCCTTTCTCTACGTATGGGGCTTCCTGAGAGCTGAACTGCAGTGATTGTTTTTGTTCTTCTGGGTCTGTCCACTCAGTGGAGTTACTGGACTCTGGCCTGTACTGGAAAGTGATTGCAAAGAGTCCTGTGATGTGTTCCATCTTCAGGTCTTTCAGCAGTGGATATCAGCATGTGCTTTGGTGGAGGTTGCAGAGGAGTGAGGTAAACTCTGTAAGGGTCCTTGGTTGCATTTTTGTTCAGTGCACTGGTTTTATGTTGGCTGACCTCCAGACAGAAGGTGGTACTTTCAAGAGCACATCACCTGCAGTACTATAGGAAGAATGCAAACTTTTCCTAAGGATGCCTGGTTAAGTATTAAGGTTTCTCAGGAGGTGAGCAAGGCAATAGAAATCCCAAGATATTATGACTGTTGTCTTTGGCTATCTGAATGGGTAGAAAAAAATTTCCAGGTTGGGGCATGAATAGGTGTGTCTGAGCTCAAACTCTCTTTTGGCAGGGCTTGCTGGAGCTGCTGTGGTGGATGGAGGTGTAGTTCCAAGGCCAATGAAGTTATATTCCCAGAGGGATTATGGATATCTCTACTGAGTCATACAGGTCACCAGGGAAGTGGGGAAATGCCAGCAGTAATAGGCCTCACCCTGCTATCATGCAGCCTGCAGTCCTAAAGCCTGGTCTCACTCCCATCATGCCCCACCCCCCACCCCACCAACAGAATTGGGTCTATTTTTATGCAACCAGTGACCAAGGCTGAGAACTTGCCCAGTACCACAAGCCTCCCCACCTAGAAAGCAAGCAGACTCAGTTTTTCAGCATCTCAGGAAACCTGCAGTGGTGATCCATTTCCTTCAAAGTATCTGTGAATTTTCTTACCTTTCCTGATGTGTTCCTGCCATAGTTCTTGGAGAAAAAGTTCATGACATGAGTTCCAACACACCGCTCTGTCCATTTGAGTAGAAGCTGCAAACTGGTCCTGCCTCATTTTCATTATCTTAATCCTATACATCTGTAGCATCCTTCTATGTCATTTATCTATCTTTGTTGGTTTAAAGTCTGTTTAGAAAGAAATTAGAATTGCAACCCCTGCTTTTTTATGTTTTTTTTTTTTTATTATTTTCTTGTTAGATTATTTTCCATTTGTTTATTTTGAGCCTATATATGTCACTGCAGGTGAGATGGGTCTCTTGAACACAGCATATCAATGGGTCTTCGTTCTTTTTTATTTTTTTATTTTATTTTATTTTATTTTATTTTATTTTATTTTACTTTATTTTATTTTATTTTTTTTTACTACAGATGTCCTTTAATGGGTGAATGGTTAAACAAACTGGTACATCCATGCAATAGAATACTGTTCGGCAATGGAAAGAAATGAACTATTGGTACATAACAACCGGGTGCATCTTAGGAGCATTATGCTAAATGAAAAAGGCCAGTCTCAAAAAAGCATATATAATACATGCTTTAATTTTGTAACATTTTTGAAGTGACAGTTTTAGAAATGGAGAATGGAATAGTGATTTCTAGGGTATAGGGACGTTGGAAGCAGGAAGCAACTATAAAGCGGGTAGCACAAGGAAGCCCTTGGTGGTGATGAAATAGTTCTTTGTTTTGATCTTGGTGGTTAGTTATATGAAATCATAAAGTGATTATGAGAAACTACACTAAAGTATATGTGTATACTTCTGTACAATCCTACACACACACAGATGAACGCAAGTCAAAACTGATGGAGTTTGAACGAAGTGTATAGTCTAGTTAACAATATTGTGCTAATGACAATTTTCTGGTTTTGATGCTATGTTATAGTTTTAAGAGCTGGTATCATTGGATTATGGGGAGAAGTAGGGCAAAGGATTCATAGGATACTACTATTTTTATAATGGTATGAATTTATAAGTTTAAAAAACAAAGTTAGCTAGTCAGATAAAGCTTTGAAATGATTCTGCTGGATTTTTTCACTTTCTGTTAAATCTGGGTTGACAAACAATAGGGTCACTGTTGCAACTGCATAAGCTTTTGTTTTACTTTTGTGTGGCCATTGTCTAAGGCTTGGGAACAGATGACTTTTCATATTAAGTTGGACATGGAAACCTTAGTTCAAACTGCATAAATACCACAACTCAGGAAAATTTTAGAGACAGCAGATTTTCTTTTGAGAGTTTCTAATAACTAAAGTTGTCTCTCCTTTTCTCGTTGCATATTGCTGGTAAGCGTATTTGCTAAAAGTAGAATAGAATCACTATCAGCCCATCATCATTGCCAACATATACACACCCAACCCAAAGTATTTAATATCCCTCTACTATGGAAAAGAGGGCTCAGGAAGCCCGTGGGACTAGGGGTGATCCAGAGCTTCAGGGCTTACGTAGCCTCTTAAAACTGCATTTCCGTATATCCCCTAGCTGTGATTAGTGGTGTCTTTCTGGAACTGCTTATAGCACCTCCTTATTTTAGATGTATTAGTCCTCCTTCACATTTCAAGGATTCTTTAGTTGAATTAAATATTTCTCCACTTTGAGCTGGTACTTGAATTTCTTTTGACAGCCACAAGTTTTGAACGTTGGCAGATGCTAGAATTATGTGGAATTAGATTAAGAAGGTAAGAAACAGATACTTTAGCGTCAGCAATTGTGTGTAAGTCTGTGTATTAGAAAATCACCACTCTTGTAGTCAAAAATAGCCAGATATTGGCAATTTCTTATGGCTTGATCTCATAGCTGTGGAGCAGGAAGAAGCAAGCCCACGCGTAAGTCAATATCATACCCTTATTTATGGAAGAGGGAACACTGCCTAAAAAAGGCTGGTAATTGGTTGATCTCGGATAGATAATTCAGGTCTCTTAGCTTCCAGCTCTGTGCTATTTTTGCTGCAACACACAAAAAATTGCTGCTGAATTATTAGGAAGTCACAGTTGAATGGCATCAACTTTTCCTTTTTAAGTGGAGTTACTCTGCTGTGGCTACTGCAGTGGACGAAGGGAAAAGAAGAAAGAGGCTGAGGAAAAACCACTCCTCTAGTAAAAGACAATGTTGCTTCCTTCTGCTCACCTCCATTTTAAAGATATCTTCTGCTTTTGTCTTTGTGGACTTTGGGGCTGAACAAAATGTGTCTTCTCTCACCTTTCTCTACCGTGCCCAAGCTCTAACTCGCTAGTCCTTCTGGAACTCCTGGAATAAATGGGCAGTTGCATTGCATTTTATGCTCCGCATCTAATATCTGAAAGAGTGAGCTGTGAAAAGTGCTTAAAGGAAAAAATCAGATTGATGACTGTTAAGATGAGATCTCAGGATTAGAAGCAGAATGTTATGGTGGTTAAGAATGTGCACTCACGCAGCCCAAGTTTAAATCCTACTCCACTGCTTACTGGCACTCTCAAATTGGAAAATGACAGTCTCTCTGAGCAGGTTTCCTCCCCTGCAAATTGTGATAATAATAACCCCTACCTCATAAGATTGTTTTGTAAGGATCAACATAAATGTAAATGCCTGTACATGGCAAAGTGATCATTCAAAGCTAGTTCTTACTGTTGTCTTTTTGGAGAGGAAGGTAGATATTGGGATACCTGGGTTCTATTTCTAGGTCTATTTTTAAATTACTTGATTCACTTAGATAGCTCAAGTCACCTTGTTCCAGTTCACCAGAGTGCAGGACAGGGACTGCTTTCAATAGTATGGAAAATGTGATTCCATTTAGCAGTCAGTGTGAACTTTCAGGATATGACTGGAGGAGAAGGAAGTGATCTTTAGCCTCCTTTGCTGTGATGCATCTCAGGCCTGGCAGTTCATAATCCTGTTGTATGCTAACCTCAACTCACCAGTCTGCTGCTGACACTTGTGTTTTTCTTTGTTTGCTAAAATAAGTGATTGAAAAAGTATGGATAGTTAAGAAGGTATCGGGTGAGCTTGCTAGGCTATAGTGTGACGATGCAGGCCTTACTCCTTTCTGAGCTTTCTTTTTATTTGTTTAATTTTGTTTAACATTTAGGTTCAGGGGTACATGTGCAGGTTTGTTATGTAAGTAAACTTGTGTCACGGGGTTTTGTTGTACAGGTTATTTTGTCACCCAAGTACTAAGCCTAGTACCCAATAATTATTTTTCCTCATCCTCTCCCTCCTCCTGCCTTCCACTCTCAAGTAGGCTCAGTATGTCCATGTGTTCTCATCATTTAGCTCCCACTTATAAGTGAAAACATAGGGTATTTGATTTCTGTTCCTGTGTTAGTTTGCTAAGGATAATGGCCTCTAGCTCCATCTGTGTTCCCACAGGGGCATGATCTCATTTTTTTTTTTATGGCTGCATAGTATTCCGTGGTGTATATTTACCACATTTTCTTTATCCAGCCTACCATTGATGGGCATTTAGGTTGATTCCATGTCTTTGCTATTGTGAATAGTGCTGCAGTGAACATATGCATGCATATGTCTTTATGGTAAAAGAATTTGGCCGGATGCAGTGACTCACACCTGTAATCCCAGCACTTTGGGAGGCTGAGGTGGATGGATCATGAGGTCAGGAGATCGAGACCATCCTGGCTAACATGGTGAAACCCCGTCTCTACTAAAAATACAAAAATTAGCCAGGCATGGTGGCAGGCACCTGTAGTCCCAGCTACTTGGGAGGCTGAGGCAGGGGAATGTCGTGAACCCAGGAGACGAAGCTTGGAGTGAGCCAAGATCGTGCCACTGCACTCCAGCCTGGGCAATAGAGCAAGACTCTGTCT
>NW_016807873.1:482729-497831 GCF_001698545.2 Rhinopithecus bieti
CCCCCCCCCGCCCCCCCAATATTCAATGATTCCTTCAGAAATGTTTGCAAGACAGGTCTGGTGGTGACGAATTTCCTCAGCCATTACTTGCATAAAAAGATTCTTATTTTGCTTATTAAATTTTGTTAGTCTGGATATGAAATTCTAGATTGAAATTTATTTTCTTTAAGAATGTTGAATATTGGCCAGCAATTTCTCCTGGCTTCCGGGATTTCAGCTGAGAAATCCTTTGTTAGTCTGATGATCTTCCCATTGTAGGTAATTTGGTCTTTCTCTCTAGTTGTCTTTTACATTTTTTTCTTTATTTTGACTTTGGAGAATCTGATAATTGTTTGCTTTGGGGATGATCTTCTCATGGATTATGTCACTGGGGCTTTCTGCATTTCTAAATTTGAATATTGGCCTCTCTAGCTAGATTGGAAAAATTCTTATGAATGATATCCTGAAATATGCTTTCCAAGTTGATTTCATTGTCCCCATCTGTTTCAGATACACCAATTACTCATAGATGCATTCTTTTCACATAATCTCATATTTCTCGGAGATTTTGTTCATTCATTTGTATTCTTTTTTCTTTATTATTGCCTGTCTGTCTTATTTCAGAAAGTCTGTCTTAAAGCTCTGATAATCTTTTTTGCAGTTGGTTTATTTTGCTATTATTTTTCAGTTGATTTATTTTTATTGCCTGTCTGTCTTATTTCAGAAAGTCTGTCTTAAAGCTCTGATAATCTTTTTTGCAGTTCGTTTATTTTGCTATTATTTTTCAGTTGATATATTAGTGATTGCATTACAAAAGTCTTGTGGTGTTGTTTTCAACTCTATCAAGTCAGTTACATTTTCTCTTCACAGGCTACTTTGTTAGCTCCTGCAATGTTTTATTATTATTTTTAGCTTTCTTGCATTGGGATACAATATACTCCTTTAGCTCAGTAAACTTTGTTTATATCCCTATTTTGAATTTTACTTCTGATGTTTCGGTCATCTTGGACTCAGCCTAGTTCCAAACCCTTGCTGGAGAGGTGATGCTGTAATTTGGATGAAAGAATGCACTCTACCTTTTTGAGTTTTCACTGTTCATGCACTGATTCTTTCTTATTTTTGTGGGCTTATCTGCCTTCAATTTTCGAGGTTGTTGGCCTTCGGATTTTTTTTTTTTTCTTTTATTCTATTTGATTGCCTTGAGGGTTTGTTTGTGATATAAGGTGGATTCAGCCAACTAGTTTTGTTTGTAGAGGGGGCAATCTTCAGTTCCCAGTTCCTGGACTGTATGCTTTAACTCTGGTGGACTTGCATTGAGCCCCAGCTTTGTTCTCTTGCTTTTCAAGGCTTTAAGTCTACTGCACTGGGGTGATCAAGGTGCGGCCACTGCAGCAGCATGCTAGTGAGGGCAGGAATATCTGCCTCTTTCTGAGTGTTCACCACAGTGGCAGAAGCAAAGCAGTTGGAAGGGGAGTGGAAGGCCCCTGCTGGAGACTGTGTGATGTTACCCTGGAGGTAGTGTTTGTTTAGAGTGGGGTGATTGCCAGCACAAGTCTGTGTGCCTTCTCTGTGTCCTGCAAGAAGAATTGATGGGAGGGTATGGGAGGATTCTCTGTCCTCTGTGCAGCATCAGAGAAAGGTGGGCACTGGCCAGACAGGGATTTCTGGTTGTGTGCCCATCAAGGCTCTGTCTGCAATGCTGCAAACACTGTCAGCGATTTTAGTGAATGTGGTGGGGAGCATGGAGGGATACACTGCAGTCCTGTGTGCTGCTGGGTCAAGTAGAGCAAAACCCATCCATGCAAACATGCACTCAACAAAGTGGTGTGTTTCTCTGGGCTCAGGGGAAGCTGCAGTATGGGAGAGAACATGCAGACTGGTGCACAGTGGTAGGGGCTGCCTCAGTGGAACTGTCTATTATTCAGGCCTGGTCCTCTGCTGCAGAAACTATGGTGTGGATCCCCAGGTTATCAAAGACTCCCCTGTAAGTAGGCATGACAAGGCTGGGGTACCAGGGGAGGGTAGAAGATCAAGGAGTGCTCAAGTCAGACCAGCCTCATCTGATGTGCAGGATCACCATGCAGGGATCAGGTCTGACTCTTACCCAAGGGCTAGGGTTTCTTATTCATGAAACTTGAACTTGAAGAGATCTCCACACTTTGCTACAGATTCTCCTGCACCCACCCCTCTGGACTCCACGTCAGTTGGCCCTGCTTCTTTGCTACTGTGTTCCTGTGGCTTCATCTCAGAGACATGCAAGTTAGCAATGGCTCAGTGTCTTTGCTCCTTTGTTGGTCCAAGGGAGGTAAGGAAACTTCCATTGCAGAGGCAGTGGTCGAGAGGCTTTCTGTTGCCCCAGGGGCTCTCTCCAAAGAGTTGCCAAGTTGCTACTAGCTAGATAGATTGGGCAGGTGTTGGCTAGAAACTCAGGCCTGGAAAATCTGCCTGATGAGGACATACAGGAGCAGGCAACCACATTACACTCTGATCATTTTTTCTGTAGGGCTGCTGTGGTATGCTAGGGCCCACTCCAGTCACTAGTCTCCTCAGATTTTATAGTACCTGGAGGTATCACCAGTGAAGGCTGAGAAACAGGAAAGATGGAAAACTGCCCTTTTATCTGGTAGCTCCATCCCAGGGAGATATGGACCTGTTTCTGGCAAAAAAGCACCTCTAAGAGGTGGCTGGAGACTGCCGTTGGGAGATCAGACCCTCAGTCAGAAGGAATGGTGTCAGGGACCTGCTTAAGGTAGTCTAGCCACATTTTTGTAAAGCTATTGTGCTGCGCTGGGGGTATACTTCAGCCCCTGGTTGCCTTGGACACTCCAAAGCTAGGAGTCTGGAATGGCTAAGTTGCCCAAACAGCAAAGATGTCAGCCTGCCCTGCCCCCTGGGGTCTCTTTACCAGGGATTCCTGGAAACTCTGTCAGCCGGTGAATACCAGAGGTGGTAGCTAAAAATCCCCGTTGGGAGGCTCCACCCAGTAATGAAGATGAAGATCAGAAACTCAATTAAAATAGCAGTCTGGCCCCATTTTTATATGGTTGTTGTGTTCTTCTGGTGTATCATTTTCACCCCAGTCAGCTTGGTCTCTTCCAAGCTTACAGACTGGAATTGATAAGTTCCTCAAACAGCAAAGATACCAGCCCATACCTCTTTCTGAGTTCTCTGCCACAGGGAGTTTTCAAATCTCTGTAGACTCAAGAACACTGGTGGGAGTGATTGCAGTCCCCTGTTGGGAAGTCGCACCCAGTGAGGAGGAACAGAATCTGGTAGCTGCTTAAAAAAGCAGTCTGGCAATGTTTCTGTAGAGCAGATGTTCAGCAACTGGTGGATTCCTTCCACCACCAGTACATTTGGACTCTCCAAAGCTTGAAGGGCAGAACAGCTAAGTTACCCAAACAGCAAAAATGGCAACTCACTCTGCACACCATGCTTCAGTTGAAGGTGTTGTATATAAATTATGTGTAAACAAAGTGTACAAAAAAAATTTGAACCATGTTTTGTTATTTTATCTTTAGTTCTGTGTCAAACAAAATACAGAAACATGAATCTCTCATGGCTATGTTTCTGGTAACTCTTCTAAAATAAATTACATAAGACAAGTGATGAGTCCATACAAGAACATTGATATTAGCTCAATGTTCGCACTTATAAACATAAAAGGGACATTAAACACACTTGTGTAAACAGGTCATTTATCTTAATTTATCTTCTTGCCATGTACATGCTCAGACTGCTAATCTAATGATAATATATTTACTTTGAAGTGTAAAAGTTACATTTGAACTTTGTGATTTATTTATCCATGGATATAACCATAAGAAATGACAGAAAGAAACAGCAAATGGGAAAAAGCATTGCATTGCACCAGGACGTGTATGAAATGGACTTCAGTTTTTTTGCTGATACAGCTGACCTGTTACATTAGCTCTGGGAGTTGTGGAAAGGTACTGGTGTGGCCCACAGATTTCAGTCATTGGATGAATATAAAGACAATAGTGGATGAGCTTGTCCAGAGGGGTCATGAGGTGACTGTATTGGCATCTTCAGCTTCCTTTTTTTTTTTTTTTTTTTTTAAATCCCAACAGCCTGTCTACTCTTAAACTTGAAGTTTATCCTGCATCTTTAACTAAAACTGAGTTTTGAGAATATCATCATGGTCAGACCTTCCATAAGACACATTTTGGTCATATTTTTCGCAGGTACAGGAAATCATGTGAACTATTAATGACAATTAGAAGGTTCTGTAAGGATGGAATTTCAAATAAGAAACTTATGGAGAAACTACAAGAGTCAAAATTTGATGCTGTTCTTGCAGACACTATTGTTCGCTGTGTGGAGCTGCTGGCTGAGGTATTTAACATACCCTTCATGTTACAGTCTCCCCTTCTCTGCTGGCTACACATTTGAAAAGCATAAGGGAAGATTTCTATTCCTACCTTCCTAGATACCTGTTGTTATGTCAGAATTAAGTGACCAAATGACTTTCATGGAGAGGGTAAAAAAATATGATCTATGTGGTTTATTTTCAATTTTGGTTCCAAATATTTAATATGAAGAAGTGGAATCAGTTTTCCAGTGAAGTTCTAGGTAAGTAATTTTTTCAGTTGGTAACGTGGAGATGTAACTTTCCTGTGCCTTTGAAGCTGAGTTTATATAAAGCAATAAAGTCAGAGTACTTGGTTTTTTAAATTTGTTTTTGTTTTGTTTGTTTGTTTTTGGTGGAGTCTTTCTCTGTCTTCCAGGCTGGAGTGCAATGCTGCAATCTCAGCTCATTGCTGGAGTTGCAGGCATGTGTTAGCACGATTGGCTAATTTTTTGCATTTTTAGTAGATATGGGGTTTCACCATGTTGGCCAGACTGATCTCAAACTCCTGACCTCACATGATATGCCTGCCTCGGCCTCCCAAAGTGCTGGGATTACAGGCATGAGTCACCACACCCAGCTGGTAGTGGAGTTTTTTTGTGAGTGAATTTATGAAATGAAAACACAAGATGATCTATCAATTGCACAAATATTATAGAAAAGCTTAAATTATAAGGTCAGTTAAAACCCTGTGGCCATTGCTAATTCAGAACACTCTAGGAAGTCATAAACCTGTAAATTAGTGCACCTAATATTTCTTTAAACAATCACACATCTGTTTTACTATTAATTTTTTTTTCATTTTAAAAAAAGTCAGGCCCGTCCACAAACATCTTACTGAATGCATACATGTAGATTGAATAGTTGCACAATTTTCTACAACAACTGTCTAGGCAACATTGCAGAAATTGTTTTTCCTTGTATACCTCAGTTTCCTTATTCTGAAATTAAAATATGTCCCCATGTCACCAGAAGGTTTCCTTCACAGTTGAGAGAAATAGTGCCTCTATCTCAAATGCAAAAACAAATAAGGGTAAATTGTAGTTTCTAATGTCTCTACATTCCTTCACTAAAAGATTGGAAATTATTTATTTTAAGACCAATCATCTTGTTGAAGTCTGAACATTGTTATATCTATATAACTTAAAAAAAAAAAACAAAAAAACAAAACAAACAAACAAACAAAAAACTAGGTCTGTGTATTACAAAATATGAGCCAAATTAAGTTTGGTACAAATCTCTATTTGAATAATTTCTCAAAATTTTCTATTTGTAATTTGCAAATATATTTACTTAAAAGCCAATATGATTAATACCTTAGCATGAATCAAAAGCAGTAGTGGGTACAAAGATTTCAGTCACACTCTCAAAATAGCCCACAGTTCTCTTGAATAACCAAAGATAAAAGGATTAGCTTAATGAACTGTGGAAATTAGACTATTTCTTAGAAAATTGTTTTTATGGCTATATCAGCATTAGTTGATCATGGAGCTCGAAGAGTTGTTTAAATGTTTATACTCTACTATTGAAGCTTTAAAGGGTAAAGAAATGGATGTTTACTTCTCTATAGATTATTTTAATAATGGTTTATGATTGTATTCTGATGTGACCTTAGCACAATGATGTTGTTTGCTCTCAAAATTCTCTTATCACTTTGCTTTTCTTATAAACACACATGGGCAAAATATATAATATATAAATATTAAATTATGCTTATATTTGAATATATGTTTACATATTTCAAAGTACAGACACTTTGCCTACATTTCTGCCTACATTATTCTAATCCCTTTCAGAAAATTACCTTATGTAATTATCTTGTGCCATCCATCTTTTCTTTCCTTTTTCTTCTCAGGAAGACCCACTACCTTATCTGAGACAATGGGAAAAGCTGACATATGGCTTACTCAAAACTCCTGGGATTTTCAATTTCCTCATCCACTCTTACCAAATGTTGATTTTGTTGGAGGACTGCACTGCAAACTTGGCAAATCCTTACCTACGGTAAAGACAATTTTGTTGGTTTTGTATTGTTGGCTTTGAAATTTTAGTAGGAATAATTCTACACTCTTCATGCAGAGTGTTTGACTTATACAGTAAGAAAGATGGGCAGTGGGCAGGGTAAAGCAGATACCAATTAGGAACTCGTGTGCATGTTGATTTGTTGATACCATCACAAGTACGTGAGTTTCATCATTATTATAGATAGAGAGGGATACTAAGAAGATTTTGAAAATGGGGTTGGTTAAACTTAAGCCTTGATTATGCAACACATAAGAAGGTATTGGTCATTCATTAAAAGAATTTTTATAAAAAATTTAAGACAAACCACAGGCAAGAGGAAAACAAAAAAGACACAATTTCTGTCCCTACACACATTACATTCTATTTCAAAAGATAGAATATGTGCAAGTAATAAAAATTGTGCAAAAGCTATTATCTCAAGGAAAAACCCAATGCCAAGATAGCATCAGCGGAGAGAATAGAAAGTAACCTGGACTCACTGATAATGAAGCTGAGAGCTGAACAATGTGCAGAAATTGGTGAAATAATGAGGGGGCAGGAAAACACAAAAAGGAAACCAAGGTAAAGTATTCAGGAAAGTTCTCAAGACCCCAAGTTTAGTTTACAGGGAAAGGCTGAGTGAGAATCAGATGATGCTGCGAGGCAAGTTAGAGCCGGATATTTATTAGGAGTTAACATATTTATTAAGCACCTTTGAGAACTACTAAAAAGAGTTAGGAAATGAAGATATATGATAAAGTTATTTAAAAAAAAGAAACAAAGAAAGAAAGAGCAGATTTTTTGGGAAATTTTGCATGGAATCTGGTAACAGATGATGGAAAGGTGAACTAGAATGTTGATTGAAATAGTTATGTCTACATTTACAGTAATAGTACCCACTTCACACCGTGTTTTGTGGAAAAAATGTTAATACAGACAAAACACTTAAAATGTCTCTGTTATATAGTTAGTGATTCAGAAATATTAATTTTGCAATTATGATTATTTTGTCAGGATTACTAACACTACTAGTTACTTAACATGTGCAAGTCACTTGAGATATCATTCTTCATTTAATAGAACCAGATTGTTCAGCACATCAAGATTACATTCTCTTGAAAAGTCTTGGATGACAGATATATTGTGGACTTGAATAAAAGTAAGAATACTAGTTTTGCCAGTAAGATGGGCAAGTTGCACATGTGCCCTAGAATTTAAAGTATAATAATAATAATAATAAAGAAAGCTATTCTAAAATTCTACTGTAAGTGATGCAGCTCTTAAGTATTCTAACTTAAAAGAATAACTCAATGATATAAATGTGTACCCCAATAATCTTTGCAGCCAAACCCAGTGTTCCCTTGATTTTACTCAAGAATGTAACTCATTCTATGCTGAGATACCAGATGTTTACATCTTAGAACAGAAACATGCCCTACTAGAGAAGATGTTTTCAGCGTTATGACATGCAACTTAGTAAAGCTTCCTGATGGAACTTGTGTCTAGACACCAAAGCTCCCTACAGAAAAGCATGGAGAAAATGAACGATGCACGTATTACAAGTACCAAATAATTTCTATCACTTGTATCTGTATGGTAGTAAACTTAGTTTGCAATAACGAAAGAATTCTGTCTACTTAGAAGATGACATTCTTTACAAAGGAACACAACACCCTCATACATTTTAAATTAAAATCATACTTTTAAGACATATGTAGAAAGTAAGCATTCTTTAATACATTATTAAGTAATCTCTTAAGATTTTTGTCTACATAAAACTGAGAACGTATTCCATGGTTAAAATACAATATCTATATCGAATGTAAATTTTATGTGCTTTATAACTTTTGAAAGAGACAAAAGCTGAGGTAAGACTAATGAAAATTCTATGCCACCCTACTCTATTATTGAAAGATTTCCCTGTTCACATTAAGGGAAAGTAATAGTCCCAATAGGAGGGGGAAGAGAGTAGGAGGTGTGGAAGGGCAAGGAAAAGGATGACTAATAGTACAATAGTGATAATTACTAATAGTAGCTGTTGTTATTAATTTGCAGAAAAATTTGAATGAAAATCAATGGTTGTAAAATTGTTTCTCTAATTGTTTATTATGTAGAATAATTGTTAACCCAAGTTGTTTCCTTTTCAATTAAATATTAGATTCTCAGAATATATGTGTATATTTTAAGAGAAAAAGACACGGCAAAATGATTCTAGTGATGTAAAAATGCACATAACCATTGGTTTCATAATATAGTCTCATGTAATCATACTGAGAAAAAAATAAGTCAAGATGTGCATATTTAATATTTATGGAAAATATTCATAAATTAACATTGGAAGTAATCTAACATCTTAAATGAAGGAATGCTTTAAAACTTATACTATATGCATACTATGGCATTACAATAATTTTATCAATCAAATATTCAATTACACTGTGAGCCAAAATGCAAGTAAAGTGAGGTAGAAAATGGTAAATATAACAAGATGACAAGTTTTTTGTAGGAGAAAAATGTATGTACAATAAGGCTAAAACTTTCTAAATAAATGGCATGTGTGTACATGTGTAAATAGAATAAAAGCCATGATGAGAACATACATATTTTACATTGGTAATATCTCTAGAGAGAAATTTTAGAAATATTTCCTTTTCTTTTTGAAACTTTTCATACTTTTATTAAATTACTTACATAGGTTTTGTATTATTTTCATGAAGTTGTCACAGAGTGGGAAACAACTAGTCCACATCAGTGATGAATCAGTAAACAGAGTTTAGATTACTTCCACACTGGTGGATGAAGAAGGCTCCGGGCATCAAGACACTGAGAGTAAACACTGAACACGCATGACATTAAATGTGGCAACAGGTAACTGCAATCACACAAAATGCCTAGATGCCCCATGTGTCATCTGGAACAGTAGTACAATGACTCTCACATTAACACTGACATAGTAGAACGTAGTAGGAAACATATTTTCTTCTGTATAGAATAAAATGGTGACATTTGTGTATTTGTCAATTACTTTTTTAGTTCCCTATTTGGTATAGTCTTCTTGTAATGACCTATACTAATGCTTTTTGCTGAAAACTCAGTTATTTTAATACTGATATAACAAGTAAAAGTTAAACACAGTAAATTATTGTTCAGTTTATGAGGATTGCTTGGGAGTTCCCAAATTAGTAACTTAAACATAAAAATGTCTTGACTATAGTAGAACATATTAATCATGGTTGTCAAAGCTTTGTAGCACTTTGTCTAAGTGTTAACAATCAGTTGGCCAAATTCAGAAAAACACAATTTTGAATTTATTCAACAGCTCTATCTTTATTTATGATACCAAAATGTTCCTCATTTCAGTGCTGAACAAACAACCAAAATTAGCAATACTAATAATGCTCTGAATTTGTCTCAGTGCGACACTATTCACAATAGCAAAGACTTGGAATCAACCCAAATGTCCATCTGTGACAGACTGGATTAAGAAAATGTGGCACATATACACCATGGAATACTATGCAGCCGTAAAAAAGGATGAGTTTGCGTCCTTTGTAGGGACATGGATGCAGCTGGAAACCATCATTCTTAGCAAACTATCACAAGAACAGAAAACCAAACACCGCATGTTCTCACTCATAGGTGGGAACTGAACAATGAGATCACTTGGACAGTAATATAGCTAATATAAAAAGGCAGTTTTTAAAAAAATTATATGATCAATCCGCAGTAGAAAGGAAGGACAAACTTAAAGAAATATGGTAAAATATTTTGATTAAATATCTAAAATGTCTAAAAGTATAACTATTTTCTTGATGAAAAATTCATTTTTATTGTTTTCATTATTGTAACAGGCTTGATAATTACATGTAATTTTCATGACTTAAAACCCACGTATTTAAGGTGAAAAATCCCAATATATTTAGAATGCTTATGAATCATGAAGCCATCTGGAACGATACAATTTAAGGTGTTGTGAAAGTGACTTCTTTCACTGAGTATAATTTTTTTTTTTAAATAGCTTTTAGATTCATTCATGTTATAGTGTGTATTAATACTTCATTTCTTTTTGTAGAAGTATAATATTTTATGGTATGGATATGCCATATTTTCTTTGTTCACTTAGTTCATTGGCTTTTTGATTGTGTCCAATTGTGGCTACTAGGAACATTGCTACACATGTTTTTGCATAAATATGTTTTTCTTTGGGATTGATATTATAAGTGGAATTCCTGGTTCATGTGGGAACTATATGTTTATGAAGAGCTGCTAAACTGTTTTCCAAAGTACTTGTTCCACTTGCCATTACTACCAACAGTGCAAGAGGGTTCAAATTCCTCCACACTGTTGCCAACACCTGTTATTATCTTTTTGCTGTAGCCTTCTTAGTGGGAGTGAAATGATCTCTCATTGTCGTTTTCTATTGGATTTTCATTACAGCTAAAAATGTGGAGCATTGTTATATGTGCTTACTGACCACATATCTTCTTTGGAAAAATGTCTATTCCAATCCTTGAAACATTTTTAAACTTTGCAACTTGTCTTATTATTGAGTTTTAAGAACTAATTATATATCATGAATATTATGTTGGATATATAATTTTCAAATATTTTGTTTCATTCTTGGTGTGCTAACATTTTACTTTTTTGATAATGTTTTTGAAGCACAAAAATTTTAATTTTAGTAAATTAAATTTTTAACAATTGATTTATTTATACTCCGAAGATACAATGTGCAAAATATCTACCCAGTCCAGCTGCCATAAATTCAGCATTCATAACTACTATCAATAATGTTTTTATGTAAGAAAGGTATCACCTAAAGGAATGCTTTTATAACAGATTGTACCATAAAACAGGTTGGACCAATATAAAAGAAATATAAAATAAGGTGGTTTATTTAAATGTAAATATACAGATACTTCCATTAAATCTAAACAGACTTTAAAAAGAGGAGCAAATAATGAGAAATGACATAGAATATTAGAAGAACACAATTAACAAATGGAACCTTATAATGTACCATGATACACATACACACATGCATGCATACATATATATATGCACGTATATGTATTTTATATATATCAACTGGAAGACACATTTTCGTAGAGCATATTGAATTTTTAATACTTATTTGAAGTGATATATGGTGGGGCATAAATCAAGTTTTTTCCTAAAATTTATGGCAAAATGTTTATTATTTTAGAGCTTTATTCATTTCCCCAGTGGAATGTATGTGAAATTACAAATATAGCAACTGCTATCTGCTTCCTACATTAATACTGAACTATTTTACAATATCAACAAAATCAAGACATCTTTGCCCCCCAAAAAATTAGAAATGGAGAAATGAGTGAGTGAGTGGTGGAGAGAACACTGGACTAAAAGTCAGGAGAGCTGGGGTCCAGTCCCACACTTCTGGTGAGCCAATCTTTCACACTGAGCCTCAGTGTACCAAATTTTTCTGGTCATTTAAAAATATTCATCTGGTTGATTTTATTCTCATGTTTTAAATTATTTCAATAGATTTTAGGGAACAGGTGGTGTTTGATTAGATGGATAATTTATTTAGTTGTGATCTCTGAAATTTTGGCACACCCATCACCCAAGCAGTGTACACAGCACCCAAAGTGTAGTCTTTTATCCCTCTTCCCATTCCGACCTTTCCCGGAGTGCTGACAGTCCATTATATTACTCTTATGCCTTGGCATTTTCATAGCTTAGCTGCCACTTACAAGTGAGAACATCCAAGGTTTGGCTACCTAATCCTGAATTAGTTCCCTTAGAATAACGGTCTCCAACTCCATCCAGGTTGCTGTTAATGGCATTATTTTGTTCCTTTTTATGGCTGAGTAGTATTCCAAAGTGTGTGCCTGTGTGTGTGTGTGTGTATGTGTGTATGTGTGTATCACATTTTCTTTATCCACCCATTGGGTGATGGACATTTAGGTTTGTTTCATATTTTTACAGTTGGGAATTGTACTGCTGTGAAGATGTGTGTGCATGAGTGTTTGCATATAATGACTTCTTTTTTTCTGAGTAGATACCCAGTAGTAGGATAGTTGGGTAAAAATGTAGATCTACTTTTAGTTCTTTAAGGAATCTCCATACTGTTTTCTATAGTGGTTGTACTAGTTTACATTCCCACCAGCAGTGTAAAAGTGTTCCCTTTTACCACATCCATGCCAGTATTGTATTATTTGGGAGCTTTTTAATGATGTCCAGTCTTACAGGAGGACAGTACTATTTCATTGTGGTTTTGATTTGCATTTCCATGATAATTAGTGATGTTTGAGCATTTTTTTATGTTTGTTGGACATTTGTATATTTTCTTTTGAGAACTGTCAATACATGATCAGCCTATTTTTTGATGATATTATTTGTTTTTCTCTTGTTAATTTGTTTGAACTCTTCATCGATTCTGAATATTAGTCCTTTGTCAGGTGCATAGTTTGTGAATATTTTCTCCCACTCTGTGAGTTGTCTGTTTACTCAGCTGATTATTTCTTTTGCTGTGCAGAAGCTTTTTAGTTTAATTAAGGCACATCTGTTTATCTTTGTTTTTGTTGTATTTGCTTTTGGGTTCTTGGTCATGAAGTCCTTGTTAAGCCAAGGTCTAGAAGAGACTTTCTAATGTTATCTCCTAGAGTTTTATTGTTTCAGGTCTTAGGTGTGATTTTTTCATCCATCTTAAGTAGATTTTTTTAAATAAGTTGAGAGATGTGGATTCAGTACCATTCTACTACATGTGGCTTGTCAATTATCCCAGCACCATTGGTTGAATAGGGTGTCCTTTTTCCACTTTGTGTTTTTGTTTGCTTTGTCAAAGATCAATTAGCTATAAGTATTTGGCTTTATTTCTGGATTCTGGATTCTGTTCCGTTGGTCTACATGCCTGTTTTTATACCAGCACCACCCTGCTTCAGTAGCTACAGCCTTGTAGTAGTTTGAAGTTGGGTAGTGGGACACCTCCAGATTTGTTCTTTTTGCTTAGTCTTGCTTTGGCTATGCAGACTTCAAACTGAGAATCAAATCAAGAATTCAACCCTTTTCACAACAGCTGATTCAAAACGAAAAAAAAAACAAAAAAAAACATAAAATACTTAGAAATATACTCAACCAAGAACGTGAAAGACCTCCACTAAGAAAACTACAAAATACTGTCAAAAAAAATCATAGACGACACAAACAAATGGAAACATCTCCCGTGCTCATGGATGGGTAGAATCAATTTTATGAAAATGACCATACAGCCAAAAGCAATCTATGAATTCAGTGCAATTCTCATCAACATATCATCATCATTCTTAAGAGAGCTAGGAAAAACAATCCTAAATTTCATATTGGTTTTATTCTCATTTTTGACCTTTCATAGCAAATGTAAGTTCTTAATTTTAGTTTATGATAATAAAGGAAATGCATTCTAAAGTGATGTAGTCAATTTTCAGTCTTGCTAAACATATATGCACATATACATGTCCATTTCTTTTGAAACAAGACAAAGCATCACTTTACTATCTAATAGGTATGTTGCAAAATTCAATGTGTTTATTGAAGACAGTTTGAAATAATAATTACTATTCTACATAACTATATTTTAAATGATCATGTCTAATTTTTTTCTCTTTTCCACAGTTTTTTGATCCTTCCCTCCTATAAATATAATATGGCAACACTAAATTTTTAGCATAACAAAAAGATATATACAAACAATACAAAAAGTTTATACATTTTGTGGAAAATAGCTAAATCAAGCCATACACCTTTAATCTGCACATCAGTGAAGTACTTTATGATCAAAGTGGTCCAGATTGACAGAAATCCAGGTGTCTTTGGTAACCAGAAGTCTCATCATTAAACAAGTTTCCCAACAAATATTCTTGAGCCTAAGGCATGATTTAAATATATCACTCTATGTGTGTGTGTGTGTATACACACATATATATCACTATACATGGATCACTAAATATATAGATTTGTATTTGTGTATGTATATATAAATCATGTCATACACAGACACATATAGATTAAAACACTGCTGTTAAAAAAATTATAGGAAGTGTTTACAACAGAATATTTTATACAAATCATCCAGGTATTTATACAGAAAAGCAGGAATAATAAGGTGGCAAAGGTTAATAATGTTGTTTTATCATTCTTATAAGCCTGAATTAATTCACATTAAACCTATTCTACAACACACTTAAAAGATGGGTATCTATTGTTTAGAAAGTACTACAATCACCAACCAAAACAGAGAAGTATTCCAATATAAAACTTAATGTAAATATAAATGTGCACTTCAAAGTAAAAATTGCCAAAAACATGTGAAAGACTATAAAGTAATTGGTGCTCAGGAAAATAGAAACAATGCCAACAAACTAATGCTATAGAGATTTGCAACCTATAACAACTTGAGAAATCTATTTTTGAGGGAGTATAATGTAAAATAACCTTCTAAAATAAAATGTCAGTATACAGTTTGAAACTGAAGTTCTACATCTAAAAATCTGTCACGCAGAAATCCTTCCACATAAGCACATGAATGAACAGAATATTTCCTCCAGCACTCTATTGGCTCCAGTCAATGAACACATATAGCTCCAACAAATGTATGAGTGTAGCCATTGCAGAGAATAGTTTATTCCACTGCTAAATAGAAAAAGTAGTTTCCAGAAAAAAAAAAAAATCTTCCTTGCAATGAAATAACATAAAATACATGTAAACTTGCACCAAAAAAAAAAAAAAAA
>NW_016807873.1:498617-506492 GCF_001698545.2 Rhinopithecus bieti
CTTTTGTTTATATGTTTCTTTTTCTCTCCACACCTCCTCAACTCAATCTGTAGTCGCCGTAATAAATGACAATTTGGCAGAGAGACAG
Organism: Rhinopithecus bieti; assembly: GCF_001698545.2. Classification (NCBI taxonomy): domain Eukaryota; kingdom Metazoa; phylum Chordata; class Mammalia; order Primates; family Cercopithecidae; genus Rhinopithecus; species Rhinopithecus bieti. The sequence goes on from NW_016807873.1 coordinate 498,706, forward strand.
AAATATATGCCTAAGAAATCCTGGTAGCCCACGAGCACTTTTATCCCTTCAACTTGAATCATTAAGTTTGTAAGCGAATGACCTTCAGATAATTATAGACCAAGGCACCATAGGAAAGTAGCTACATAAGAAACTCTGTGGAAAGAACACATACCTGAGTCCAACCAACAACCCCAAACTCTGAGCGATGATAATAAAATTATTACAGTTGATTTAAGGCCTGACATTTGCAAACAACATGTCATGCAGTGATACATAACTGGAATAATGAATCTACATATTTTAAATTATACATTTGTAATAAAATTATCATTTTGAGAATATCTGCCTGTAATCCCAGCACTTTGGGAGGCCGAGACGGGCGGATCACGAGGTCAGGAGATCGAGACCATCCTGGCTAACACGGTGAAACCCCGTCTCTACTAAAAAATACAAAAAAAAAACTAGCCGGGCGAGGTGGCGGGCGCCTGTAGTCCCAGCTACTCAGGAGGCTGAGGCAGGAGAATGGCGTAAACCCGGGAGGCGGAGCTTGCAGTGAGCTGAGATCCGGCCACTGCACTCCAGCCTGGGCGACAGAGCGAAACTCCGTCTCAAAAAAAAAAAAAAAATAAATAAATAAAATAAAATAAAATTATCGTTAATATATAGCTACAAGAATTGAAAATAGGGAATATTATATTTTGAGAATATCTGTACCCCAAATAGAAGAGTCAGCATAACATGGTGGTTAAGAGCCGGCACTCTGGATCCAGATGCCCTTGATTCAAGTCTCTGAGAAACCACTACATGATGATATGGGGTTGGACAAGTTACTTGGACTTTATTTGCTTCAACTTCCTCACCAATGAAATGGCAGTGGTGGTCATAGTATTATCACCCTCATGGGGTTCCTGAAAGGATGAATTCATTAATATTTCAAAGCACCAAAAACAATTGTATATACAGCATGGTAAAATTTTTTGGAACACTGAATTGGCAAGGTTTTTAAATATCACACCAGGAGCAGAAGCAACCAAAATAAAATTGATAAACTGAGTTTCATCAAAATTAAGATTTTCACACATCAAACAACACCATCAATAAAGTCAAAACAGAAAGCAGAGTTTGAAGTATATATTTGCAAGTACATACCTGATAAGTGACTTATATAAAAAATATATAAAGAAAGCTTACAGCTCAATGTTAAAAAGACAAACAACCTAATCAAAACATGTTTTAAAGACCTAAACAGGAATTTTACCAGGGAATATGTAAACGTCCAATAAGAATATGAAAAAATGTTTTATGTTAGATTACATAGTTGAGAGAAATACATAACGTCTTCCCAATAACAAGTAACTTTTCCTTTGTGCTCATAGTCAGGTAAGTAAATCCTCATGACTAAACAGAAAAGCTGCCTGGAAGAAATACAAGTTATTTAGCAGAACTATAAAAATATAAAATTAAAGATACATAAACAAATAATGTTAGTTTTCCTAAGAATCCATACTAGTGATTAAAATATTATAAATGAAGAGTCTGGTTTCCGTATGTTTTAACAGTATCTTCCCCACCACTGTGCAAAGATGCTATTTTAATTCTTACTATATGTACTAAGTCAAACACGCACACACACGCACACTTGCATGACTATGCATTAATAATAGAGGAAATGTATCTCGTGGCACATACCTCCTTCCAAAGGAACTGAGTGATGAGGTTTGTTTAAAAACTTGGCACTACTGAAAACAATGTGGAGGTTTCTCAAAAAAAAAAAATTAACATAAGATTACCATGTGATGCAGCAATCCCTCTTCTGGATATTTATCCATAAGAATTAAATCAGGATCTCAAAGAGATATTTGCACATCCATATTCATAACAGCACTTTTATGAAAGCTCAGACCTTGAAGCAATCCCAGCATCTATCCAAGCAAAGTGTAGGACCAACCGGATCTGATTGGTCTAAAATGAAAGGAAAAGTGAATGTGCGGTGTCATAACTTCTAGGGAATGGGAGAAAAATCTTCCAAACCCACCCCATTGGAATGCATGTTAAAGAACTTTAAGAAAGGCTTTGCGGGGGGTTAGGAAGTCAAGTTAACCCATCCAATGCTGAGAGCTCTCTGTGAATTAGAATAGCCCTCTTTCTTTGGTGTTGTCTGGCCGGCTGAATGTACTACAGATAGGGAGACCATTGGCCACGTGTTTAAGGTGGTAACCCGAGTCGGAGGACAGTCGTGGCGTTCAGACCAAATTTCCTTATACTAACTCATGGCTGAATGCAGCCCTGTTTAGCAGCTTATTGCGGAATGCTCCTACTGGAGCAGAGAAATCAGCTGCGCTGGCAGCTACAAAGACAAAGTGAAAGCTTCGCCTGTAAACACAGAGTTAAAGAGAAAGTCATAGGAGCTTATAGCATGAGCTGAGCGGAGAGTGAAAGCTTCTCTGGCAAACACGGAGACAGAAAGAAAGCCGCAAGAAAAAACGGTTTCGCAAGAACCACTGGAGGGAAAAGAGACCCCTCCTCCATATGTTCCAATCTAACCCCCTTTACCCAGAGTTACTGACTCTGAGGAGTCAAGCTCAAAAGGCTACACTCATCCAGTCTCTGCTGAGATGAAAAATCTGAGCGCTCGCTGCAGGAAGTTAAGGTAAAATGCTAGGAAAATCAAGCAAGCTGTCTCCAGTCAGGTCGTGTTCGGACTATGCGAATGCGTCTCTGGGAAACAAGAGGACCCCCATAGGATCCAAATGAGACAGCCCAACTACAGCAGCTGCCCAGATACCAAGAGGCACTCCTGCAAAGTTTAAGGGAAGGCGGGAGAAAGGCAATCAATTAAGGGAAAATCTCAGAGGTGCTTCAGGGCGCAGATGAAAGCCCCAGTCAGTTTTATAAAAGACTTAGTGAGGCCAGCGCATGGTGAACAGGGCATTTGTATTGCAAGCCCAGGGGGATATCAGGCGAAAATTGCAGAAAGTGGAAGGTTTTGCAGGCATGAATGCTACTCAGCTTACTGAAGTGGCCACAAGTTGTACATTAACCGAGATCAGGAGGCAAAGAGGGAGGCTCATTGAAGGCTTAAGAAAAAGGCTGATTTGCTGGCAGCAGCCTTCACAGGAAGGGAAGCTAGCTTTGCAAGGGGTCCTGATGTGGGCACGGACGTGGGCGGGGAAGAGGCCAGTATTGACAGGGATGTGAGAGCCCACCGAGGCTGGAAAGAGATCAATGTGCACGATGCAAAAGATAAGGACACTAGAAGGATGAGTGTCCAGAGAATAATATCAAGGATAAGGGTCGGGGCCATGGTATAGTAAGGCCACCAGTTGGGGGCTGCCACACCCAGGAGAAACCAGACCCTGATCTGATCAGACTGGCAGGGGATGAAGGATATGAGGACTAGGAAGGACCAGGCTGCTTCACTTTGGGCATGGAGGAGCCCACAGTCAGATTAGAAGAGAGAGGCCAGCTAATGGACTTTAGGGTAGACACCAGAGTTAAACACTCAGTAGTGACCCAACCTATAGGGCCACTATCCAAGAACTGTGCAACTATTGTAGGAGGCACTGTAGTCTCTGAAAAGAGGCCCATCTGTCGGTCAAAGAGGTGTGTTATAGGAGGATGAGAAGTCCAACATCAATTCCTATACCTCCCAAATTGTTCAGTTCCTTTTCTGGGAAGAGACCCACTTCAAAAACTGCAGGCACAGACTATATTTTGGCCAAAAGGGAATGTAACTTTAAACCTACCTCGCCAAGAGGCTATGATGTTAACCCTTACTGTTCCCTAAGCTGAAGAATGGAGACTATATGCAAATAAGACTCTGGAACCAGCAGTAAATGAAATGCATGGGTTGCTTACTAAAATTCCCGGAGTTTGGGCAAAAGTATCCCACCTGGACTGGCTGTAAGGCAGGCACCAGTGGTGGTAGAGTTAAAACCGGGAGCAACTCTGGTTCTGGTCCGACAGTACCCGGTACTCCCCAAGATCCTGCGGATGTCATGCGGAATCATATGACATATGATCCTGCGGAATCATAGTCAAATGGCAGTCACCACGGAAAACCCCTCTCTTGCCAGGGCGGAAGCCGTCTGGTGAATATAGACCAGTACAGAATTTGTGTGTGGAAAATCAGGCCACGGTGACCATCCACCCAGTGGTGCCAAACCCGTCTACTTTAATGGGACATATTACAGCAAGGGCCACTTTGTTTACAGTCCTAGATTTAAAGGACATATTTTTCTGTCTCTGGCTTGCACCAATCAGTCTGTCTATTTTTGCTTTTCAATGCGGTGAATCACCGTACACTTGGACAAGACTCTCACAAGGATTTAAAAACTCTCCTATAATCTTTGAAGAGGCACTGGCCTCAGACCTTAAAGCATACACCCCACCGAATAGTGACTGTGTCTTGCTCCAGTACATTGATGATCTTCTTCTAGCAGTCCCAACCTGAGAGGACTGCTTCCAAGGGAACCAAGACCTCCTGCGCCTGCTATGGAAGGGAGGATATAAAGTGTCAGGGAAAAAGGCTCAAATCTGCCTAAAAGTGACCAGTATTTAGGCTTGTATATAAACCAAAGGAAAAGATGGCTCATAGCAAATGGAAGCAGGCTGTGTATGTGCTTTCTACTCGAATCACCCAGTGACAAGAGAGTTCCTAGGGGCAGCAGGGTTCTGCCGCGTCTAGATCCTGAATTTCTTGCTCGTGGTTAAGCCATTATATGAAGCCAAAAAGAGGGGAAAAAGGAGCCCTTCCTCTGGGAGGCCGATCAGGAGAAGGCCTTTAAGGAAATCAAAGAAGCCTTGACTCAGGCCCCAGCTTTAGGACTGCCAGATCTAACTAAGCCTTTCTTTTTACATGTCCATAAGCAAAAGGGAATGGCCGTAAGAGTTCTAACTCAAGCCGTAGGGTCATGACATCACCCAGCGGCACACTTATCCAGGCAATTGAATTCTGTGGCACTTGGATGGCCTCCTTGTTTTAAGGCACTAGCTGTCACTGCTTTGCTGGCACAGGAAGCTAATAAACTGACGTTAGGACAGCAACTGACAATCCAGGTACCACACTCAGTTATAACTTTGACTGACCAAAGGGGACACCATTGGTTACCAAATCCAAGAATAACTCAATAAAAAGGGCTCCTATGTGAAAATCCCTGCATAACTTAAGAAACTGTGAATACCCTAAACCCAGCTACCTTGCTCCCCATTGAATCAATGTCAGGAAGCCCCCTTCATTGCTGAGTGGATGTGGTAGATGAAGTGTTCTCAAGCCAGAGAGATTTGACAGACCGGCCCCTCGGAGACCTGGACATTGAATATGTTACTGATGGGAGCAGCTTCATACTAGAGGGGTCTGCCACACTGGGTATGCAGTGGTGACTTTGGACTCAGTAGTAGAGGCTCAGTCTTTGTCTATAGGAACTTCCTCTCAGAAAGCAGAGCTGATAGGTTTGATATCAGCAAATATTTACAGAGAGTCTAAATATGCTTTAGCCACTTTGCATGTTCATGGGGCTACTTACAAAGAAAAAGGACTCTTAACTCCTGGAGGTAAAGAAATAAAGTACAATGAAGAAATTCTATGACTCTTAGGTGTGGTATGGACCCCCACACAGGTAGCAGTAATGCAATATAGGCAAAAGGCAGGAGCATTAGAGGCTAAAGGACACAGAAAAGCAGACAAAGAGGTAAAACAAGCTGCAATGGTGACTCCACCTTCTAAAGAAGAAGCCTTCTAAAGAGAAGATGCCCCCTCCTCCCGGAGATTTGCCTTCCAGGGACCCCAACCTACATTCCAAATAAAAGGATTTAGTTTGCCCAGGAAAATGGGAATGACTTTGAAGGAGGATGGTGGAAATTCTTCAATGGGAGCCTAGCCATACCTGAAATGTCGGCCCCAGATTTGTAAAACAGTTCCACCAAGGAACTCACATGAGAAAAACGGCACTAGAGACATGATTAGGGCATCATTTCTGTGTGCTATGGCTCACCGCTATTACTTGAGCCATTTGTAAACAGTGTTTAACTTGTGCTCAGAACAACTCCCGAAAAGGGCCCACTCAGTCCCCGGGAATTCAGGAAAGAGAAGCCATGCCCTGTGAAAACCTGCTTATGGACTTCACCGAATTGCCCCAAGCAGGGGGATATCAGTACATTTTTGTGCTTGTCTGTACCTTTCAGGATGGGTCAAGGCCTTCCCCACCCAGACAGAGAAGGCATGAGAGGTGACCAAGGTGTTGTTAAGAGACATTATTCCCAGACTTGAACTTCCCCTAACTTTGGGGTCAGATAATGGACCAGCATTTGTGGCTGAAATAGTTCAGGATTAACTCGACTATCAAAAATAAAATGGAAGTTGCACACAGCCTACCAGCCTCAGAGCTCAGGAAAGATGGAGTACATGAATCGGACACTCAAGCAGCTGCTGAAGATATTTTGTCAGAACACTCATCTGAGGTGGGACCAGGTCTTGCCCATGGTCCTTCTCTGAGTCAGGTGCACCCCCACAAAACAAACCACACTAGGTATTTGCCCTGTGAGATTTTGTTTGGCCGGCCACCACCAATCATAAGTCAGATTAAAGGTAATCTCCATGAACTACAAAAACTAACTTTAAGGAGACAAATGCAGGCTTTAGGTATGGCCATGAAAAAAGTCTATTTTGGGCACAGGAAAGAATGCCTGTAAGTCTGGCAGACCCAGTGCACCCTTTCAAACGTGAAGACTTTGCTTAGGTTAAGAAATAGAATCCAACTACTCTGTGCCCCTTAAGGGATGGGCCCCATACTGTGATCTTGTCCACTCCCACTGTTGTTAAAGTTGCAGGTGTTGTGCCTCGGATCCACCACAGTCAGCTGAAACCATCGGCCCAGGACCAGTGGACAAGCCAGCAGGACCTAGACCATCCGACCCAGCTGATCCTGCAATGATACCACAGTGCCAGTGCAGATGACAACAGCCCTGCTCTGATCACTCTGGAAGATGACCAGTCTATGCATGGTGGAAGCTTGAGAAAACAGCAAGCCCTGCTCTAGTCACACCAAGAGTTGACTAGTCTAGGCATGGCCAAAGCTTGAAGAATCATCATCAAACGAGTCTATGTGGCCAGAAATCTTAGGCCCACTAATCTTCTTTGTATTATTCATTATATTGTTCTTGTGCTATTGCTTTAACCAACCACCTACATGCCTTTACTGCCCATGCTGGCCGTAAGAATGCTACTGTTTGCTTTGTTTATGCTGATCCCCATATCTGTTCTAGAAGGAGGAGGACCCATATTAGGATGCCATCACTGCATGCACACTCCATAGATAAGAAACATAGTAGTTAAGACTTTATTGTACCATACATACTATAGGTGCCTGGACACAAGATAGGTCAGGGGTACTCTACCCCTATTTACATGCTTAATCACATCGTAAGATTGCAGGCAGTACTTGAAATCATCACTAATAAGACAGCAAATACGTTAGACTTGCTGGCCCAGCACAGCACAGAGAAACAAGGAACACCATCTATTAGAATAGACTGGTTTCAGACTACCTCCTAGCCCAGAAAGAAGGAGTATGTAGAAAGTGGAGCCTGATGAATTGCTGCCTAGAATTAATGATAACAGGAAAGCCATCATAGAAATAACTGCAAGGATGTAGAAGATAGCTCATGTCCCAGTTCAGACCTAGAACTCGGATGGTCTCCAGATTTCCTCTTAGAAGGTTAGTTTTCATCCTTTGGTGGTTTTAAAACATTAGGGGTGGTGTTGGCTGTATTAAAACGTTGCCTAATGCTCCCTTGCCATTTATCCC
>NW_016807874.1:0-240 GCF_001698545.2 Rhinopithecus bieti
AGGAGGTGAGGAGGTGAGGAGTGAGGAGGTGAGAAAGTGAGGGTTGAGGAGGTGAGGAGGTGAGGAGTGAGGAGAGGTGAGGAGTGAGGAGGTGAGGAGTGAGGAGATGAGGAAGTGAGGAGGTGAGGAGTGAGGAGGTGAGGAGTGAGGAGGTGAGGAGTGAGGAGGTGAGGAGTGAGGAGGTGAGGAGTGAGGAGGTGAGGAGTGAGGAGGTGAGGAGTGAGGAGGTGAGGAGTGAGG
>NW_016807875.1:0-12823 GCF_001698545.2 Rhinopithecus bieti
AGAAAGTGCTCCCGGGGAAAATACAAAGACAAAGCAGAGGGTTGCCTGGTGTGTCCCTCTGATGTGTCTGCAGTGGTTGTCCACTAAGGTAACTCTGATGGTTTACCTCCTCTGTGTCTGGCTGGACCCCCAAGCTAGCCTGCCAGGCCTCCAGAGAGCATGGCTTTGGCCTGTACCAGCAGTCGGTGGGAGACAGGTGAGGTGCAGGTTCAGCCTGTATTCAAGACTGTGTCCTGCAATATAAGGTCCCCTCCAGGGGCAAGGCTGGGCTGCAGAGCCAGTGCCTGGGAGTTTAGCAGCAGGCCAGGTTTCCTTGTTAAGGCAAGCATAGTACTGTCCAGCATGAAGGTGTGTAGACAGAACACTGAGAAATTGCAGTAGGATTGGGTTCACCCTTGCTGGTGTTGACCGAGCAGGGGTGGATGGCACCTTTATTCCTTTTCTTATCTCTTACACTGGGATTGCACAGGAAGCATAGGTAGGTAGCTCCCAGGCCCACTGGCCAGATAAGGCAAAGCTAGAGAGAAGGGCCCAGGGCTTCTACTCCCTGAGATCCAGGAGCCTGCATTTGTGACATATCCTACTGCTGCCCCCAGGATGTTGTGCCTGGAGACATGAGCAAGAAAAGCCTCTGAGAGCAGAAGGGAAGCTCCAAGACCTCGTCACCAATTAAGGGATAGCCTAAATGTGGTTTGGGCAAGCAGGGTGTGTGCAGCTCGGGAGGGCAAAAAGGGATTGTCCTCTGTGCATCTGGGAGGGCTTCCCTGAGGCAGAGTCAGCATCATCTCCTTTCTGCTGTTCTGACCTTCATTCTTAGTCTCCTTCCCCAACAGAGCACCCCACCTGGGAAGAGGTATACATTTGTGGCCACCAGGCATGGGAAGAATGAGAAAGTGCTTGTGGAAGGGGGCCCAGTGCCCTAGGGATCCCATCTCAGTGAGTCTCTGGCAACCCACAGAGCAGGACAAGGTGCACACACATGCACTGTGCTGAGAAGTTGGCAAGCTGGAGGGGGCATGGAGCACTGTTGTAGGCTACAAGAGTGGGCCCTGAGTTGGCCGTAACCCAGACCAGCTCAGTCTCCCAGCTCTGCACAGATGCCGCCTCCCTCACCTGACACAAGATTCAAAGTCTGCTTATTTCACCACAGTTAGCCTGGCTCAGCCACTGCTCCAGCAGGGAAGCTCAAGACTTCCATCTAGGACTCCCCAAAAGCCCCAGCAATGCTCATGAGGGAAGTGAGGGGCAGTCTGGCCACCAAATGGCTAGCATTAAAGGAAGGGGATGGTATGGAGCTCGGGTTCCCTCCCCATCTGTGTGCTGGGGGTTCATAGAGGGGCAGGAACTTAGGTCCTACTCCCTGTCCCAGCCGACGGCCATTCAGGGATCCTAATGCCCTCCCCATCTTATGCTGCAGACAGAGTAGTGCCACTCCTGCCATGGTTAGACACACATTTATTTGTGACCTGCGCCTGGAGCTCCATTTCTAGCACCCATCACACCCCAGGGTGGGGCAGGCAGCCTTCTGCCATCTTTCCCTGCTAAACCTGACTCTCAAACAGCTGCAGCAGAAGCTTTTATTGGTACCTCTGTGTCCCACTCCTGTGGTTGTTGACCCCCACTGGAGCCTCACTGACTGCTGACTGGGCCCCTCCCCTGTCCCTGCTGGGGTCACAGCCCCTTCTCGGCTGTGCTTGGCCAATCTGTTCTTGCAGGGTTGGGACTGAGGGCTCCCTTCTTACCCAGTTTTCAAAGCCTGGGCATGGCCAATGCTGAGACCCTTTCCCACCAGCCAACCACTGGAGTCCTGGTCAAGGCTGGCCTCACTCATGGGGGACAGGGAAGTGCGGAAGGTCCTGAGTGGGGCAAGGTGTGCACCCCCTGTCATCTTTTTCCAGATTGGTTTCTTCAGGAGCTTCTGCAGATGCAGGTAGTCCTTCCCAGGCTTGGACAGCAGGGGTGGTGGGAGTCCAGAGGTTCCCTGAAGGTTCAAGCCATGCACCACGGGTGCCATCATGCAGCCCACATGAGGATGGCTGTGTCCTGGAGTGGGAGGGACAACGGTCAGGCCAGTCTTCCTCCCTCCGAGGTGGGAAGACTGTGTCTCCCTTAGTCCAGGGAGAACCTAGGGCCAGGAGTATGGAGACCTGATCATTCTGCTTCCTGAGCACTCAGAACCTGCCCAGGGTGTCCTGAGCTCAACTGTGCCTCAGGGGCTTTGGGGCGACCCCACCATCACCTTCGTGTAGAAATGAGGTCACAGAGTCTGATTGTCTCTGGGGATGGGGCTACAACCTACCTAGAGGCTTTGTCCTCCATCCCACCCTGGCAGAAAGCAGGCCCCAGGTACACAGCCTGGGTCAGGTCACAATGCCGTGTGGGCCAGGCTGGAGGATGCAGATGAGCCCCAAGTGAGAAGCATGCCCCTGGCCAGCTGCCAGCCACTCCAAGGGCTGGAAGAGTGGCTGGCCACAAATACATGAGGGGTGCCCTGCCATCGCCAGCCTGACCACGATTGCATCCACTGCAAGCAAGCAGTGAGGGGTGGCAGCCATGAGGTTCGAGAAAGCTGAGGCTGCATCATCACAGGTACACTGGCCAGAATGTGGGAGCAGTTTTCGCTGAGGTATGATAAATGGGATATTTCCACAAACCTCCTAGCTGTGGTGGCCTGACCAAGCTCTCCACCCTTGTATGTGGGCACCACATGTTTGCAAGGACCTTGATTAATGGCATCTGTCTGAGCCAGAGGCTGTCTGGTTTGGAGAAGGAGGGAGACCTTGCTGGTGGGGTTCTGCCAAGGCAAGAAAAGAGCTGCTGGAGGGGTGGGAATGGAAGGAGCCTGTGCAGGACTTGCTCCCAGCCTCTGGGCTCCTCTGGACACCGGGACTGCAGTAACCATGAAAACCGCATTCTAGCTCCCGGGGTGGACAGGCTGCTTGGCAGGCAGGCCGCCTTCCCTCCACCTGGAGTCAGGTCTCCAGCCAGACGCCCAGACCTAGGGCACAAGTGTTCGTGCTGAGAAGCAGACCTCTGAGGCAGGGCGTCTTGTCCCATGGTGGAAACAGGGTGTGGGCAGGGCAGGGAGGCCAGCAGAGAGAGGCACAGGGAGCAGGTTCTGTGGGCTTGCAGGAGGTAGATCTGTGGCCCCTCCTTGTACCCCAGCCTAATGCCCCCTGCACCCTATGCCTATGTTCCAGCTTCCTGGGTCTGCAAGTCCAGCCATGTGGCACCCTCCATGTATCCAGGTGAGATTCTGGCCAGACAGCTGCCCCCCTGTCCTGGCTAAGGAGCTGCTTCCTATTGCCAGCATGGCCTACTCTAGACCCCTTGACGCGCCCCCCTGCTGCCACATTCTTTTGCTCCTGGACCCTTTAACCTCCCTATCCTTCCACTCTCTGACCCCCACAGCTCTGCTTCTCATTACTTGGAGGAGGAAAGAAACTCCTGATCATTGGCCAAAAGGACTTACCCTTGGAGAGGCCAAGTGCCTTCTATGAAGGTAGGATGTTGAGGCATAGCCTGTGCAGAGAGGGCGGGTCACCCCCCGATCCGAGGGGAAACTGCAGGTCAAGGACTGACAATGGCCATGCAGGATGCTCGATGCTGCCTCTCCCCTGCACTCTGCTTGCCACCCCTCACTCCCCCATTTTGTGTAATAAAGCTCACTGTGTATTCCTGTGTGCTGGTTGTCTTGTACTCATTAAGGGGGCAGGACTGCCCAGGACGGAAAGGCTAGGCTAGTGGACAGCCCTTTCCTACACCACGCAGCTAACTGTGGCCTCTGGGTTCAGACAGTCTGCCCTGTCTCACGGCCTTTGTAGTGTAAGCCTCCACCACACAAGCTCTGTGGTGGCCTAAGTCAGGGCACACAAAATGGGTGGGGTCCAGGCTTCCTTTTCCAGAATGTCTGTGATATACTACCCCCAGTATGATTAGCCAGCAAGATCCACATCGAGGTCTACCCCAACACCCTGCCAGCATGTGCTCAGTGAAAGTTTTATAAAGAGACAAATGGGTGGATGGGTAGGTGGATGGATAGATGGGTGGGTGGATGTATAGATGGGTGGGTGGTCGAATGGATAGATAAATAGATGAATGGATGCATGACTGGATGGATAGGTGGGTGAATTGATTGGTAGGTGGGTGAGTGGATGAATGTTTGGGTAGGTTAATGGAGGAATGAGTGAGTGGATGAATAAGGTATGGATGAATGGATAGAGGGATGTATGGGTGAATGGGTAAACGGGTGCCTGGATAGATTGATGGATGGATGAATGGCTGAATAGGTGGGTGAATAGACAGGTGGTTGGGAGGATGGATGGACAGATGGATGGTTGGATGGATGGATGGATGGATGGATGAATGGATGGATGGATGCATTGATGGCTTAGTGAATGGATAGGTGGATGAATGAATGGAGGGATATATGAGTGGATGGGTAGATGAAAGGATGGTTGGATGGATGAAGGGAGACTGAATGGATGGATGAAGGGATAGATGAGTGGATGGAGACTGGGTGGATGGATCAATAGGTGAATGTATGAATGGGTGGTGGGTGTGTGAATGGGTAGATGAAAGGACGGATGGATAGACAGGTGAGTGAGTGAATGGATGGATGGATGGATGAATGGAGGGATGAATGAGTGGATGGGTAAATGGGGGCATGGATGAATGGGTGAGGGAATGGATGAATGTATGGACATAGGGAGAGAGAGATGGATGGATGGAGGAAGGGAGGAGTGAGTCCATGGGTAGGTGGGTAGGTGGAGGGATGGATGAGTGGACATGTGGATGGATGGATGAAGGGAGGGAGGGAGGGAGGGGAAGGATGGATGGATGGATGGATGGATGGATGGATGGATGGATGGATGGTGGGTGAATGGGTGGGTGAATGGATGGGTGGATGGAGAGAGGGAGGGATGGATGGATGCGTGGATGGGTAGATGATTGGATGATGAGATAGATAGATAGATAGATAGATAAATAGATAGATAGATGATAGCTAGAGTAGATAGATGTATATGTATGTGCGAGTGGATGGAGGGATCAATGAATAGATAGATGAGGGATGGATGGATGGATGGATGGATGGATGGCAAGAGGGATAGACGAAATGGAGGGATAAATGACTTGATGGTTAGGTGATTGTATGGGTGGATGAAGGGATGGACAGAGGGATGGATGATGGAAAGGAAGCAGGGAAGATGGAAGTGGTGAAAGTGAGAGTGAATGCATGGGAATGAATAGATGGGTGGATGAATTGACAACTGTAAAAGTAGCCTGGGGACACCCTTCCTCCTTTCCCTTCTCTTCCAGGCCCAGCACTGGGGCCTGACACTCAGCCCTGCAGTTCTCAGTGTCTGGGAAGCCCCTTTGAGGAGTAGGCCCTCCAACCTCTGATGTTCTAGCTTTCATTTTGCCATTTCATCGGTTCCTCAGAGGCACTATTTTCTGAAGGATTCATGTCAAACTGCTTGCCTTATGAACACACATAGCTTAGAAAAGTGAAACCTTGACAGAGCCACCACCAACACAAGGGAAATGACATGCTCCCATCCTTTCTCAGAGGCCCCAGCCACTGAGAGATCATCCAGGTCACACTGCCCAGCTGGGGAGCTACCCAGTGACAGCACTCCCATCCTTTCCCATTTGATCCAGATGGAAGGGTGACTAAGGGCAGCTGTCAGAGGTATGCCCAAAGGCCACAGCTGGGCACTCAGCACTGGGGTGTAGAGTGGACAGCACCAGGGGCAGGTGATAGCTGGGGTCAGCCGTGCTGAGGAGGCAGCAACTGCCTGCTCCCCAGCCCCTGACCAACCCTCGCCCCTCATCAGATCCTCTGCACCCTTTGGCTCAGTCCCAGGGCTTGTCCTTCAGAGCTCTGCCCAGTCAGAGCTCTGCTGTGTTTCTGGTGCAGCCTCCCCTTCATAGCCACAGCAAACCCATGCCCCTGCTCCTAGAAATCTGGAGGTCAGGTCATGACCAATGCAGAGGTCAGGAGGCTCAAAGGGGCTGGAACCTATGCGGCCCCTAGCCAGTGATAGGAGATGAAATCCCTAGCCTCTGTCCTGCCTGCCCAAGTGGCCACCTGACACCCTGTGACCACTGCTACAGGCCCCTAGGCCACACAGAAGACACTTGTCATCTCTGCAGAATGAGTCAATTAATTTGCAAAATCAGGACTATGTGGGGAGGGAGCTACCTGGGACTGGAGAACCTCAGTCCACAAGTGCTGTGTCAACTGCTCCTATCCTGGGCCTGGCAGTGTCTGAGACCACAGCTGGGCCAAGTGGGCTCCAGGCTGGATCTATCTTGGGCACTTAGGTCAACTCAGGTCACCAGTAGAGACTTGGACCCTCTTGTTCTCCACCATCCCCAACCATGTACACTGGGTGCTGGGAACTAAATTGAAGGTCCTGGCCACCATCTGGGTGTCATTCAGGCAGGGAACTGGAGCCAAGACACTCAGGAGACTGTCCTCCCTCCCAGAGCCTTCTCCCCACTCTCTGGGCTCAGCTAGTATTCTCCAATTTCAGAAACTCCCTACCCCCAACAACTGCCTTTGAGCCAAGGTCTCGTGGTCCGTCCTCAGACTCCTGAGTGGAAATGCCTCCCCAACCCAGCCTGGGACTCTCTTGTACCATGCACCCACCCAGGTCTACAGTGACCCCCAGGAGGCCCTTACCTTGCCTGCTCTCCTTGGACCACCCACTCAGGCCACATGGCAGCAGGGCATGGGTTACCTGCTGCAGGCCCTCAAGGACACTGGTGCTGACTTTGGGCTGTCACTGCTAAGAAAGATGGTTGGCACCTCATTCAACCCCTCTATGGAAGAATGATGCCACAGAGCCCGGGGACAGGCAGAATGTGCCTGAGGCCACATGACAAGGTGGGCTGGCCCTAGGTTGCCAGCTCAAAGGACAAGGACCATCCCCTAACTGCCTCCTCCCCCTGAGTGCTGGGCACTGGGAAGGCTGTTGGAGTTTTAGTTGCTGGGAACATCACTGTCCTCCTGCTCTGGGTCTGTGGCTTTCTCGGCACTGCACGACTTCTTCTCCCTGTCTGTGTCCTTGATGGGCAAGGCTTTGAGGGTAACGTACAGCCCTGTCCCTTGGACATCTGTGACCAGCTTTCCACCCACTGGGGACGTCTTCCGGCACCAGTCCCATGGGAAGTAGAGTATACTTGGGCTGCAACCAGCCTGGACATGTCTCTTACCTGCTTATTGTGTGGGACCCAGTGGTGTCCACCTGGGAAAGCAGAGCTGACCTCTAAGGGGTCTCAGATGGGCTGGGGCCTGGCCTCAGTTCCATGGGGGGTCTCCAGGCCTCAGGCTGCTTCCTCCCCAGGAGGAGACACTGAAGGGCCTGGGGCATTGGGCCAGGTAGCGGAAGGGAACCCTGGCTGTGCAGACCCTTTTCCTGAACCAAATGTTTACACTCACAAAACATGCTGGGAAACTTGCCAGCCCAGTTCTGGTGACCACCACACCAGTTTGGCCCTAAGAGACCCCTTCTTTGACCTTGTGCCCCAGGGCCACCCAACATCCTTTTCCCCTCCTCAACCCAACTAGAATGTACATACTGCTGGGAGTAAAAATAGAAGCTGACACCTCCTGGAGGCAGAAGGAGGACCTTGCTACCTGCAATCACATCCCATGCATCCTGGATTCCTTCAGCCTCCTCCACTGGCCATTCCTATATTTTATAAAGGGCCTGCAAGGGCACAGCCCCCCAGCTCCACACACTCCCCACACACTGTGGCCACCCAGCCACTTTCCAATGGGCTGCTAGGAAGATAAAATGTCAATAAACAGGAAAGTGTGAGCTGGGTACCAGTGCCTGCAGCCAGTCCTGTCCACAGGGAGCCCAAGTCCTTCTCACATTCAACCCACAGGTGGGTATGGGCAGGAACAGCCAACCAAGGCTGTGGCTGGTGAGGCCTTCTGCATGTGGATGGATGGCCCCTTGTTCGAGGGACACTCTGGGGTCCTGGGGCACCAAGGTCCCAGGTCCTTGTGGTACCAAGCATCTCAAGTTGAAGCATCATGGTTCGGATCCCCCAGGTGACTGCTATAGGACTTGGAGAGTCTGTGATTTGACACAATGCTGTGATGGTCTCAGCACCAGGAGGATGGAGAAGGCAGAGTGTGGGAGGCTAGGAGGGGGGAAATCAGTGCTCAGGGAAGCCCAGCCCAGTGGTCTGAGGCAGGAGGGAGAGAAGCGCGCACTGTGAGCGACATGGGAGAGGCCATGCAGGGGCGCTGCCAGGGTTTAGGTTGCTGGCTTGTGGCCACCATGCAGACAGACATTTGCCTGGGCTAGTCCTGGCCTTGCCATGCTGCTCTGGCTGCCTTGCCCTACCAAATGGCCATTGTATAGAGACAAAAACAAGGACAGAAGGGCAGGGGCTTAAGTATGGCCAGCTGAGTAGTGTGTCAAGGTGTGGGCCTCTAAAGCCCATGCAGTCTTAGAGGCCAGTGTCTGGAGGTGCAGGACAGAATTGGACAGGGACTGGACTGGGACAGGAGGAGGCTTGAATGAGAGACTGGGCTTCATCACTTCCCATTGGCTGGAGATTGGAGGAGCTGGTGCTTCTTAGAGTCCCCAGCCACCCTCCCTACCCTGGAAAAGGTCCCCCCGACTTCTGTCATCTGATCAGTGCTTGGCTGCCCCTCCTGAAGTCCATGGGGAGACATGGGGCAAGGCAAAGGCTGGCTGGGTGGACAACAAGTCTAGGGTCATGGTCAGGGCCACAGCAGGCAAGGGGCAGCAGCTCCTGCCTCCCCAACCTGCCCTGGCCCTGTCACCTCTGAAGGAGGGAAGGGTGATACATGTGCCCAAGGAGCCTGATGGCATAGGTTATTTTTACTCAACCCATCTGAGGCAGGAACTTACTGGACACCTGCTTTGCTCTTCAGCTGTTGAAATGACATCCCCTGCCCCCAGGCCCTCCCTGCAAAAGGGGCAATGACACAGCCCACACTGGGGGGAACAGAGCAGCATTGTGTTGTTTCCAGGCACTCAGCAGAAAAGCAGATGCCTCAGTTTCCCCACTTGGAAAGTAGGCCTTTTACACCTAACATTGGGGTCCTTGAGGTCACCCTGCCTAGGTGTGTCAGGGCACCCATCTGACTCTGGCCAGGGGCACAGGAGGGAAATATGAGGAGCTAGGTAGGGCCTAGCTGCCCAAGTGTGAGGGGACCGCCACGGGCTAAGGAGGGCTGAGCTTTTATACCTGCTTTACCCAAATCTTAGATTTCTGGGCAGAAATGTCTTGTCTATTTCTGGACACCTCAGCAGTCACTGGTTCCTTATAAATAACTCACCCCAGGCAAGGGTGGCACGGCCCACATCTTGGGGCTGCCTACAGTTGCCAGCACAGCTGGGTTCGGGGGTGGGCAGAGCAGGGTGGGGCCAGGCTCCTTTCCCTTTCTTCACTGACCTTCCTCTCTACAGAGGGTGACCCTAGAGGAGGCTGTGGGGTTTGGGGCCTGAACCAACTCAGAGGACAGCACCAAGGGCAAAGAGGAGCCAAAGGGGCTGGTGGGCAACCCAGGGCTGGGTCACACCAGGGGCCTAGGGAACGCTGGCTGGTGGGACTGAGGACTGAGGAGACCCTTGCCCAGCCATGGCAGTTACAAGAGGCTTAACATGAAGGGCAGCAGTCTCAGGAAGAGATTCTGGGATAGGAATAAGCTGCCACCATTGCCTGGAAGATACCTATCTCCTGGGTAATTTTGCTTGGAGCTTAAGTTGCTCTGGGAAAATTAACAATCTTGGCAGAGGGTTTGGAAAACAGTTCCCACCTCAGGGATGTAATGTAGATGCATTTTTAGTTGATGTACGTGTGTTTTCTTATACAACACTCTGGGAGAATCCGTAACTATTGTCTTCCAGTGATCTGTACTGTGTTGTAATGAACTTTGTTTTCTAAAACCCTGGCCATTATGCTGGTGCAGCTGCTCAGAACTTCCCCAGGCCTGGCCACCCTGGTGTGAATGGTGGCCAGCTCACAGAGAGACAGTCCCCAGCATGCTGTCCTGGCATCACCGATGCACATAGACAGGGCAGCCAGTCCTGGGCACGGAGCTTCTCCTAGGCAGGGACAGATCTCTCTCTCTCTCTCTCTCTCTCTCTCTCTCTCTTCCCCTCCCTCTTTCCCTCCCTCAGCCTGACAGCAGAAACCACCCACCTTCATCAAGTCTGTCGAGGAAGTGTGAGTACCCAGCTGGTGGCTGCCCCCCACCTGGCTCAGGAACTTGGCCCCTTGGCTTGTGTGGGACTGGAGCATACACTAACTTGCACAAGTCCAAGTAAAGCCCAGTTTCACCACCTCTCTCTCTCTCTCTCTCTCTCTCTCTCTCTCTCTCTCTCTCTTTCCCTACCCCACAGTGAACAGGTGGAGGATAAGTGTAACAGCCATTTTCTTTCTACTCCTGCTCTAGATGCAAGTGTTACACATGGGCAAGGGTTGAATGGTGCATACCCTGTGTCCCCTTGGCAGCCCTATGTTGGGGTAATCAGACACAACACTAGGCTCTGGGGGCTACTAACTCTGGCGGAGTCAAAGGAATGAAAAAAGACGAGTTGGGAGAGAAAGTGGGACAAGGGGCCCAATGTTAGTATGGAGGCTGAGAAGTCCCCAAGCTAGGGAAGCCCACACTATTTATTGCCAATCAGACAAAGAAACAGGTGGTGAGAATGTGGGGGTTGAAAGGAAGCAGCGTATAAAGTTGAATGAGCTGCAGCTGTGAGGTGTAGCATCTTCTTTGAAACACACGGCTACTTGAGATAATGAGAATGCTAGAAGAAAGGAACCAGCAAGTCTACCAGACACGCAAGCCCTGCCTCAGCTTCTCTCCCAATAGTCAGCTTTTCTCCCAACAGCCCTACCTCATTTCCATCCCATGGCTGTGACCCCCTGAAAACAGCTCTCTGACAGGGGCCTTGTCTTTTCCCCAACATGTGACCACATGGTGCTGAGGGGCTTGCAGGAACAGGTCAGGCTCTGGGTCCTGTGTCTCTGTCTCTCTCGTATTCACTGTGGGACCTGGACATCCAGTACTACTGAGCCCTCCAAAAGCCACCATCATCACTAGAGCCTCTGCCTTCCACAGTGCCTCTTCTAGGCCCAAGGACCACTGATTTCCTGTCACTGGCCAGGGGAGTCATTGGTCTGCCTGGTGCTGGGACACAGTGGACCTCTTCCTTTCATGGGCAGCTCCTTCTAATGTAGTTCCCCTGTTTTGTTCTGTTCCAATGCGGAGCACTACAAAGAAGATAACTAAGGCAACCGCCGGAAGCCCTCCAGCCCCTTCTTGGAAATTAATGCCTCTTTTTGTCACTCACAGAACCCTCTCCCCAGTCTGCTCCAGGCTGCCTTCAGCTTGTCAATCAACTGTCTATCTTCCTCATCATTAGTCATTAATAATCACCATTCATCATTAATGATGAATAAGGCCATTGTATTCAGAATTGGGGTTCCTACCAGGGGGTTCTTGGTCTCACTGACTTCAAAAATGAAGCTGCAGACACTCGCAGTGAGTATTATAGTTCTTAAAGATGGTGTGTCCAAATTTTGTTGCTTCCGATGTTCAGATGTGTCTGGAGTTTCTTCCTTTTGGTGGGCTTGTGGTCTCACTGACTTTGGGAGTTAAGACACCGACCTGTGCAATGAGTGTTACAGCTCTTAAAGGTGTCACGTCAGGAGTTGTTCGTTCCTCCCAGTGGGTTCGTGGTCTCTCTGGCTTCAGAAGTGAAGCCACAGACCTTCACAGTGAGTGTTACAGCACTTAAAGGTGGTTCATCTCGAGTTGTTCATTCCTCCTGGTGGGTTTGTGATCTCCCTGGCTTCAGGAGTGAAGCTACAGACCTATGAGTGTTACAGCTCATAAAGGTAGTGCAGATGCAAAGAGTGAGCAGCAGCAAGATTTATTGCAAAGAACAAACTACAAAGCTTCCACAATGCGGAAGGGAACCTAAGCAGGTTGCCACTGCTGGCTCAGAGGGCCAGTTTTATTCTCTTATTTCACCCCACCTACATCCTGCTGATTGGTCCATTTTATAGAGCGCTGATTGGTCCATTTACAGAGTGTTGATTGATGCATTTACAAATTGTTAGCTAGACACACAGAAAACTGATAGGTGCTTATATATATATATATTTTATGTTCTAGGGTACATGTGCACAACATGCAGGTTTGTTACATATGTATACATGTGCCATGTTGATGTGCTGCACTCATTAACTCATCATTTACATTAGGTATATCTCCTAATGCTCTCCCTGCCCCCTCCCTCCACCCCACAACAGACCCCCAGTATGTGATGTTCCCCTTCCTGTGTTCAAGTATTCTCATTGTTTAATTGCTACCTATGAGTGAGAACATGCAGTGTTTGGTTTTCTGTTCTTGTGATAGTGTGCTGAGAATGATGGTTTCCAGCTGCATCCAAGTCCCTACAAAGGACATGAACTCATCCTTTTTTATGGCTGCATAGTATTCCATGGTGCATATGTGCCACATTTTCTTAATCTAGTCTGTCATTGATGGACATTTGGGTTGGTTCCAAGTCTTTACTATTGTGAATAGTGCTGAAATAAACATACATGTGCATGTGTCTTTATAGCAGTATAATTTATAATCCTTTGGACATATAACCAGTAATGGAATGGCTGGGACAAATGGTAATTCTAGTTCTAGATCCTTGAGGAATCACCACACTGTCTTCCACAATGGTTGAATTCGTTTAGAATCCCACCAACAGTGTAAAAGTGTTCCTGTTTCTCCACATCCTCTCCAGCACTTGTTCTTTCCTGA
>NW_016807875.1:16035-33461 GCF_001698545.2 Rhinopithecus bieti
GGTGTGTTTTACAGTGGCTGATACTGGTTGTTTCTTTCCATGTTTAGTGCTTCCTTCAGGGGCTCTTGTAGGGCAGGTCTGGTGGTGACAAAATCTCTTAGCATTTGCTTTTCTGTAAAGGATTTTATTTCTCCTCACTTACGAAACTTAGTTTGGCTGTATGTGAAATTCTGGGTTGAAAATTCTTTTCTTCAAGAATGTTGAATATTGACCCCCACTCTTTTCTGGATTGTAGAGTTTCTGCCAAGAGATCCGCTGTTATTCCGATGGGTTTCCCTTTGTGGGTAACCCAACCTTTGTCACTGGCTACCCTTAACATTTTTTCCTTCATTTCAACTTTGGTGAATCTAACAATTATGTGTCTTGGAGTTATTCTTCTCATGGAGTATCTTGATGGCATTCTCTGCAGTTCCTGAATTTGAATGTTGGTCTGCCTTGCTAGGTTGGAGAAGTTCTCCTGGATAATATCCTATAGAGTGTCTTTCAACTTGGTTCCATTCTCCCTGTCACTTTCTGGTACACCAATCAGATGTAGATTTGGTCTTTTCACATAGTCCCATATTTCTTAGAGGATTTATTCATTTCTTTTTACTCTTTTTTCTCTAAACTTCTCTTCTCATTTCATTTCACTCATTTGATCTTCCATCACTGATACCCTTTCTTCCAGTTGATCAAGTTGGTTACCGAAGCTTGTGCATTTATCATGTAGTTCTCATGTCATGGTTTTCAGCTCTATCATGTCATTTAAGGACTCTTCTACATTGGTTATTCTAGTTAGCCATTCGTCAAATCTTTTTTCAAGGTTTTTAGCTTCTTTGTGATGTATTCAAACTTCCTCCTTTAGCTTGGAGAAGTCTGATCATCTGAAGCCTTCTTCTCTCAACTCATCAGTCATTCTCTGTCCAGCTTTGTTCCGTTGCTGGTGAGGAACTGCCTTCCTTTGGAGGGGGAGAGGTGCTCTGATTTTTAGAATTTTAAGCAATTCTGCACTGCTTTTTCCCCATCTTTGTGGTTTTATCTACCTTTAGTCTTTGATTATGGTGACATACATATGGGGTTTTGGTGTGGATGTCCTTTCTGTTTGTTAGTGTTCCTTCTAACAGTCAGGACCCTTAGCTGCAGGTCCATTGGAGTTTTCTAAAGGTCCACTCCAGACCCTATTTGCCTGGGTATCAGCAACGGAGGCTGCAGAAGAGTGAATATTGCTGAGCAGCAATTGTTGCTGCCTGATCATTCCTTTGGAAGCCTCATCTCAGAGGGGTACCCAGCCATGTGAAGTGTGAGGTGCCAGACTGCCCCTTGTCGGGGGTGTCTCCCAGTGAGGTTACTCGGGGTTCAGGGACCCACTTGAGCAAGCAGTCTGTCCATTCTCAGATCTCAAACTCTGTGCTGGGAGAACCACTACACTATTCAAAGCTGTCAGACAGGGACATTTAAGTCTGCAGAGGTTTCTGCTGTCTTTTGTTGGCTCTGCCCTGTCCCCAGAGGTTGAGTCTACAGAGGCAGGCATGCCTCCATGAGTTGCGGATGGGCTCCACCCATTTTGAGCATCCCAGCCGCTTTGTTTACCTACTCAAACCTCAGCAATGGTGGCGCCCCTCCCTGAGTCTCGCTGCTGCCTTGCAGTTAGACCTCAGACTGCAGTGCTAGCAATGAGAGAGGTTCCATGGGCATGGGACCCTCCAAGCAAAGTCTGGGATATAATCTCCTGGAGTGCCATTTGCTAAGACCCTTGGTAAAGTGCAGTATTAGGGTGGGAGTGACGTGATTTTCCAGGTGTTGTGTGTCATGGTTTCCCTTGTCTAAGAAAGGGAATTCTCTCCCCACTTGCACTTCCTGGGCAAGACAATGCCTCACCCTGCTTTGGATCTCACTCGGTGGGCTGCACCCACTGTCCTGCACCCACTGTCCAACATGCCCCAGTGAGATGAACCTGGTACCTCAGTTGGAAATGCAGAAATCACCCGTCTTCTGTGTCATTCATTCTGGGAACTGGATCCTGGAGCTGTTCCTATTCAGCTATCTTGGAACCGCCCTGACTGATGCATTTATAAACCTTTAGCTAGACACAGAGCACTGATGGTGGTGCATTTACAGTCCTTTAGCTAGACAGAAAATTTCTCCAAGTCCCCACCCAAAGCCCAGTCAGTTTCACCTCTCAATCCCCTCTCTAACAGGACATCCCAACTTCTGTGGGGAATTGGGCAATGATGGCTCTAACTACTTGCTGCTAGATAGGGGCGAAGAAGGAGTCCTGCATTTGTAGTGTCCTCCAGAGGGGAACTCTCTAGACCAGTGAGAGGGCCAGTGGGTCTGTCCAGATGTCCTCAGTAGAAGTTGTTAGGTGAACTCATTTAGGGTTCCATTTGTAAGACCATCTGTAGCTCGATGGCTTCAATCCTAGAGGAAACAAATTTGATAAGTAGGTTAAAAATATAGGGCCTGAAGGCAAGTAACAGCAAGATGGCTGTCATGGGACCTAGAAAGGGGAGAAGCCATGTTGCCCAACTCCAGAGGTTGGTATGAGTTTGAAAGTCATTGTCTGATTTCAGAAGTCTTTTCCTCTAAACGCCTGGTGGCATCTCATACTATCCCTGACTGGTTACTATAAAAACAACACTCTTCCCCTAAGAAGGTGTAGGGTTCATCTTTCTTAGCAGTGAGGGGGTATAGGCTTCGCTGGTTTTGGAGAGTGCCAAAGACTCTAACTGGGATTGTAGAGTAAGGATAGATTTCATTATTTCTTGCAAGTAGTCTGAGAAATACTTCAAAAATGTGTGGTAGCAGGATAATGAAGTAGATACACTGGCTATTCTAGTTCCTGTAGCAGTAGCCATTCCTAACCCTATAAGTAGGGGTATTAGTTGTATGGCTCTGCACTGATGGACTTGAGCTTTGAGGGGTACTGATAAGGTATGATTTCCTGGAGCAATGCTAATTGCCAGGCATGGTGGTGTGTGCCTGTGGTCTCAGTTACCCCAGAGGTTGAGGTAGGAGGGCCACTTGAGCCTGGGAGGTTGAAGCTGCAATGAGTCA
Source organism: Rhinopithecus bieti (assembly GCF_001698545.2). Lineage (NCBI taxonomy): Eukaryota > Metazoa > Chordata > Mammalia > Primates > Cercopithecidae > Rhinopithecus > Rhinopithecus bieti. The sequence goes on from NW_016807875.1 coordinate 19,072, forward strand.
GACACTCAGTTCTAATTTAAAAAGGAATAATAAATACATGAATAAATAAATAAATAATGGCCTTTGTGGTCAATGACTACTCTTACTGTATTTAGATAAATAATGACAAAACTAGTAAGACCAGACTTACTTTGTGAATAAGAGTCAAGAGAAGTAACTGTGAGTAAGAGTCAAGAGAATTATGCTTCATTGGAAAACTACAGAACATCACATGCGATACCTTACAAGTTTTATTAGTCTACATTTCAATTCTTATTTTATTCAATATATTGCTACAACTCTCCAAACTCAAACTTCAACATTGTGTCCCCCTTTCATGATTTAGCAACACTGAAATCTAAGACTGCCCAATTGTCCGCAAACCTTGTAATCTGAAGCTGGATGACTCAGTAGCAACGTTTAAGAAAATCATCTTCATGCTATTAATACCTGATGGCAACAGCGGAGACCCTAAAAACGGCAAACCAGGGAATTCATTCAATCATCACTGACATCCTCACTCCATCATCTAAAATATATACATTCATCTCAACACAGAGAAATGTCAGTTGGCTGCCCTCTGGATGGGGAACAGGACCTTTGATTGGAACTGATCAAGTCAGGAAGACAGCACCCTCATAAATGTTATTAATACTCTCCTATAAGCAACTCAAGAGTTCCAAGCCCCTTCTACCATGTGTAGACTTAGCAAGACGGCTGTTTAAAATCCATGAAGTGGGCCCTTAACAGAACACTATATTTGCTGATGCCATCATCTTAGGCTTTTCAGGCTCTAAGATTACAAGAAATGTTGGTTATAAACCACCAAGTCCAGGTATTTTCTCATAGCAATCCTAGTGACCATAGATCATAAAGTGTACCCTATTATTCATTTAAAAGCATAATTTTCCTAAGAAAATTAAGGAATAAGGCTTTAGCTCTTGTTAAATAAAGGCTTTTCACCATTTACTGTAACCTGCTGAAACACAGCCCCTATTCCAAGGTCGGTAAATGGTATCTTACAGGTTACGCTTCTGTTCCCCATTCCTTTAAATCATTATGACAGAATGGCTCATGGTGATAATTTAGGTTAAGAATTCCCAGAGTGTCACAGACACTTTTTTTGTTTGTTTGTTTGTTTTGTTTTTGACAGGGTCTCACTTTGTCACCCAGGTGAAAATGCAGTGGAGCAAACATGCTCACTGCAGCTTTGTCCTCATGGTCACAAGCGATCCTCCCTCCTCAGTTCCAAATGAGGGGGACTGCACAGATGCCCTACCACATCCAGCAACTTTTTGTCTATTTTATAGGGACAAGATTTCTCCATGTTGCCAAGGCTTATCTCAAACTCCTGAGCTAAAGAGATATGCCCGCCTTGGACTCCAAAAATGCTGGAATTAAAGACCTGAACCATCACATCTTGAAAGACACTATTTCTTACAATGACACTGTGAAGATAGTAGANTGTATGTATTTATGTGCAAACCAACAAAGGCAGTTTTTTACAAACACCACAATTTACTCTACTATTGAATTAGCTTTTGAGCATGTGTACCAATAAAATCAGGCATTTTGCATTCCATGTATAGGTTTATTCTGAAAATTTTACTACACACATTACACCTAAATAGATAGCTTTCAAACAGTATTAAAACAATGAAATTACTTTGAAAACATTCCTTTTCAGCTCAAAAAATTCATGGAGGAAGTCAGTATCTACCTCTCCCCACAAAACTAACCTATTTCTAGTAGTGGTACTCAGGTAATAACACAGAAACAACATTTTAATTTTCGATAACCAAGGAAGGTTTGGTATGCAAGAACTATTATTTTAAATATCTGCTTCAGTCTCCTTTTCAGATCGTCTTCCCCAACACCTTTTCTAGAAGCCCTGTAACTTGAGCTCCCACATTCTTCATGAGGATCACGGCGCACCCTATCCACAGAAGGTGGATATGTTCGTTCTTTTCTGCCACTGTGCTCACGACCACTGGAATAGAAATCACCACGGCTCCTTGAGTAACTCTCCCGACTTCTGTCATATCTATCTCGTGTATTGTTATAATCATGGCGACTGCTTCCACCAAAAGTCATCCGAGGAGCTGGTGCAGGTGCTGCACCACGAGAGGTCCCTGCAGGGTTGATAAAATAATAGCACTTATGTTAAACTACATTTAAACATTTTTACTGGTATCACTAAACCACAAACCAGTTACAGTTCCATTTGGAAATATCTGCGTTGCTCTGCCTCTGTTGACAGGATATTAATTGTGACTGCAATAGTCAAAATGTTTCATTTGAAAGAAGTGTCAGAGTAGTATTTTGAAGCTTAAGAAAGTTTATTCTAAAATAAAGGTTGAGCCACATTTTCTGTAAATGAATTGAAGTTCTAACCTTCATATAGATCCATAGGCTTTATAGTGTTAACATTTCCCAATATTTAAACATGTTATGTTTTTCCTTTGTAATTTTCCCTAAAATTTTGTTACAACAATGATCTGGTCTACTAAATATAATCCTATAATTTATAAAACATACCTGGACTCTTATAATAACTCTGATATGCATCTCTGTAAGAACATCTACTTGGATGTCCTGAATCATCTCTATCACGGCCATCATGTTCACTATAAAACACACACACACAAATACTTTGTTACCAGTGTCAGAATGAACAATTTAAGATATATATTAAACAAAACCAGAAAATGTTGTAATACCCGTATCCTCTAGAGGAATGTTCATCACGGCGAGAACGACCATAATCACACCATGCATAGTCTTTACGTGGTGGAGAATAACACCTGGTGTCTCGAAAACTTGGATGATTTCTGCTTGCATAAGTCAAAGAAACAAATTTTAAATGATCAACTTCTAGTATCCAAAACATAACCCGTTTACAACTTTAAAAAAATAAAGGGCCAGACATCTAAACAGACATTTCTCCAAGTACAATATATGCAAATACCCAAAAGTATGGGGATCTGATACTCCTAATTAGGGATTCAAAAAATGCATTTCTAAGCCAAAATGTGATACCATGCTTCCCACATACTGGAATGCCTATAAACTGTAACAAGCTAGAAATATCAAGTCTTTGAGAAGACGTAGGTAAACTGGAACCATGAAACAGTGCTTGTTGGAATGGAAAATTATGCAGCTACTATGGAGACATGTGGTGGGTTCTCAAGAAAACAAACATAATTATCATATAATCAAGCAACTCCACACATATATACCCAGAATTGAGTAAGTGTACTCAAACTAATATTTGTGCCTAGAGATACTGCAGTGGAAACAACCCAAACAAAATAGTGGGTTAAAGGCTTGTGTAAGGAGTGAAGTACTATGATGTAAATAAACCTTCAGGACATCCAGCAGAAAGAAAAGAGACAGACAGAAAAAGCCATGTAGTGTTTGAGCCCATTACAAGGAAATGCCCAGAACAGGTAAGTTCACAAACAGAACACAGATTGGTGTTTCCTGGCGGCTGCAGAAAGGAAGAAAATGAAAGGGAGTGCTTAACCGGTAGTGGAGTTGTAGTTTGGAGTGATGAAAATGCTTTTCTACTAAATAGAGGTTAGCTATTGTTAACCTCTGCGTTGTTACACAACGCAGAATGTATTAAATGCCACTTACTTGTTAACCCCCAAATGTTTAATTTTGTTATGTGAATTTCATCACCACAACAAAAATCAACTATTTTTTCAATTTTCCTTTACCTATCCTTAGTTGCATAAGCATCATCTCTTGGTGACGTACTGTCGTTTCTCCAGGAGAATGGCTCTCTGCGTAAAGGACCTGCGTAGCTCTCTCTTCCACGTGACATGCGACCTTTAATTTAACATGATTACGTATTATGTAAAGTACAGAGAATTTCAAAACCTATCGTTTCTTCTCTAAAACAACTTTAAAAATTATTTCTCCCCTGACTCTCTCTCTCTTTCCCTGAGTTACCAGACATTCATGACACCTTCATTATAGCTTACAGCTTCAAATAATCTCTCGGCTCCTGCAAGCCCAGTTCTTCTTAAACACAGCTTAAGCCAAACATTAATTCTCAGGTTAACAGTTAGTTCATTTTTTAACTGTTAATAACTAGCTAGTTATTATTTTCCTTTTCATATGAATTACTATTTGATGACTATTCATATGATGACTATTAATGACACAGGGAAAACCTGTAAAGCCATCAAAACTTAGACTGATTTTAAAGTTTACATATGTCGTTTTATCTCAGCTACAGAAACTAATTTTACCCATCTTGTTCAGTCTGTCTCACACACACACAAGTACTGCAACTCATGAACTACTGAAAGTGAAATTTATACATAGAAGTTCTCCTTTATCTCTAAGTGGCTGACTCACTCTATCTTAAATGAGCGGACAAATGGTACAAAATATGTACGTCCAGCTTTTCTGAATGATGGCTATGTGGGACTTTACATCCCCTTTACATGCAATAGAGGAGGATACAGTAAAAAAGGGGTCGGACTACATCAGTTGTGCCTCATTCAAAACAGAACAGGTTTTCCTTTAAGTATACGTCTTCACGTGTATTTCTTACGGTCGAGTCTCTCACTATGATGTGTTCAGCTGGGCCTAATCTTTTAGCTGCGAAATCTGGCTAGGCTTATGTATGTTGATCAGATTACATTAACTTCGAGCCAACCCTTAATACGAAAATGGAAAATTGAAAATGGAAGGTTTCCATTTCCGCTCCACAATACAATGCACGCCTTAGTAAGAATTTTAATCTCTGTTTCTGCTTAAATTCTTTGCGTGGCGGTAGGAGAACCGTCAATTGCCTTGCTTTCTTCTGTTCCATCTGAAATCTTTTCTCTTCTCCTCCTTCTCAAAATTATTACTTCTGTTCAATCCTACTGCTCACCTCTTGTTGCTTAGTTCTAAATTCTCTCCTCAAATAATTTCAAATCCTGCACTAAGGAACTTGTGTGAAGGTGTAAACATCCCTGTACAATCTTAATGATAAATATACAGCCCCTGAATTTTACAAGTCTGCATTTCTGTGAAAAATGTTGAACTCCTTCATGTCTCCATTTCAATCCCTACTTACACTGTTAAATAGTATTAAAGCCCAGTGACTACTTTTCTGCTAAATGCTCTTGTAGTATCCTCAAAGAAACAGTAAGAATGCCTTGCAAATAAGCATTACCAAGCTCACAGAAACTGTATGGACAGGCAGAGTGGCCCATGCTTCGAGCCACTCTGGAAGTCTGAGGCAGGTGCACTGCTTGAGCCCAGGGCTTTAGTGTCAGCTATGACAATGTACTGAGATCCTGTCTCTACAAAAATAGGGAAAGAAAAATTGGACATGTGTGGTGGTGTATGCCATGAGCCACAGAAACTCAGGAGGCTGAAACAGGAGTATTGCATGAGCTCAGGAATTTAAGGCTGTAGTAAGCCATCATCTCACCATTGCAGTCTGGCCTGGTGAGAGCAAGACTCCAACCTGACAAAAAAACTGAACATGCAATTTTTAGGTTGGAACACGGGGTCAAATACAAAGGGACGTAGGATATGGAAGAATTGATTAGATTAAGAAGCCTTCCATCAAAGAATACTGCCAGGAACTTTAAGAAATATTAAAAGGAATTCTCTAGCAAACAAAGCATTAAATGGAACGTTTGCCTCTTTGTAATCATTTCTCTTTGATCTGCAGTTAGAAGGTCAGGTATTTCTTCACCATAAATCTGAAATTTGCCTAGTGAGATTCAAACTAAAATAAAAGCTATCAATCAATAAACAGGTCCATGTATGTGTCAATTCTAATATGTTCCTCAATCTGAAAGTTAAGCATTCAGGTAAATAGTTCATTTTCATTCATATAAAAACTACGGTCTGGCTCTCAGGTAGCATTTACCTTGACCTCCCATCCCACCATTGCTTCTTGCCACAGTTGAAGGAGCAGATTTTTTAGGAGGAGGACTTCCAATTCTTGAAGATGGACCTCTTTTAACTCCAAACGTTCCCCTAGAAGAACTCATGTGGAGATCAAGAGTGTATCCGCCATCACCTGTGTTTCATACAAAATCTTTTTAGTTGAGAAACATCACTGTTTCTTAAATGGGTAAATTTTAGATGTGTATAAATATTTCCTGCACATTGTAATCGTAAAATTGCACAATTCTCTAAACTAATAAACTTTAGTATTTCTATATGAAATTAGTTTAATTCAAGCAATAAAAGTCCATTTAGAAAATCCACAAAAATAATCAGGAATCATTATACACTGGTGTGAGAGAGAGAGATGTGGGATATGTGGAGAGTGAAGAGAGAGCAGAGATCTATGAGTCAAATATCTAAATATAATCTAGATCAAGAAAAACATATTAGGATATCAGTGATAAATGGCTGCTCATATCATTCGGGCATGAAGAAAGCTTCATCAAAACATATTATAAAATTAAATCAAATTCCACTCAAAGGAACTCAAATAATTACAGAATCAAAAAATGACACCTTAGAAAAATACATGGTCTCGGCCGGGCGCGGTGGCTCAAAAAAAAAAAAAGAAAAGAAAACACATGGTCTCTAAAACTTGTTAACATAATTTAGAATTCTTAAATTTTCATTATTTAATAGTAATTTTCAGCTTGGGCTATGCTCAATTATAGTACCCCTTAAGAACTGCACATTAAATAATGAAAAATATTACGATCAATCAATCGATAGATAGATAGATGGATAGATAGATAGATTCCAATTCCCTGGTGGTGTCACATGTAATAACAGGGACATTCTCATACATGGCAAAGCAAGATCAATTGGATCAAAAGACACAAAGCTCTGTCTCTTAGAGTGGATCATACACTGCAATTTCAACTTGAGCAAATACCTCTAATGAATCACACATCTAGTTGTTCAAACTCCAAATGAAATGTCAAGAGATAATACAATTTACCTAATAGGTATATTTTAACATATGGTTTGCTTTGGTTTTCTTAAGTAAAATTTGATCCCTCATTCCTATCAAGTAAATCTCCCACAAACACATTTACAGTGACTTATCCTCCAGCAAAGAAAGTTACATACTTATTTGTGAAGCAGTGTAGTGATTTTTAGACTTTTCCTGAGTCACAGACTCTCTGAAGAAATTAGAGTTCTACATTCCTTAAATGGCAGATGCCATATGGCAGGCCAATCTGCAAATTCTCCATATGAAATGAAAAATAAAATAGATTTGCATAGATGCTTGCACATGTATACACAGAAAAACAAATATAGTTAAATGAATCCTAAAATACTGAGTTACGGCCAGGCGTGGTGGCTCATACCTGTCATCCCAGCACTTTGGGATGAGGAAAGAAAAAGACCCTCTCACAATGTTTTATCCTTAGCACCTGTTCTTTAAAATATTAATAATAAAAACAATGAAGCAAAACTAGCCTGGCCAGGTTCGCCCAGCCTAAACCTAATAGTTAAAAATCAACTTATGACTGATGTTCCTGACATTACGTAAAAGAACGCAGTCAAACTCCCAGCCCTGTTTTGTTTCTCTGACCACGGGGGCATGCAACCCCTGTCACGTACCCCTTGCTTGCTCAAATCAATCACAACCCTTTCCTGGGAAATCTTCAGTGTTGTGAGCCCTTAAAAGGGACAGAAATTGTGCCCTCGGGGAGCTTGGATTTTGAGACGGTCGCTTGCCGATGCTCCCAGCTGAATAAAGCCCTTCCTTCTACAACTTGGTGTCTCAGAGGTCTTGCCTGCAGCCCGTCCTGCTACATTTCTTGGTTCCCTGACCAGGAAGCAAAGTAACTGATGGATGGCCAAGGCAGCCCCTTAGGTGGCTTAGGCCCGCCCTCTGGAGCATCCCTGCGGGGTACTCTGGCCAGCCTGAGTGACACCATCCAAAGAGCACTCCCGGGTAGGCAATTGCCCCGGTGGAACGCCTGACCAGAGCAGCGCATAGCATGCCTCCGAGGAGGATCAACACAGTGGCTGAACACCGGGAAGGAACTGGCACTTGGAGTCCGGACATCCGAAACTTGGTAAGACTAGTCTTTGGAACTTGCCCCACTCCATCTGAGTGGAAGCGTGGCCTGATCACCCACGGTGTGCTTGGATTGGCACTTTTGTTCCGGCTTTGTCTTGACTTGAATTGCTGGATACTTTGGATTTGGTTTTGACTTGGGTTAAATCTCTTGGTGCTCAGATTTTGAATTTTGTGGTATTCCGATTTTGGTGTGGTATAAACGATAAAAGTGTGTGTGTGCCCTTTTTACCCATTCTTTGTTTTGTGGTGTTTGTGGTGAGAGTGTGGTATTTTGTCCTGGAGAACATGGGTCAGGCACAAAGTAAGCCCACCCCATTGGGAACTATGCTAAAAAATTTCAGAAAAGGATTTAATGGAGACTATGGAGTCACTATGACTTCAGGAAAACTTAGAACTTTGTGTGAAATAGACTGGCCAGCATTAGATGTAGGCTGGCCATCAGAAGGCAGCTTAGACAGGTCTTTAGTTTCAAAGGTATGGCACAAAGGAACAGGCAAACCTGGACACCCAGATCAATTTCCATATATAGATTCCTGGTTACAGCTAGTTTTAGATCCCCTGCAGTGGTTAAGGGGGCAGGCAGCAGCAGTACTAGTAGCAAAGGGACAGTTGGTTAAGGAAGGTTCTCGCTCCACCAGACAAGTGAAGCCGGTACCTAAACTTCTGTCTGACTCAGAGCCTGAGGACTCATGGCAAGAGATGGCACCAACAGTGCCCCCCTCCCCCTGCTTATCAAGCGGGGAGGCCCCCTTCTCCTGAGCCTGAAGCCCCCTAGACCATCCGGAGTAGACAAAAAAGGAAGTGAAGCTGCAGGAAAAACTCATCCCTTGGCAGCCTGCTTACGGCCCAAGNCCCCTGCAGTGGTTAAGGGGCAGGCAGCAGCAGTACTAGTAGCAAAGGGACAGTTGGTTAAGGAAGGTTCTCGCTCCACCAGACAAGTGAAGCCGGTACCTAAACTTCTGTCTGACTCAGAGCCTGAGGACTCATGGCAAGAGATGGCACCAACAGTGCCCCCCTCCCCTGCTTATCAAGCGGGGAGGCCCCTTCTCCTGAGCCTGAAGCCCCTAGACCATCCGGAGTAGACAAAAAAGGAAGTGAAGCTGCAGGAAAAACTCATCCCTTGGCAGCCTGCTTACGGCCCAAGACTGGAATCCAAATGCCCCTAAGAGAGCAGCGATATACTAGGTAGATTAGGATGGACACATAGTGGAAAGGCATGCCTTTGTGTATCACCCTTTCACCTCTGCTGACCTCTTCAACTGGAAAAATAACACTCCATCTTACACTGAAAAGCCTCAAGCTCTAACTGACTTGCTCCAAACAATTATCCAGACTCATAATCCCACTTGGGCTGATTGCCACCAGCTACTCATGTACCTCTTTAACACAGATGAAAGACGAAGGGTGCTGCAGGCAGCAGCTAACTGACTAGAGGAGCACATCCCAGTTGATTATCAAAATCCTCAGGAGTATGTAAGATTTTAGCTGCCAGGAATGGACCCTCAATGGGACCCAAATGAAGGACCAGATATTGAGAGGCTAAAACAATACCAGGAGGCATTAACTGCAGGGTTAAGAAAAGGCGCTCAAAAGGTTACTAATGTAAATAAAGTTTCTGAAGTCATCCAAGGAAAGGAGGAAAGCCCAGCCCGGTTTATGACAGACTCTGTAAAGCTTACCGTATGTACACTCCTTTGGATCCAGATAGTCCTGAAAACCAGCTTATGATTGATATGGCTTTAGAACGGAAGATATCCAGAGAAAATTGCAAAAACAGGCTGGGCTTGCAGGAATGAATACCTCGCAGCTACTGGAAATAGCTAATCAAGTATTTGTAAATAGAGACGCAACAAGCCGCCGCCGTAAGGAGGGCGAACGCCAGGCCAGGCGAAACGCTGATTTGCTGGCTGCGGCAATTAAAGGGATCCCCCCACAAAGGGCAAGAAAATGGGGGTTCCAGAAGAAATGCCCAGTCCAATCATTCACGTCTGCAACGTGACCAGTGTGCCTATCATAAAGAAATAGGACATCGGGAAAACAAATGTCCCCAACTAAGAGAAAAACAGACTGATGTAGAGCAAAAGACCTCAAACAACGATGAAGGAATTTTGTTCAATCTAGCTGAAGGGCTGCTAGACTGAAGGGGACTGGGTTCAAATGCTCCCCAAGGAGCAATAGGGGCAAGGATATTAAGTTTTGGTCAATACTGGAGCTGAACACTCAGTGGTAACCACCCCAGTGGCCACGTTATCTAAAAAGATCATTGATACAATTGGAGCAACATGAGTCTCCGCCAAGCAGGCTTTCTGCTACCACGGACCTGCTCAGTGGGAGGGCATAAAGTGACTCATCAGTTTCTGTATATGCGTGACTGCCCCTTGCCTTTGTCAGGAAGACTTGCTTAGCAAGCTGAAAGCCAGTATTTCCTTTACAAAACAGGGCTCTTCACAGCTGGAGTTACCAGAAACGGGAGTCACGATGGCCCGTACAGTCCCCTGGAAAGAAGAGTGGAGACTTTTCCTAACCGAGTCAGACCAGGAAATAACACTGGCTCTAGCTGAGCGATGGCCCCGAGTATGGGCGGAGGACAATCCTCTGGGGCTGGCAATCAATCAAGCCCCTGTACTCACAGAAGTTAAGCCTGGGGTCCAGCCAATCAGACAAAAGCAGTATCCAGTTCCCAGGGAAGCCCTTAAAGGAATACAGGCTCATCGTAAGCACTTAAAAGCCTTTGGAATTATAGTTCCTTGCCAGTCTCCATGGAATACCCTCCTTCTACCTGTCCCTAAACCAGGGACCAAAGACTATCGACCCATACAGGACTTACGCTTGGTAAACCAAGCTACAGTGACTCTGCACCCAACAGTTCCTAACCCATACACACTGTTAGGATTGCTGCCAGCTGAAGACAGCTGGTTTACTTGCCTGGACTTGAAAGATGCCTTCTTTAGCATCTGGCTAGCTCCTGAGAGCCAAAAAGTGTTTCCCTTTCAGTGGGGAGATCCAGGGTCAGGTGTCACCACTTAGTACACTTGGACTCGGCTTCCCCAGGGGTTCAAAAATTCCCGCACCATCTTCGGGGAAGCATTGGCTCCAGATCTCCAGAAGTTTCCTGCTGAAGACCTTAGGCTGCACCCTGCTCCAGTACGTAGCTGACCTTCTGCTAGGACACTCCATGGCAGTCGGGTGTGCAAAAGGGATGGATGCCCTGCTTCAGCACCTGGAGGACTGTGGGTATAAGGTGTCCAAGAAGAAAGCTCGTATCTGCAGACAACAGGTATGCTACCTGGGATTCACTATTCAAAAAGGGGAGTGCAGCCTAGGGTCAGAAAGAAAGCAGGTCATCTGCAGCCTACCGGAACCTAAAACCAGGAGGCAAGTAAGAGAATTTTTAGGGGTTGTGGGGTTTTACAGATTATGGATCCCAAACTTTGCAGTGTTAGCTAAAATACTGCATGGAGTTACAAAGGGGTGGGGGGGCGACACTGAGCCCTTTGAATGGGGGACTCTACAACAGCAAGCCTTTCATAAGTTAAAAGAAAACTTATGTCGGCCCTAGCCTTAGGACTACCAGATTTGACAAAACCTTTCACGCTCTATGTGTCAGAAAGAGAAAAATGGCAGTGGGAGTTTTAACTCAAACTGTGGGGCCCTGGCCAAGACCAATGGCCTACCTCTCAAAACAACTAGATGGAGTTTCTAAAGGCTGGGCTCTGTGTCTAAGAGCCTTGGCAGCAACGTCCCTGTTAGCACAAGAAGCGGATAAACTAACCCTTGGACAGAACTTAAATATAAAAGCCCCCCTTGTGGTGGCAACCTTAATGAATACCAGAGGACACCATTGGCTAACAAATGCCAGATTAACTAAGTACCAAGGCTTGTTATGTGAAAACTCCCACATAACCATTGAAGTCTGTAACACTTTAAATCCTGCCACCTTGCTCCCGATGTCTGCCAGCCCTGTTGAACATAACTGTGTAGAGGTGTTGGACTCTGTCTATTCTAGCCAACCAGATCTTCGAGACCGGCCGTGGGCATCTGTAGACTGGGAATTATATGTGGACGGGAGCAGCTTCATCCACTTGCAAGGAGAAAGGTGTGCAGGATATGCAGTACTAACTTTGGATGACGTTGTTGAAGCTAAGCCATTGCCTCAGGGCACTTTGGCCCAAAAAGCAGAACTCATTGCTCTTACTCGGGCTCTGGAACTCAGTGAAGGTAAGACAGTAAATATCTATACTGACTCTCGATATGCCTTCCTAACCCTTCAAGTACATGGAGCATTATATAAAGAAAAAGGCCTGTTAAATTATGGGGGAAAAGACATAAAATATTAACAAGAAATTCTACAATTATTGGAAGCAGTGTGGAAACCACAAAGGGTGGCAGTCATGCATTGCAGGCGACACCAGTGGGTTTCAACCTCGGTGAGCCAAGGAAACTCCTGAGCAGACACAGAGGCACGAAAAGCAGCATCTACTTCTTACCGGGCATCAGTCACAGCCCCACTACTCCCTCAAATGCTTGATCTGGTGCCAACTTATTCTAAAGAGGAAAAAGACTTTCTTCAAACAGAGGGAGGAAAACAATAAAGGAAGGATGGATAAAGTTGCCAGATGGAAGAATAGCTGTGCCATAGCTGTTAGGAGCTGCAGTCGTGCTGGCTGTACATGAAACTACCCATCTAGGCCAAGAATCCCTCAAAAAGCTGTTAGGCCGGTATTTCTACATCTCACACTTGCCAGCTCTTGTTAAAACAGTAGCTCAGCGATGCGTTACCTGTCGACAGCACAATGCAAAACAAGGCCCCTCTGTACCTCCTGGCATACAAGCCTATGGAGCAGCTCCTTTTGAAGATCTTCAGGTAGACTTCACAGAGATGCCTAAATGCAGAGGTAACAAGTATTTACTGGTTCTAGTGTGTACTTACTTTGGGTGGGTGGAGGTTTATCCAACACGAACTGAAAAAGCTCGTGAAGTAACCCTTGTGCTTCTTCGAGATCTCATCCCTAGGTTTGGACTGCCCCTACGAATTGGCTCAGATAATGGGCCGGCATTTGTGGCTGACTTGGCACAGAAGACGGCAAAGATATTAGGAATCACTTGGAAGTTACACGCCGCTTATCGACCTCAGAGTTGCAGAAAGGTGGAGCAAATGAATCAAACTATCAAAAATAGTCTAGGGAAAGTATGTCAGGAGACAGGATTAAAATGGATACAAGCCCTTTCTATAGTATTGTTTAAAATTAGGTGTACCCCTCTAAGAAACAGGATACTCCCCTTATGAAATTCTGTATCATAGGCCTCCTCCTATACTGCGAGGACTTTCGGGTACTCCCCAAGAGTTAGGTGAGATTGAATTACAGCGGCAGCTACAGGCTTCAGGGAAAATTGCCTAGACTATCTCAACTTGGGTAAATGAGAGGTGCCCAGTCAGCTTATTTTCCCCAGTTCACCCTTTTTCTCCAGATGACCGTGTGTGGATCAAGGACTGGAACGTGGCTCCATGGCAGCCACAATGGAAGGGACCCCAGACTGTTGTCCCGACCACTCCCACAGCTGTAAAGGTGGAAGGAATCCCAGCCTGGGTTCACCACAGTCGTGTGAAGCCTGCAGCAGCTGAGACCTGGGAGGTCAAACCAAACCTGGACAATCACTGCAAAGTGACCCTGAGGAAAACGACAAGCCCTGCTCCAGTCACTCCCAGAAGCTGACTGGTCTGCGCATGGCTGAAGCATGAGGAAAATTGTCGTGGGACTTAATTTTCCTTATAACATGGACCCCTCTCAACCTCCCATGATCACAGTCTTTGAAATAAGACTAAGGACTGCTCCTTTCCTAAAAGACACAAGTAAAATAATAGCTCAAACAGAAGAAAGGGGAGTCCCCAAAAATGTAACCTTAAAATTTGATGCCTGTGCCGCTATTAATAGTAAGCTGCACAAGATAGGATGCGGTTCTCTAGATTGGGTAAAAAGTTATACAGCAGGAAATAAGGATATCTGTCAAGAATCATATTCACGTGACATGTGTCAGTACTGGTTTTGTGTCATTTGGGCTACCTGGAAAGAAGAGAGAAAAGATCCTGTTTGGCTTCTCCAAAAAGGAAAAGGCAGCCCCTCCTGGATGAGTGGGGGCTGCAATCCTTTAGAAGTGATCATCACAAACCCCTCAGACCCAGAATGGAATCAGGGAAAATATGTAACATTAGGCATCGATGGGAAAGGACTAGATCCTAGTGTAAGCCTCCTAACAAAAGGAGATATTCAAAGACGCTCCCCAGAACCAGTATTTCAGACTTTCTATGATGAACTAAATGTGCCAGTACCTGAGATTCCAGGAAAAACTAAAAATTTGTTTTTGCAAGTAGCTGAGCATGTAGCCCAGTCTC
>NW_016807875.1:35308-47237 GCF_001698545.2 Rhinopithecus bieti
AAAAAAAAAAAAAAAAAGAAAACAACAACAACAACAACAAAAGAAACACTGATTTACAAATATTACACCTAAACACGGTTTTCAAATAGCATTCAAAATTATAAAATTACTTTGAAAAAATTCCTTTTATTCAGAATATCTCAAAAAATTCATGGAAGAAGTCAGTATCTACCTCTCCTTATAAGGTATAAGAAACAAACCTATTTCTTATAGTGGTACAACATTTTAATTTTCCATATGCAAGCAAGAATTGATAGGCAAGAATTATTATTTTAAATATCTACTTCCATCTCCTCCTTCAGATCGGCCTTCCCTAACACCACTTACATAAGCCCTGTAACTTGAGCTACAATGTGCTTCACAAGGAGGATGGTGCACCGTTCCCTTCTTCCACCATGCTCACCACCACTGGAACAGAAATCACCATGGCTCCTTGAGTAACTCTCAGACTTCTGCCATGTCTATCTTGTATACTGTTATAACGTGGTACCTCCTTCCACCTATGTCATCTGAGGCCCTCGCTCACGTGGTGCACCACGGGAGGTCCCTGCGGTGACGATGAAATAACAGAGAGTATATTGACCTATTTCAACATTTCTACTGATACTACTAAAGCATGAATCAGTTAAAGTACTATTAGGAAATATCTGCTTTCCTCTGCCTTGGTTGTCAGGATATTCATTAGGCCTGCAATAGTCAAAAGGTTTTATTTAAAAGAAGTGTCAGAATAGGATTTTTTCTTTTTTCTTTCTTTCTTTTTTTTTTTTTTGAGACAGAGTCTTGCTTTGTTCCCCAGGCTGGAGTGCAGTGGCATGATCTCTGCTCACTGCAAGCTCTGCCTCCTGGGTTCATGCCATTCTACTGCCTCAGTCTCTCAAGTAGCTGAGACTACAGGCACCCGCTACCACGCCTGGCTAATTGGCTAATTTTTTGTATTTTTAGTAGAGATGGGGTTTCACTGTGTTAGCCAGGATGGTCATGATATCCTGACCTCGTGATCCACCTGCCTTGGCTTCCCAAAGTGCTGCTGAGATTACAGATGTGAGTCACCGTGCACGCCCAAGAGTAGGATTTTGAAGTTCGAGAAAGACTTAAACTTAGATTCCTGAGTCACAGACTCTTTTGAATAATTAACGTTCTACATTGCTTAAGGGGAAAATGCTTTATGGCAGGCCACTATGCAAATTATCCCTATCAAAATATTTGCATCCATGTGTCTACGTGTATACACAGAAAAATAAATGTTGTGAAAGCAATCCTAAAATACTGAGTTTCTAATGTCCTTTTGGAAGGTTTTCAAGATTTCACTATATTTTGACAATGCAGTATCTATGAACTACGAGGCCCCAAAGTAAGAAACTCTAAAGTATTATGAATGTGCATGAGTTCTGCAGAAAACCTGGCAAGTACAGACAATCAGCATTCATAAACTCAAGTCAGTTAGAAATTTACGTTATTTCCAAGCAAAGTAATTAAGATTTTAAAACAAATTTTAGATATTAGTTCAATCTTTCTTATAATACGTCTTTAGTACTTACAAATGATTTTGCTTATTAACAAGAATTTACTTTTCCTAGGAAGTAAATAAAATTGAGAAATTTCTACACCTTTCAACACTGTCTTTCAGTCCTATGGTTCCATCTTTATGTTTTAAAACATTACCCAAGTGTCTTCCACGTGAATGATGCCGCCCTCTTGTTCCTCCACTACTATTTCTTATAGATTTCAGACTTCCCAAAGGGCTTCTGTGTCTTGAAGGAGGTGATATCCTCCGCGTACCACCACTTTGAAAGGATGGTTTGTTGGCTTGTTCTACTTTTATCGCTTTTCCATATAAAAACTGAAAGAATAAAGTACACGATCAATAAAATTGTCACATTTAAACTAAACACATTTTACAAACATNACTTATTTACAAGCTTCAGCATTTCAAGTGCATATAAAATAATGTGTCATTTTAAAAAGTAATGTTAGTTATTCAAAGACATTAGTTACTCATTTTGAACTTTCTTATTTATTGTGCTCACACTTGCCTACAATGTCCCAGTATGATTTACAATTCTATATTTACTCTACTTCTGTTTCCTTAAATGTGACCTAGGGTTGGTCTCCTTCATGTTTTCTGCCATACTAATTTCTTATTTGGCATTAGACATGTCCCTATAAAACAACTCTTAGTAGAGTACTGCATGTTATTTTCAGAAATGCTTAAATGTCCTAATTAAATTCACAATAACTTTCTTCAGTTTTATCTTTTCTATCGGCCAAAGTAATGTTTGAAAACAGCTCAGCTAAGAACTCTATTTAAAAATTACATGGCTTTTGTTATTTGAGGGAAGATCTTAAACACCTTAAATACCTTCCCTTAGTCACACAGCCAGTTGGTCCTACCTTGAGACTTCGTTTGCTATTTCTGGGCAAAAATATTTTCCCCAGATTTGCACATGGCTGCTTGCTTCCCAGTATTCTTAGGTCAGCCAAAATTTCTCAAACTCTTCATTCTTCCTGAAAACTCTAAGTACCTCCTTATTTCCGTTCTTAATAGTTATGTGCATATAACATTTACATTTATTTTATACAATATGTGAGATGAAGGGGTTTAGAAATCACATCTATAAAATTACCTCTTCTTCTGCTTAAAAACTAGTGGCAACAATTATCATAGATTACTATACATAAGTCAAAATTATCTCCAGTTCCAGTTTGAAGTACAAACATGGACAACTGGATCACCATGAGTAATTCATATAATGTTTATTTCTATATGTTTCAAACACACTTGCATTCTAAAGGCAGAAAAAAGAGGATGCCTAAGGGCATTTTCGGGTTTGCTATCTTCAAAAGATTTGTTAGTAATACTAAAAGGACTAGTTGATATGCTAATTGAAAAACAGAGTTAAAACATTACTACTAGGATCTTACCTCCATTCATATCTTTGGCAGCATTCTTAGCAATCTGCAGGGTTCTCAAAAGTACATAAATGCAAAGCCTCTACAACTTGTTTTTCGATCCTTTCTTCCAAAAACTTAAAATAATGAAAACATTTTACATTTATATAATTCATCATAGTACTAAATCTTAAAGATTTACATGAAATAAAAAAAAATTGCATTTACATCATCCTATGATTCTTAATACTAGTCACCGTATAGTCACCCTTTAATTTCTTTTGCTCCCTAGCAAGAGCACAAATTAATTTACTTTTGCTCGTTTTCCTTCTTGAAGTAGCTAAGGTGACCCTTTCCACAAACACTTCAGCTGTTGCCATGAGAATTATACCGATCATAAACAGAAACTTCAAACAACAGTTAAAAACACAAAACAAAAAATGACTTTTAAGAATTTAAGGAAATATTTTGAGTATATGTTTACTGTGGTAAAAAATAAATATAAAATATACAGAAACATATGTTGGCATTAAGAGTTACCTTCCGACAAGGGACCATGTTTCCCAAATACTGCTTTAAGCGTCTTTTCATTGGCTTCTCTGCTTAGCCCACCAATGAAAAGCTTGCCAGGCTGATTCACTTCCATCATTTAGCTGTAAAGGGTAAAAAATTATCTACAGTCAGATAACAAGAAGGAAGCCCAAAAGATAAAATTTTATTACATACTATGTTGAAACCTCAAGTGAAATACCCTTACAGAGGCTGACATCTTCTTAGTATTTCTTACTTGAAATATGAAAAAGGTATAACATACAGAGCCAAAGAAGCACCAACCTCATGGACAAATGCTGCATTTTACTATAAACCTCACAAAAATTCGTTTATAAAACTTAGATAACAAAAGCTATTGTGATTTTCTACAGTTGCAATACTCAGGAAGCCCGCATTTAAATACTTTAATTTGAAAACTATACATTTAGGAGGTACAATGTGATTTTGTTTGTGTGTTTGTTTCCTTTTCTTTTTTTTCCAGAGACTTCAATTTCCTTTAGCCAAAGTGTACTTCCATTAATAGCATTAAATAAATATTGACTTCTTTCATTGTTCCTGAGAGGAGGACTGAAGCGTCCTCCAGCCAGCCTCAAGTGATCGTGCCACATCTCAGCTTCCCAAGTAGCTGGGAGTACAGGCCCTTGCGACCTTAGCTGGGCGTGTGTGTCTGTGTGTGTGTGTGTGTGTGTGTGTGTGAATAGACACAGGTTTCCCCATGTTGCAAAAGCTGGTCTCAAACTCTTGGGCTCAAGTGATCTGCCGGCATGAGGCTATGAAACTGATGGGATTTCAATGGTGAAACACCACGCCAAGACTGGTATTTGGATAAATGATTAAATTCACCTAATTAAAGTACTTGCTTTCTTGGGGGAGAATATTTTAAATATTTTACAAACGTTTAGTGATTCGAAATATACAAGGGATTAGGGACCCCCAAACCCTGGTCTCCAGCGGGTACCTGTCTCTGGCCTGTTAGCAATCCGGATGCACAAAAGGTGGTGAACCACTCCCACTGCCTGAGTCCCGCCACCTGTGGGATCAGCAGAGGCACCGCATTCTCACAGGAACGCTACTGTGAACTGCGCATGCGACAAATCTACGTGGCAATCTCCTTACGAAAACCTAATGTCTGAGAACAACCTAAGGTGGAACAGCTTCATCTGGAAACCATCCCACCTATCCTCCCGCTGCCACGCTCTGTCCCCCTCACAGATCGCCTGCCCAGTCCCCGCCCCGTCACACTGCTCTGACCCAAAGCCCCGCCACACCCCGTACCCACTGGGGCCCTGACGCGCACCATCCACCCCGACGAGTCCAACTCGCAGCCTTCTCACCCTACCCACCCCTTGTCTGGCGAAAAACCACCTTCCACTAAACCCGTCCTTGGTGCCAAAATGGCAACAGATTAAAGGAGCTCATTATATTACACAGGCTGGTCGCCATCTCCTGACTACAAGCCACCCTCCCACCTTGACTTCCCAAAATGCCAGGATTACTAGAGTACATTGGCGTGCCAGGTTAATAAAATAACGTAAGTGCGATTATTTCGTTTCCGTTTTAGGCTATCTATCGCCATTTATCTGGATTACACTCACTCACTCGGGTTAAAGTATTCACCATACCAGAGATACAGAAAACACTACCAATACTGTCTTACAAGAAGAGAGACATTTCAAGGCTTTACAGACACAAATTTGAACTGTGATTATTCATGGCCCCAGACTTCTACATACACTAAAGTAACGCAATTTACGTCCAAAGTTGATGATTCCTGCCAGACAAATCAGAAATTTGACATGTGCTGACTAAAAGGACAAGTTTTTAATCACAGTGGTTAAGTATATTGCCTGTATATTTAAATTATGACCACATTCACAAAGAAAAACCGCTATAATAAAAAGTGAACATGAAAACAACGGCGCCCTAGCTCGCTGTCCCACAAGTTACCCACTGGTCAGACAAGGCCGACAGTAAAGGGAAGAATCCTCAAGAAACAGACAATGAATTCATAAAAATGAGTTTCTTAATAACACTAGAGATTTCTTTCCCTACTTTCTCCTCCTATAATTCAACACCGACACACTGAAAACCCATCCGCTTTTACAGACAACACCCAAAAACCTTGCTGTCTTTGTATGCTTGCCAACAGACCAACCTGAGCAAAGAAACAAAAAATGAAGACGCTTTTGAGTAGGACAAACAGCCTCTGGGTTGCCGGACCCTCACGGCACAAGCACCTGGCTTCGCGACGACGGTTGACCGACTGCGGCGCAGGACGCCACATCCGGACTTTACGCCAAGGGCGCCGGAAGTGCCGGAACAGGCGTCACTCTCTGCGGCTGATCAGTGCGTGGGCGGTGGGCGTCTTCCGGGGTCTCCCACATCCGGGAGGCCTGCAGTTCCACTCCCCCGGGGAGAGACTCTTGCGAGAAGCCGTCGGAGCTTCTACCAGGCGGCACTGGCAGTGTGCACTTTGAAATTGGGTGTTTGGAAGTCCTGCACCCTAACTGGCATGCTGACTGTTGTAAGCCATTGACCCACAGTGAACACATGAAACATCTCTTCCGTTGGCTGACCAGGCAGATATTACTGAGAATTGCCGATCTGGTGTGTAGAGAGAGGGACCAGCACCAGGTGCTTGGGCGGCTTAGGCACAGTGGGGTCGGGCGGGAGCGTGGGAGCAAAGTCGCCTTCTATTACGGAAGTACAGGAATTCCCCTGCTCTTGAGGACAAAACCCTTGCAGGGACTCCTGCAGGTCTAGCAAATACAGGCTCCCAGTATCATGCTTTCTCCCTGAGGATGCTGTTCTCTCAGGAGCATTCCAAAGGACCTCTCCTACAGTGCCCTGGGTACACTGGAGGCCAGCAGCCAGGGATGCCCATCGATGGCCTTTGTGGACGCTGTGGTGTGCTGCCTTACTGACCCAGAGGCTCCCTCAAGCCCAGTTGCGGCCGCGATGTCTGCTGGCAAGGGCTCTGCAAGACCAGGACTTCTGCCTGTGGCCCCTAGAATCCTGTACGCCGGTGACCCTGCAGCGGCCCAGGGCCCGCGGCGGGTAAGGCGGGCTGCGGGCCGGGTGGGGCTTCCCAGGATCACTGTGTTCACGTAGGTGTGGCAAAGGATGGTCAGCAGGAGACGCCCGCGGGCCTCCAGGGGAGCAGCCCCCAGAGGCCAGGTGTTGTGGAGGTGTGGGGAGGAAGGAGTAGGCCATGGACTGTGGGAGCTCTGGAGGAGGGCCCCTGTGGTCAGCCTTGAGGCAGGAGAGCGCGGCAGTGGTGCAGAGGGAGGAGGTGGCCTAGAGGGAGGAGGTGGCCTTGAGGGAGGATGCGGTGCAGGTTGTGGACAACATAATGGCGGTGGTCCAGGTGGAGGCCAGGGAGGAGGCTGACACCAAGTGGCAGTAGATGGATCAGAGGGCACAGACTGGCCCTAGCTCTGGCCCCAGCCAGCAAAGGACTCTCTGGACATTCTTCTTTTGGAGCTGGGCTACATAAACACCCCAGACCCCAGGGCATCCCCAGTTTCTGGGCCAGATCCTAAACCTTGCAGCTGCCTTTTGGGGATGGCTGGCAACTGGGGCTGGGTGTTAGGCTTCCCAAGGGAAGATGGGGTGGGGCCAGGCCAGAGCCGCCCAGGGTCAGCCAGAAGATAGGGGGTGGAAAACAGGAGGGACACCAAGGTCAGGCTCCTGTACAGAGGAGGGCAGCTTGCTTGCGGGTGCCATGAGAGCACATGGTAGGGAAGGGGTAGCCCAGATCATCACTAACAATGGAGAATAACAGCGCCAAGGACCCTTCACACACAGCAGACTGCTGAAGGGCGCTTTTCTCTTGGAAAATCCCTGGAGGAAGGGGAGTCTACATGGCCATGCCAGCCATGAAACCATCCCCGCTCCCCATGCCTGTTTCCAGCAGGCTCATGCCAGAAACCCAACATGCACACCCAGAAGTCAGCCCGGATCACACAGCATGAAGAAGTCCTGCTTAGCTACATGATGGAATTTCACGTCAGGGTATGGAGATTGTGTCTGGGGAAGAGGTGGGGTTTCCGCATCAGATTGATGTCACCCTGGTACCACAAGGTGTCTCAGTGGGAGAGCTGAGAAGAATAGCATGCTTCACCCAGCTAGCAGACCACCTCCGCCCATCTAGATGAAATGGTCCGTTGAGTCTCTTCCCTTTCTCCTTCTTAGCCAGGCAGGTGTCGGAACTCAGCCGTCCCGGGTCCCTGCAGCAGGATGAAGTTTCCCTCTTGTCACCACACTTATTTCTGCATGGAAGTGGTCATGAAGGAGCACTGCATTGGCATCCTCCTAAAAGGAGTGCCTCGCAGCATGTTAGGGGAGGTGGTATGTTGAAGGGTATGCCTGGCATAAGACTTTGGGACTCCTCTCCCTCCAGGATACCGGGTTTCTCGTTCCACTGCAGGCTAGGGGTTTTGGGATCACGAAGGTCAAGCCCCCAGCTACCGGCAGGACTCTGCCTAACTGAGGTTCTTCAGCTGGTTGCCTGACTGTGAATGCCCAAGACTGCAGCCTTGCTGAGGTGGGGCCACTGTGGAGCCTCATGTGAAAGGAGCTTGGGGGTTATTGCTTGGCCTCTGGGGAATTGACTTTGAGCCAAGACCTGACATGTCCTGGAACACTTTCCCCAGTTGCCCCGATCATCAGCCAGAGCCTGCAGCTCAATCTGCTATAGTACTACCTGAGGGAGTTAGGGCCTCAGAGAGGGAACAGAGAGGAGGCCACGGCTGGGGGCTGAGAGGCCTATGGGTGCTGGAGCTGCGACACACCTGGAGAACCCAAAGTTCAGAAAAAAGACTGCAGTGAACAAACCCAGACCATTCATGGGCTGAGGGAGAAAGGCTCATCAGGGAACTGTAATATCCACATTTCAGGATTGTAGAACCTTAAGCTGCCTAAGCAGCCTGAGTGGCTAAGTTCCGTGTGTGAGAAGCAGGTTTCAGTGGATAACTGCTTCATCATCCCTTACCAGCTTCCTTTGCTGCCCTTAGGCCTGCTACAACCTGAGGCTGAGGCTGGGCTCAACTAGAACCCTCTCAGCCTCTACGCAGATGTCCACCCCAGGTCTGTCTATGTCTGTGTGCTTTCCGAATGGTTCTTCCAGCCCTGTGATAGACTTTTACGATGACCCCAGACTTTCTGGCCCAACCCAGTTGACAGTGACCAGCTCGGCTGGTGGGAGTCCCTGCTCACTGAGGCTAGGAAGAAATGCAGAACTGATCCCCATGTTTCAACCCAGCCAAGCGAGCCCAGGGCCTCTTCTCTCAGCCGGCCTTGCGACCTCCTGTCCTTGCGACCCAAGTACGCGCTAATCACTGTCTCTGTTCTCTCTCTCCCGTAACCCCACCTTCTCCTGCTCCAGACTTCTCCAGCTCTCAGAGGAAGCCCTGGAGGAAGGTAAGTGGGGTCTGAGGCCCCGGCCCCCATTCCCCCTCTCCAGCCTTCCTGCCCCCCAAGACATTGACCTCCACCCCGCCTCTAAGGATTGCCGTGTGTCCCTGTCTAATCCTCTCCTATCTCCCCCTGCCACCTGCAAGCCCCAGCTCTCATCACCTGCAGAAATCCATGAGGAAGCTATCAGAACACAGGATTTCTGGTTCCCATGAGGGGCCCAGGGCCTGGCTTGAGCCCATGTGGGAGTGTGGGAGAGGGTACCAGCCAGCCAAGGGGTCCCCACAAGTGGACCTAATGTAACCCACTAACAATGGCCAATGCTTGACCAGAGAGGGAATGGGGTCTTGAGGGTGGGACCCCCTTCCCCACAGTCCTCCAGGCAGCAGCAGGGCCAGAGACTCCCCAGGCAAGTGCAGGCTAGCCTCCTTGTCACCAGGGCATCCCCAGGCATGGGTCAGATGGGACGCTTCATGGCCAGAAGTAGGCGCACCCTAGCCTTCCACCCCAGGGTGGGCAGCCAAGAGTCCGTGGTGGCACTCACCCCTAGACCTGGCCAGGACCCCAGCCACATCTTGGGACAGTAAAGGGTGAGGGGAGATAAGGTAGCAGGGGGCAGAGCCCTGCAGCCTGGCACTATCAGCTCCCTTGTGCACATGCCCTTGCCACCCCCACTGTCAGGCCCCCGCACAGCCTTCTGCTATGAGACCCTTGTGGTGCACGCAGCCTGGGGGCAGATAAGACGGCTGGGGTGTCATGCCTAGATCAGTAGACAGAGCTGTCATTGACACCCTGGGCTGCCAGTACCCTGGGAGGGTGGAAGGAATCCCATCAGGGAAAGAACGAGTGGGTTGTCAGCTATTGGGATGGCAGGGAGTGGGGGTCCGGGGGACACCTCCTATAGCCCATCTGTGGCTCTGCCTCCCAGGGCCACCAGCCCTGCCCTTGGGGGCCCCTGGTGCTGCCCAGCCAGGTTGCAACTTCACACATGGGCCTTGGCGCTCCAACCAAAGGCAGGGACACCCTTCGGAGGTGCCCTGGGACAGAACGGGGATGGGGACTAGCAAAGGATGGCCCAGCCCCAGTTGTGAACCTCCACCACTAAGGGCAAGAGCCAGAGCTCCTGGCCACCCTCTGAGGCTCAGTTTCCCCAGCTGGGGTGCTCCCAGATGCTGAGATCAGGGTTTGGGGACATGGGACTGGGGCAGTGGCAGTGCCTGGGCTAACTCTCACTGTGTCTCACTAGCTCCCCGCACACACCCCACCCTTGGGCTACAGTGGTGATGGGTGGCTTTTCCATTAACCTTGGACCCTTCTCCTTTGACCGCTGACCTATGGTTTTGCCTCTTGTTCAGTGGCCTCCTTGTCCCATAAAGTTCATGTACCAGGTACGTGCATGACTTCAATACCTCATGGGCAGGTGTGGCCATGTAGGGGGTGCAGAACCCAAGAAGAAACAAGAGGGGCTCCGTAACCCCACACAGCCTGACCTGCTCACACTGCCGCCTCGACCCTGCCCTCCCCTCCTCTCTGGGCTGCCACCACTCACACTGGTTCTCTCTCCCTCTTGCCCTTTCTGCCCACCATGATGCTGCTTCTGCAGAGGAAGTTCAAGAAGGTACGCCAGCACTCCCCAGCCTCCAGGTCAGAACCCCCGTCCTCCCTTCTGTCCTCTCTCGCTTCCTCCCTCTTGCACACCCCTTGTGAGGTTTACCACCAACTACTTAACCTGATCTGGCCTGTAGGCTGGGGACAGAGTGAGGACCCTGGCTGAGGAATGGCTGGCCAATGGAATGCAGACTTCCTCGGGGTCTCCCAGGCAGAGAGGATTGATTTATAGCTTGTGGACGAGGCTCTTCATGGGACACCTACAGGAAGATGGGAGTTAGGGGTGGCCAACCTTGAGTCCCAGGCAGAGCAGGCCTTGGGAGGATGGTGGAGGGGTCCAGTGGGACCCTCTGGATCCAGCGGGGTAGGGTGGGAAGAGTGCGGGAGGAGAAACCTCCACCCTGGCCCAGTTGGCAAGCCAGAAGCAGGAAGGTAGGGAGGAGTGAAGTGGGAGGAATTGTGGAGGAGCAAGTGGAGTGAAAGCCAGGCTGAGGCCCAAGGTGGGAATGCTGGGGACCTGAAACAGCCGGGGGCCATGCATGCAAAGGCACAGTCAGGTCCTAGCATCCTACCTGAGCCAGACACACCCGGTATGAGGATGCCCCCTGGGTGGGCCTGGCCTCCCTGGCATGGGGGCCCGCAGTACCACTTGGTAGAGGTCGGAGAGCTGCAGATTCAAGTCAGGGGCCCCAGCTGGGGAGTGTTTCTCAGCTCCCCCCATTCACGAGCCTGTGGGACTGAGGGGCTCCTACCTGTTGGGACTGAGCTATTGCATGACTCCAGCCCCAGAGAGTCCCCGGGACAAGAACAGACATCCTAGGAGGGGGATGGGGCTCCAGCCATGCAGGAAGAAAGTGTCCAGTATGTGGCCTATGGGAGTCACAGGCCAGCCAGGTCACTCTGGAAGCAGCACTGAGGCCAGCGAGCGAACAGATAGACAGACAGCAGGGCAGAGTGGGGCAGGAGCAGAGGAGGCAGGGCCACCAGGAGAGCTTTGCCGCTTGGCTCTGTGGTCGCTCTCCCCAAGCACTCAGCCTCCTACCAGACGTCGCCCTCCTTTCTGGCCAGCCTTACCACCACAAGGGGTTCCTCCTCAGCCAGGCACTGCGTCCAGCAAGACCCCTAAGTCAGGGAGGCCGGGGCCGGCAGCCCATTCATGGCCCTCACCATGCCACTCCTTCTGGGCCCTTGGCCAGACTGCGGTGCTCAGGATATCCCACCGCTCACTCCTCATGCACACCCACCCACCAAGGTATCTGAAATGGGTGAACTCAGGCCCACCAGCAAAACCAGGAGCTCTGTGGTGTATGCAGGGAGCTCCCAGGCAACCAAGAGATCTGCCAGTGAGGACACTCGAGGGCCAGTGTGCACTGGGCTGGGCACTGGCAAGGCAGGACCCCCACCCCCACCCCTGGGCAGCACCCCCACCCCCATCCCCGGGCCCGGGCCTGCTGACCTCAGCCAA
>NW_016807875.1:47476-66024 GCF_001698545.2 Rhinopithecus bieti
CCCCCACCCCTGGGCAGCACCCCACCCCATCCCCGGGCCCGGGCCTGCTGACCTCAGCCAAGTGCAGAGGAGGGCACTGGTTCAGACTCAGAGGGCCGAGGGCATCGTGTGTCAGCGACCTTGCTGCCACCTAAGGCCCAGAGCAGGGACTGACGGGACAGGGTGGGCAGGTGCCTCTAGGCCAGCAGCAGACCCCCGTTCTGGGCCTAGCCGGGCCAGGACAGCCAGGTTCACCCCAGGGTCCAGGAGCAGAGGGTATCCGAAAGGAAACCACCAGTTATGAGGGTGGCCAGGGCAGGCCAGGCAGGACCCAGAGGTGGCCAGAGAGAGGTAGTAGGGGGTCCCAGAGGGGCCCATCCCAGTCTCAGGAGAGCAGCCATGTGGAAGTCAGAGGGCAGGCCCTGGGGAGGTCAGGGGTGACCTCACCTGGGCTTCTGGCCTGTGGACAGTGGCTGTGGTGGACATTCTGGACTCAGGTAGGGGCTTCTAGGGTTGAGACCAGCAAGGAGTTAGACATCACGTTGCGGGCAGAGGCTCCTGATGCCTGAGGGCCTGTAGTCATTCCATGACCTGATGAGTTCCACCCAGTAATGCAGACTTTACAGGCAGGGGTCACGCTCCGGGAAGCACCAAGTGATGGGGGAGCACCCCTGCTGGCTGCAACGCCCTCTTGATGGTGAGGGTCTCAGATTCCAGGTTTGGCCCTGCCAGACCCAAGAGGACAGACCTGGCGGACAGATGAGACCCAGTGCCCTTAGCCCCCTACCTTGCCCCACGAGGTCCCCATGGCCCCTTCCTCTCCACCAGATCTTCAGGGCAGGGGCTCCACTGGTCACCCAGCCCCTTCCACCCTGTCCCCAAGCATCGATTCCCCAGCCTGAGCTCGGGGCACCTGTATGGACCCATAGGCACACCCTGGGGAAGAGAAGGTCTGAGTAAAAGGGGCCCCTTGTCCACCACACGCCCATGCCTACTGCTCCCCCGCAGCCACGCTGGCTTTTCTCTTGCATGTGTGCTTGTGCTGCCTCGAAGACACCGCAGAGGAGGACTCGGAGAGTAAGGGCCCGCCCCTCTGGCTGCCCTGTCTCCATCTCCCTCTGACCTCTTTCTCTTCCCCTGACACAGGGGCCTCGGAAGGCCAGGCCTTGCTGCTCCACATGGTGCTGCCAGGGTCAGGCTGCCAGGGCCTCCTGGGTGCCACTGCTCCGAGCTTCTGCCACACAGCAGAGGGGGAGGTAGCGGGACCACCCAGCAGTGCCAGAGCCCGGGCAGAGCGCACCCCCTCTCCCCTTTCTCCCGAGCCTCTTCCTTCCCAATCTTCTTTCCAAGCCCCTATCTCCTTTCCTCCCTCTCCTCCCTTCCCAGCCTTCAAGGATACTGCCTGTCTGGCTCCTATTTCTTCCCTTCCTCTTCCTCACCCTCCTTCCCGGCCCCAGGTCCTGGGGCTCTTCCCCTCCAACTCTGCTTGGGGCTTTGGAGGCCTAGAGCAGAAACCGGACTGTCTTGTTTCTGGGGGGTGGGGGTATGCCTAGCTGAAAAGGAGAGCAGCCTTCAGCAGGGGGATCCCAAGGCTCCAGGCCGCCCAGTCTCACCCAAGCTGTGTCTCTCCCTCTCCCCATGCTGGTGATGTGCTGACCAGAGGAGAAGCCAAGACCCAAGTGAGTGTGGGGTCCTGGCAGGCCTGGCACCAAGTATGTTCCATGGTGAGGGCAGAGGAGTGGGCCAGGGCCAGCTGGCTGGAGCCTGCACTCGGAGAGATGCTTGGAGGAATGCTCAGAGTGCAGGGTGGGAGGGACGAGGGTCACCTGGGAGATGGGCTTGGGAGGCCCAGCAGGATGTGATTTTGCCCAAGGTCATGTGGTGCAAACAAGGAGGGCTTCATGCAGGAGGAGGCTACTGACAAGGAAGGAAGGAGGAGAGGTAGGTGGGACAGAGTCGAGGAAGGAAGGCAGGGTGCAGGGAGTCAGGCCACTGCAACATCCACAGCCTTTGGGAGACTGCACTATGCCCCACCATACTTCAAGGACTCCCAGAGCCCTAGATGTGAAAATCAATGGGGAAGTGAATCAGGAAGTGGGAGAAGGGTGGGGGACTCACCCCAGAAACCCACCTCAGAATGACACCTTGACCATGGCCAAAATAGCTTGCTGTGCGGGGGCCCCTGTTACCCTTTGGGGCAGAATTTGGAGACTCTTGTTCTCATCGTACTTGCTTGTGAGCAGTTCATGGATTTGTTTTTTTATGGCAGCTCTTGCAACTTTTCTGCTTTTGATTAGTACTCAGAAGCCACAGCACTCACTATGTGATTCATCTCTTGAGTGCTTTTGCCTGTGTTTTGCGCTGCACCAGGGGCAATCTTAGAGCATGTTAGCACACTCTCACTGTTGGCTCCCACTTGGGGAGCATTGCAGAGTCTCAGAAGAAGAGTGAGAACATCCAAAGGGTATCGCCGGCATATTTCCATCCTTTCCATTTTATTTTTCAGTGATTTTAAGTAAAGTAATGCCAGATCACAAGATACTTTCTCATTTTAGAGAAAGTGTTTGTTTATTCATTAAGAAAATAAGGCACTTCATGAAAGAGCATTTATATATTTGGAAATATATAAAGGTCAAATGAAGAAAAAACATCATCTATAATTCTCCCACCCAGCCAGCCACACTGTGGAAAAGAGATAATAAAGAGAAATAAATAAAGGGCCTTATCTGTTCCTTTTTTCCATACGTAGGGCCTGGAAAAAAAGACTTAAATTGGGCACTGGTTTTCAAACATCATACTGTCTATACAGCCTTGAATTCTGCTTTTGTGCAAGGTAGCACTATTCGTAAGTATTTTCCATGTTTTACACAGTCTTCTTAAATATTTTGAATGGCCACATAACATTCCATCAATTAGACAAACCATAATTTTCCTCACCATTCCCCTATTGCAGGCTTCCCCCAATACTTTACTATCATAAATAACATTGGTTGGAAAACGTTTTCCGTCTTTAGGGTGATTTCCGTAGGCTACATTCCCAGAACTGGAATTACTGTGTCGAAGAGTATGAATGTTCTTAAGACTTTGACATCCAGTGCTAAATTGGTTCCCACGAGGCCTGGCCAACACTGTCTTCTACATGGGATGTGAGCGGGTCTGTGTCCTACACCCTCCTCACCCAAGCACAGAAATGTGCTTTGATGTCACAGCCTGTGATGGATGAGAAACAGCACCTCATGGTTGTTTGGCTTTGCGTCCCGATAGTCACTTGGGCTCACACTTGCAATCCCAGAACTTTGAGATGTCAGAGTGGGTGGATCACTTGAGACCAGGAATTCTACACCAGCCTGGCCAACATGGTGAAACCTCATCTCTATTAAAAACATAAAAATTAGCCAGATGTTATGGTGAATGCCTGTAATCCCAGCTAGTTAGGAGGCTGAGGCAGGAGTATTGCTTGAACTGGGAGGTGGAGATTTCAGTGAGCCAAGATCACGTCATTGCACTCCAGTCTGGGCAACAGAGCAAGACTCTGTCTCTGAAAAAAAACAAAAAAATTATCGATGGGTTCAGAATTCATGCTTCTCTGATTAAGTGGGAAAAAGCTGTCAGCAACTCTGCTGACAGGACCTGAAATTGGCCTAAATGTCTAGTACTCTAATGAATTAAGAAGAATAGATGTACTGATACTTAGGTTTGATAACATAGGAAATGTTGGCATTTTTTGACCATGCCACAGTAATAATCTAAGGTGTTTAATGCCATTTGTCACTTTTGTAAACTATAAATACTCAGTATTGATTTTTGTCTTTTTTTTCATCTGTGGCAATTAGACTGAATAAAATGAAGACCCTTTGCATGAGGTCTGTACTGGCCACCAGGGAGACTGTAGTGTTACTACAGAGAGGCCCTCCTGAGCAGGGTTTGGGCACAGTGTGACCAGCAGCACCATGACCCATATGGGCAAGTGAGGGCCTCCTGAGGACCTCGCTGAAGCTTATTCTCTTTTTTTTTTTCCTCTGAGACGGAGTCTTGCACTTTAACCCAGACTGGACTGCAGTGGCGCGATCTTGGCTCACTGCAAGCTCCGTCTCCCAGGTTCAAGAGATTCTCCTGACTCAGCCTGCTGGGTAGCTGGGATTACAGGTGCCTGCCACCATGCCCAGCTGATTTTTGTATTTTTAGTAGAGGCAGGGTTTCACTGTATTGGTCAGGCTGGTCTTGAATGCCTGTTATCCATTGTTTTATCTGGCATTGAAATGCAGGGTTTAAAAAAGAAATAGCTGGCCAGGTGCAGTAGCTCTCGCCTGTAATCCCAGCACTTTGGAAGGACGGGGTGGATAGATCACTTGAGCTCAGGAGTGCTAGACCAGCCTGAGTAACATGTCGAGACCCCGTCTCTACAAAAAATAAAAAAATTAGCCAGGCATTGTGGCATGTGCTGGTGATCCCAGCAACTTGGGGAGGCTGAGTGGGGAGGAAGGATCAATTGAGCCCAGGAGGTTGAGGCTGCAGTGAGCTATGATCATACCACCTCACTCCAGCCTGGGCCACAGGGCGAGACCCTGTCTCCAATCAAAAAAGAAGAAGAATTTTACAGTTTCTGTAATATTTTTCATTGCTATTTGTGTCATTCCTGTATTTTTCACTTTGATTACTTGGGGTGGAATGTGAGCAGTTTAGATGAAATCCATAGTCACTTCTTCAGTACGCACTGCTGTGCTCTTTTCTCCCATTTGGGCATGACTTAGGTGCCCAGCCTGGATGGATTCTGGGCTGGTCCCACTGGGGGACTGAGAATGACTTTTTGTTTTTTCGTTATATATTGCGGTTATTTTATTTCTTTTGTTAACTGCAGTGATTCTCATGGGACCAGTGTTTTATTTTTTAATACCATCAATTTTTACAGCTGACTTAAGGGAATTTTTTCCTCCATGTTTTATATCTGAGGGTGAAAACGTTTTGCTTGCATCTAGCATAGAGTACTCAGTAAGTTCTGTTTAAATTGAAGTGAACTTTATGGATGCAAAACACCAACGTACCTTTTTCCTGTCTCACTTGTTTCTTCCCAAATGTAATTGGGTTCCTGTAGCAAATGGAGTAAGGGCTCTGTGTGTCTTAACATGTATCTTTGCCACCAGAAGACCCATTTATAACTTGCTTAGATTTTGGTGGGAAGAGGAGGAAGGAAAGAGGAAGGAGATGGAGGGCCCAGTGTGGCTTGAGCATCCCAGTGCCTGACTGAGGGAGAGGGATGGGACATGGCCAGGAGACTCTGGGAGGCATCTTTGTTACTGGCCATTGTATTCCTCAAGTTCTGCTAAGAATTCTAGTCTCTTTTTACCCCAACTCTAGAATAAGGATCTTAATTATTTATTTGTGTTGTCCATTGGGAAAAATGATTTGAGATATGCATATTGTCAACAAAGGGATAGTGATGGGGTTCCTTCCCAATGTAAACTGGCCAAGCACCATGAGATTATATTGATAATCCCAGCACTTTGGGAAGCTGAGGTGGGAGGATTGCCTGAGTTCAGGAGTTCAAGACAAGCCTGGGCAATGTGGCAAGACCTTGTCTCTCCAAAAAATACAAAAATTATCCAGGTGTGGTGGTGTGTGCCTGTTGTTTTCCTAGCTACTCAGGAGGCTGAGGTGGGAGGATAGCTTGAGTTCAGGAGGCAGAAGTTGTAGTGAGCTGTAATCACACCATTGCACTCCAGCTCTAGGTGACAGAAGGATTAGAAGAAAAAGACAAAAGGAACAAATGTAGACCATCCTGATAGTGAGATGTTTAGCGCCTGGCCCAGCCACGATAGCCTGGTCCTTTCTCGGTTGCAGTTGAGGTTTCCCACCACTTGTGTGCAGGGATTCTTGAAGGCAGTGCTGGCCTCTGGCACAGGGCCACAAATATGAAAGAGAAGTAGAGCAAAAGGATCCCTAGGCACCCATGGTGGCACCAGCATGCATGAGAGGGGATGTGGTGGAGCGCACCATCATGGAGGCATGGCCCTGGGTGTGGACAGCCAGTGTGGAACCTGAGCCCCTGTGCTGCTGCTGAGAGCCTTCTGCCGTGGCAGCTCCTCTCTCTGCAGACAGCTTTCAGGAAAGTCCATGTGGAGGCCAGGCAGCTGGAATGCGTTGACTTTGGCAGCAGGAGCTGCCCAGCTTTGCTTACTCTGTGGCCCAGTACATAAGGCTCTGTGTAGAATACATGCTCACGCACATGTGGTTACTGTCTCACCCTGGCCATGGTTGGCCACTGCCCACCCCTTTCCATGAAGCTTCCTATGGGCTCAGAGGGCTCTGCCTGGGCTTGGGAAAGTAAGAGAAATGAGAAGCGAGGGTTCTTTGTAGATCAAAGGATGTTTTATAGTTTTGGTATTATTGATGTTTTGCTAAATGGATGATTTATTAGGAAAAATAAAACTGGGATTCTTGTTCATATCTGATGGTGTCAGCATATCAGCAGGAGAGCAGCTGCTTTAGGGAACTGCATGTGTGTGGAGGGCAGAACCAGAGCAGTAAGCAGAGAGCAGAGGGTGGCCTTTGTAGCTCAGGGCAGGTGTTTCCCTCCGTGGCTCCGCATGGTTCCTGACGGCCTCAGCTCTGCAGGGTGTCTTAGCCTGGTCTGAGGGCCGAGACCATCACTCCCACCATCACCGTCCATGAGTCTTTTTCTGTTTATTCTGTCCATTTCCTGGGTTCAGTCAACCTTTGTTTAAAATTTATTTTGCCTGTTTTTTGTTAACGGGAACAAAGTTTCTAAATATCGAATACTGGTGGCTTACTAATACAGCCTTTGGGGATGGACTTTGTGATGATTTTATGAGGCTTTAGGTGATGATCAAAGGACTGTACCCACCATCTTGGCTTCTGTGTGGTAACTCTTCTGTGTTACATTCTGTCCTGTAGCTGAACGGCAAACAGTGTTTTAAATTTAGATTGAAATTGAGAGGTGAGCTGAAAGATGCCAGTTTAGATGTGATCAGATTTTGTTAAAGAAATCCTAAAAAATGCCAGGATATTTTGACTTTGTAATCCTGTATTCTAAAGTTTTAGTGTTATAGTGGAAACTTTTAGTAACACAACAACAACTTTTCGTGTGTGTGTGTTTGTGTGTGTGTGTGTGTTTTGGTACAGACAGGATCTCCCTATGTTCCTCAGACCTTGAACTTCTGGCCTTAAGCAATCCTCCCTCCTCTGCCTCCCAGAGCTGTGCAATTACAGGCGTGAGCCATGGCACCCAGCCTTTCCTGCTCTTTTAAGAAGCTGGCTGTCTTGCTCATCTCCCTTAGTCCTGTATGTTTTTGTGCTGTGAGCAGGGCCGTGACGTGCACAAGACGACAACCATGGGAAATGCTGGCTGCAACGCATGGAGAAAGAATGGACTAAGGATGGGGAACATCTTCCCACCCCATCCCTGTTGATAGGTGGATCTTGAACAGAGTTGTGTTGGTGGCTGGGGTGCTGGAGCCTGTGGGGGTTTGAGCTTTGTTGTAGCCTAGTGATTTATCAACATCAGGACTTGGTCTGAGTCCTATGGAGATAGGGAATTGCTGAGGGAAGCTGTCATCAGGTGTGTGAGCTCATCTCATTTCCTTAGACTGTCAGCTTCATCTAAAAAATCTGTTTTCTGATCTTTAAGGGGCCTGGTACCTGGCCCCAGGGCCCACTGGCCTGGGCCCCCATCTTCCCTTGACTGCTCTGGCTTTTGTGCAGATGGTTTTTCTGAATTCTGTGCTGTGGCTGTGACTCTTCTTGGTTTTGCTCCCAGAGGCAGGGTTGGGGCCGCCTTTCTTGTGTTCCTCCTTTTGGAAACTGCATTCCACAGTGGCTTGTTCACTTGTATTTTCCAGTAACTCTTAAGGTCTGTGAGAGGCACATGCTCTGCTAGATATCTTCACTTATGTTCTCTTTTCTCCCTACAAAATCCCAGAAAATTGCGTTTTCCTTATTTTTATTACAAGAGGAATCTAGGCCTCAGGGGATGTTAAGGAGGTAGGGTTTGAATTCAGGATTCCATGGCTGATCAGTGAAGTGAGCGAGTGAGTCCTGGGATCCTGTTCCACCGTGTTGAGGCCAGAGGCGGTTATATTAGTGCTGTACTCTAGGAAGAGTGGTGAGGGGTGTGAGGGGGTGTTGGTGTAGCCATGAACGTGGCTGGGGATCTTTCATGCTTATCTCAAGGGTCTGAGTGTGTACATGGGGCAGCCCTTACACTCATCAGCCTGGATGTCTGTTGTTATGCTCCTGCCAGATGCAGCAGGCCTGCAGTGTGCCAGAGCAGGGCAAGGGAATCTGGGCTGGCCAGTTGCCACTGCACTCAAGGTCAAAGCTAGGCTGTTTCCAATGGCCTGTGTACCTGTCATCCTCTTCCTCCTCTGCCCAGGAAACTGGGGGCTGATGCTGGCCTTTCTGTGCATCAAACTAGGTGGTTTTGCCAGCTTCATGCCTCTTTGTCCTGGTCACAATGTCTGTGGTAGCCCAAGGCTAAAGTGAATGTGGAAGGGCTGCCACTTCTCTGGGGTGGAGAACTGGGCTTCGTTGAAAGGAACAACACTGATGTGAGCTCTCTCAGGGAGTTTGTTGGCCGAGTATCTATATGCATTCAGTGCTTGCCAAATAGTGCAGCCTTCTCAGGGGTCATGTGCAAGTCCTTAGAGCTGTCTTGACCTCTCTTTCCCTGGCCGAGTGGTCACACACATGCAGTGGCTTCCTGTTTGAGTCTGGGACCAGCTTGAGGGCAAGGGTAGTACCACTGTGTGGCAACTGTGGCTGGGGAGTGACATCTGTGATTTTCCGTGCTTCTCTATAGGCGTGTTTGTTCTTTACTTAAAATTTATCAGTTTGACTTTTGAAGTTAATGGAAGACTGAGTTTTACTATGTGGACAAAAGAGTTAATTTTTCTTATTCTTTTTTTCTGGGTGGGGAAACAGAATCTGTCTCTTTCACCCAGGTGGGAGTGCAGTGGCACGACCACAGCTCATTGCAACCTCTCCCTCCTGGGCTCAAGCCATCCTCCTGCTTCAGTCTCTCAGCCTCCCAAGTAGCTGGGACTTCAGGGGCACACCACCATGCCTGGCTAATTCTGTGTGTGTGTGTGTGTGTGTGTGTGTGCGTGTGTGTGTATTTGGTAGAGAAGGCATCTCGCCATGTTACCTAGGCTGGTCTTGAACTCCTGGACTCCAGCGATCCACCTGCCTTGGCTTCCCAAAGTGCATGGATTACAGGTGTGAGCCACTTTGCCCGGCCCAGAGGGAGTTAGTTTCTTAGGTGTGTGCAGCTGTCATGCAACAGTCCTGACAGGCTTGGGTCAGGGGTCCTGCTGGCAGGAAACACTGTCAAGGGCCTGGGAAGGCAGCTCAATGTCGCAGAGGCTTCCTGGTTTCATCTCAGTGTGTCTTTCTTTAAACCTCTGGTCGTATCATCTATTAGTCTTTTCCTTTAATATGTTTTTTTCTTTTTTCCCCCATGTTCCTTATATAAAATATGAATCTTTTCTGTCAGTCCTTTTCAGTCTTTTCCTTAAGATGCTAATGTTCCCTGTGTGCCTTCTTAGGTCGCTGTTTTCTGTCTGCATGTTCTTTTTTTTTTTTTTTTTTTTCTTTTGAGATGGAGTTTCACTCTTGTTGCCCAGGCTGAAGTGCAGTGGTGCATCTCAGTTCACTGCAACCTCTGCCTCCTGTGTGCAAGGGATTCTCCAGCCTCAGCCTCCCAAGTACCTGGGATTATAGGTGCCTGCCACCATTCCTGGCTAATTTTTTGTTTTTTTAGTAGAGACGGGGTTTCACCACATTGGCCGGGCTGATCTCAAACTCCTGACCTCAACTGATCCGCACCCCTACCTTTTGCCTCCCAAAGTGTTGGGATTACAGGCGAGAGTCACCACGCCTGTCCTGATGTTCTTAATGTTGCTGATTTATCTCCTGTTCCCTTTTCCTTTTCCCCTTCCATATTCCACAGCTGTCCGTTCTGCTGCTTCCAGGAGGACACCCTGTCCTGGCCACAAGGCTTTGTCCTGTGCTGTGTTTCATGCTTGGTGGGATCGCTTATTAGTGCGAGGGAGGCACTGAGGTCCATCTTCTTCTTCTTCAGAAGTCTGTGCTCCTTCCAGATGCCAGCACCAGAGTCCTGTGTTTGATCTCCTGCCCTGGGCTTCCCTTGTCTCTCTTTCTGTCTCCATCCAGACTATAAACACTGGGGGAGCACTTACTTGCTGCAGCCTCTGGTGCATGCATGTCTGCGTGCTGATGCCAGGCATAGCCAGCGAGCATGTTGTGTTGTCACGGTGCATAGTGGCTTCTTTGCTAGTGCATCCTTCTCAGCAGCTGCTGCTTCTCCTCTAAGACTGACCAC
Organism: Rhinopithecus bieti; assembly: GCF_001698545.2. Taxonomy (NCBI): domain Eukaryota; kingdom Metazoa; phylum Chordata; class Mammalia; order Primates; family Cercopithecidae; genus Rhinopithecus; species Rhinopithecus bieti. The sequence goes on from NW_016807875.1 coordinate 57,813, forward strand.
AAGTCTCAGAGTGCGCTGGCTCATCTGTTGTCACCCTCAGGAGTGTGACTGAGGCCGTGCTCTGGGTTTCCCATGCCCATTGTGACCTGGTGGCTCATGAGGGTCTGTGCTTCTGTCAGTGTTGCTGGCCTGAGACATGTCTGTGCAGCACGTGTGGGTGCCGACTATCAGAGAGCCTCTTGCTCACAGCACCAAACCCCTTGCTGTGTTTTTATTATTAAGAAATAGAAAACAAAGGGCATAACCAGACTTAGGTGATTTTCTGGCTGAATTTTTTCTTTTCTTTTTCTTTTTTTTTTTTTAGACGGAGTCTCCCTCTATCACCCAGACTGGAGTGCAATTATGCGATCTTGGCTCACTGCGACCTCTGTCTTCGGGGTTCAAGCAATTCTCCCTCCTCAGCCTCCTGATTAGCTGAGATTGCAGGCGTGTGCCACCATGCCTGGCTAAGTTTTTGTATTTTTAGTAGAGATGGGGTTTTACTATATTGGCTAGACTGTTCTCGGACCACTGACCTCAGGTGATCTGCCCACGTTGGCCTCCTAAAGTTCTGGGATTATTCTTTCTGGAGCCTTGCTATAGATAAGCTGGGATTTCTTGCAGTGTATTGTTTGTGAAGAACGCTGGGGGAAGATGCGAGGGATTTGAGCCCTGAGCACCAGGGTCTGAATGGAAGGAGGAGCTTCGTGGACAGGCCTTGAGGACACGTTGGTGCATTTCCTGAATTGTCCCTGTGAGAACATGCTTTACCTGCAGCAGTCAGGAAGGCTGATAGGAAAGTTACCTGTAAAGCCGGGCATGATGGCTCAGGCTTGGTGGCTCAGGCCTGTAATCCTAGCACTTTGTGAGTCTGAGGCAGGAGGATTGCTGCAACCCAGGAGTTCAAGACCAGCCTGGACAACATAGTGAGAACCCTGTTTCTACCAAAAAAAATAAATGAGCCAGGTGTGGTGGCACGTGACTGTAGTCACAGTTAGTTGGGGAAGCTGAGGTGGGAGGATCACCTGAGCCCAGGAGATCGAGGCTACAGTGAGCTGAGATCATATCACTGCACTCCAACCTGAGTTTCCAGTATGTTGGCCCAGCTGGTCTCAGACTCATGACCTTGTGATCCGCCCACCTCAGCCTCCCAAAGTGCTGGGATTACAGGTATAAGCCACCGCACTCGACCTTCCATAAGATCTTAATACTATATTCTTACTGTACCTTTTCTACATTGAGTTGGGTTTAGATACAGAAATACCATATGTTACAGTTGCTACAGTATCCAGTACAGTAGCACGCTGTCCAGGTTTATTGCCTAGTAGCCACAGGCTGCCCTACTCAGCCTCAGAGTGTGCAGTAGGCTGGACCATGCAGGTTTGTGGAAGTGTACTCCAGGATGTGTACATGATAATAAAATTGCCTGATGACTCATTTCTCAGAACATGTTCCTGTCATTAAGTGACACCTGACTGGACTGTGTTTTCTCTTCCTTTTATATTGCTAAAGTAGGGCGTCTATTATAAGCTAGTAAAAATTATTTGAGAACACCGATTCTGGAGAAAAACTGCCATGAAATTCATTTAGAAATAACCACAGAAAAATATGAACAGGGAAAGGTTTTGTTGTGTCCCTTCCTTGACTCTATGGTGTCACCAGGTTAACTGGTGTGGGTAGTTGTCCTGTGAGACCGTGTGACGAGGTGTCTGGCTGTGGTGTGGACCATGGCCCTGGTAGGATGGGAGAGGAGAAGTTATTAGATGTCTCTTTTTGGAAATCTGATTTCAGTTTTATTTTAAACAACATACTACATTATGGTGGTCTGTGAACACAATATTTGTCTACGAATTCACTTTAAAGGAAAGAATGCCAACCGACAGGCAACAGTGTGATTTACAGTGTTTCTTTATTTGTGTAGTACATTCAGCCTCAAAGGGGCATTTGGATACATGATGCCTTTCATCCTCAGAATGTCTTTGTCAGGCATGGCTGAGCACATGGCCACCTGTGCCTGTCCCTGCCTGTTTTCCAGGCTTCACCTCTGTGGTCCTGTAGGAAGGTTAAACATGCCACTTGGTGGCGTGCAGAGTTTCTCACCTTCAGGATCCATAATAGCAACTGTGTCTGTCTTCTCCTGACCCAGGCATTTGCCTGATAGAGTGCTGGTAACTTTGCCAGTCAACAGCGTTTTCAAAGGCAGCTTTTCCTTCTCTTCGCTTTACCCCATACCCTTCAAACTAATGGCTTATTTTCTGAAAGACACTAGAATAACAAGATCATATTTTGTGGCTCTTAATGCTTTAAAAGTAGAGGAAAATTTTTCCCAGTAGGAGGCATAATAGGGTTGTACCTTTTCAATGTTTTCAGTGAAGGCGATTTTTTCATGTCCTTTGATTCCAAAAATGTGTTGCTTCCTGCAGTTCAGTTTTCCTTAGTTACACAGATGTTGACGGTCTCAGAGTCTTTGTTCATGATTTAGTGCCTTGGTGAGGGTGGATAAGAGACTAGAACGGGGTGCTACAGTAGTCCAAACTGGGCTCTACAGTAGCCCAAACTGGGCTTTCCCTCTCAGCCCCACACTGCCTGAGGCTGGTGGGTCGAGCCACCTATGGGCTGTGCTCATGACTGTCTGTTGGTGCTAAGAGGACTCCTGGTTCTTCACAAACATGTGCCTGGTTTGCAGCCTACATGTGGTGTGGTGTTTGCTCTGAGAGTTTCTTGTAGTTTGGAATTTTAGTTATAAGTTTGCCACGTTCTGAGTCTCTTGCATTCTTTCACCCTGTTTTAATTTTATAATCTTGCTACCACTCTTTGCCCTATAAATAGAAAGATATGTTTTTGTTTTGCTTTTTTAAGAGACAAGTCTTGATCTGTTGCCCAGACTGGAGTGCAGTCATGGCTTACTGCAGCCTCAACTCTTGGACTCAAACGATGTCCCTTCCTCAGCCTTCCAAGTAGCTGGGACTCCAAGCGTATGTCACCACACCTGCCTAATTTTTTTTATTTTTATTTTTTTAGAAGTGGGCTTGCTCTGCTGCCCACATTGGCCTCAAACTTCTGGCCTCCAGTAATCCTCCTGCCTCACCCTCTGAGTAGCTGGGATTAAAAGCACTTGCTGTCCTACTCACCTAAAGCAGCATTTTGAACCCCTTCTCGGGGATGCGTAGGGCTTTTATATAAGTGGTTGCCAGCCTTTGTCTGTTTGGGGGTGTACTTTTTTTTTTAAGCCGCTGTCATTGCCTAGTTGTCCTAGTTGAGCATGTGTCCAGTTACTTTATCTGTGGGCTTCCTGGGGTGCTCTCCCAGATTGCAGGGCCTCCCTTACTGATAAGCTTCCTCTGGACTTGGGTTCCCCACTCTGCCCTTACCTGCGTGCTCTCTGCTGCTCCCTACCATAGCAGATCCTCCAGGAGACTTGTGTCCTCAGAGGAGATCTGGATGGATGAGCTTCTCCATGTTCTTCCACGCGTGGCGCTGGGGCCAGTCAGGATTGGGGAGGAGGCCACACAGGATTGTTCACAACATCTTTGTGACTGGTATGAGTTAGTACACATTAAATGCTTCCTGTAAGTGTCCGTAAAGCAGAAGAGAGGTAGCAGATCAGGCCCTAGGGAGTACAGAGTCCCTCTGCCAACAGGAAGTTTCTCAGCAGTGTTTTACCTGAAAGCGCGAGGGCACCTCACACTGAGTGGTTGATGACGTGTCTGTGCGCAGTGATGACAGCAGCGTTCAAAGTCACCCGCCACCACACAGCTGAGTGACCTTGGTAGTGTTGGGCACCTCCTAAGGCAGTGCTTACGTGGAGCCTGGTGTTTGATGGTGGGGGGGCCGAGGTAACTGACCTTACTCCAGAGCTGGAGCCCAGGCTGAAAGGAGGGCCCCATTGGAAGGCTAGGGTGCCCTGCTTTTTTGGGAGCGGCACAGTGCTGGCCCTGATTGGGTTCTGTCCCCCGGGAGAGCCTGAATTGTCTGTAGACCCCCGCGCTACCTCAGCCCTCAGTGTCCCCCACCCCACCTCCTCCCGCTGTGCCGTCCCCTCCCACCTCATTCCACAGAGCCCTCACCCTACCTTATGCCACAGAGTTGCCCCTCACCTCAGCCCGAAGACCTCCCCATCGCAACTGGCAGAACCCCTCCCCTTCTACTCACTGTGCAGAACCGCCCCCACACCTCCTCTCACAGAATCACCTGCTTCACCTCACCCCACAATGCTGTCCCCCTCACAGCTCACCCAAGGCTTAAACTCCCAGGCCCAGTCAATCATCCCACCTCCTCAGTAGGTGTGCACAACCATACCCATACAATTTTTAAATGTCCATCTAGAGACCAGGTCTTCCTATCATTCCCACTATGCTCTTGAAGTCCTGGAGTCAAATGATCTTCCACCCTCGGCTTCCTCATGTGTTAGGTACAGGCTGAGCCACTACCTAAATTTAAATGGATGTGCCTACCAATTTAAATAAGCGCTCAATCCCAGATACCTTATTGTGGCTTGCTAAGATTAGGAGTTCATGTTAACTATACATTAATATCACTGAGACAAGCCTCATCCTTTCTACAAAGTACTGGTGTAAGTAAAGTGTAGGCACCCATACATAATTGGCTCCACATTTCACCTGCCTTTATTGGAAGGGCTGTGCTTTCCTGCAGTAAACTGTAGGTCCTCATCTTTACTCTAAAAGTTACACAGATTCAATGCCTTATGGAAAAATCGGGGTTTCCATTATTAAAGAGGTCCATGGACAGAGAGCGAAACTTGATGTGGGAGTCTCTTGAGGCTGCTGTGAGAAATCACCACAGACCAGGAACTTCAACAGCAAGGATTTGTTCTCCTAAGGCTCTGAGACCCAAGTTGTCTGCAGGGCTGGTTTCTTCTGGGATGCTGTGGTCGGGGGCAACTGCTCCAGGCCTCTCTCCAGGTTCTAGGGGATGGGGGCAGTCTCTTGTGTGCCCAGGCTTGTGGGTGCATCACCATGATCTCTGTCTCCACCTTCACAGGGTGTTCTCCCTGTGTGCACATCTCAGTGTCCACACTTGCCCTTTCTAGAAGGAAACTAGTCCTGTGGGGTGAGGGCCTACCTTAGTGTAGTGATCTCACCTTGATCATTGGTAAAGACCCTGTTTCCCAGGAAGGCCATAGTCTGTGTTGTTGTGGGGCTACGACTTCAACATATCGTTTTTTGGGGGGACACATTCCAACTCATAACACTAGCAAATAAAGTATAGAGAAGAAAGTACAAATTGTGTGTCATCCTACCACCCAAGATAAAACATCTAAATCTAAAATGTTGAAAATATCATGTACTTTTTATGAAATGAGGATTACACTGTATATAAAGTTTCACGTTCCGCATTTTAAAGCTTAGCATTAATTTCCCATTTTCCCTATGATATCTAGTGGCTGCATAAACAAGTGAGAAATTTAATGCCAAGTATAGTGGCTCATGCTGTAATCCCAGCACTTTGGGAGGCCAAGGTGGTGAATCATGAGGTCAGGAATTCGAGACCAGCCTGGCTAACGTGGCAAAACCCCATCTCTACTAAAAATACAAACGGTACCAGGTGTGGTGGTGGTCATCTGTAATCCTAGCTAATTGGGAGGCTGAGGTAGGAGAATTGCTTGAACTCAGGAAGTGGGAGTTGCAGTGAGTTGAGATTGTGCCATAGCACTTCAACCTGGGCGACAGAGCAAGACTTCGCCTGGGGAGCGGGAGGTAGGGGAGGAAAGAGAGAAATGTATAATGCTGAGGAAACTTGAGGACCAGTGTGTTGTGGATTTGTCCACATGCATGCAGGGCCTCCCTTTCCATCTTGGTCTTGGGCGCCATGCCAGACAGCACCAGGGCAGAAGGGGAAGTGTTTGTGAACCTGAGGGGGGCAGAGCCTATGAGAGGGCATCTGTAGAGGGTGGAGGGCGTCAGGTGTCATAGGTGTGTGCAGCTGGTCCTGGTGGCTGCAGGGGTTCCTGTCAGATGACCAGCCTCCAGCACAGGGAGACCTGGGGCAGAGGCTGCCCTCTGTTGTGTCACTTGACTTCTTGGTCCTGGTGCACTGGACCTCCCTGTGCTCTGGGAGCAGACTGTGCTGTGTGAATCCAAGGCCTGTGCTGCGGGACAGGCCTTTTTGTCTTTCTGACAGTACGGTCACTTTTAAAATAGTAGACTTTATTTTATTTTATTTTTTATTTTTTCTGAGTCGGAGTCTCGCTCTGTCGCCCAGGCTGGAGTGCAGTGGCTGGATCTGAGCTCACTGCAAGCTCCGCCTCCCGGGTTCACGCCATTCTCCTGCCTCAGCCTCCCGAGTAGCTGGGACCACAGCCGCCCGCCACCTCGCCCGGCTAGTTTTTTGCATTTTTTAGTAGAGAAGGGGTTTCACCGTGTTAGCCAGGATGGTCTCGATCTCCTGACCTCGTGATCTGCCCATCTCAGCCTCACAAAGTGCTGGGATTACAGGCTTGAGCCACCGTGCCCAGCCTGTATTTTTTTTAGTAGAAATGGGGTTTCACCATGTTAGCCAGGATGTTCTCAATCTCCTGACATCATGATCTGCCACCTTGGCCTCCTAAAGTGGTGGGATTACAGTGTCAGCCACCGTGCCTGGATAAGGGTTTTCTAAATATACAATCATGTTTTTTGACTTCCTCCTTTATTTTATCCTAACTGAATACCCTTTATTTCTTTCTCCTGCCTGATTGCCCTGGCCAGAACTTCCAAAACTATGCAGAATAGGAGCGGTGAGGGAGGGCATCCCTGTCTTGTGCCAGTTTTCAAAGGGAATATTTCCAGTTTTTGCCCATTCAGTATGATACTGGCTGTGCATTTGTCATAAATAGCTCTTATTATTTTGAAATACGTTCCATCAATACTAGTTTATTGAGAGTTTTTATCATGAAGAGTTGTTGCATTTTATTGAAGGCCTTTTCTGCATCTGTTGAGATCATATTGTGATTTTTGTCTTTGGTTCTGTTTATGTGATGGATTATGTTTATTGATTTGCATATGTTGAACCAGCCTTGCATCCCAGGGATGAAGCTCACTTGATCATGGTGGATAAGCTTTTTGATGTGCTGCTGGATTCAGTTTGACAGTGTTTTATTGGGGATTTTCGCATCGATGTTCATCGGATATGTTGGTCTAAAGTTCTTTTTTGCTGTTATTTTGTCTCTGGCAGGCTTTGGTATCAGTATGATGCTGGCCTCATAAAATGAGTGAGGGAGGATTCCCTCTTTTTCTATTGATCAGAATAATTTCAGAAGGAAGGGTACCAGCTCCTCCTTGTACCTCTGGTAGAATTTGACTGTGAATCTGTCTGCTCCTGGACTTTTTTTTGCTTGGTAGGTTCTTAATTGTTGCCTCAATTTCAGAGCCTACTATTGGTATATTCAGGGATTCAATGTCTTCCTGGTTTAGTCTGGGGAGAGTGTAGGTGTCCAGGAATTTATCTATTCCTTCTAGATTTTCTAGTTTATTTGCATTGAGGTGTTTATAGTATTCTCTGATGGTAGTTTGTATTTCTATGGGATTGGTGGTGATATCCCCTTTATTTTTTATTGCGTCTATTTGGTTCTTCTCTCTTTTCTTCTTTATTTGTCTTGCTAGTGGCCTATCTGTTTTGTTGATCTTTTTAAAAAACCAGCTCCTGGATTCACTGAATTTTTGAAGGTTTTTTTGTGTCTTCATCTCCTTAGTTTTGCTCTAATCTTAGTTATTTCTTGTCTTCTGCTAGCTTTTGAATTTGCTCTTGCTTCTCTAGTTCTTTTAATTGTGATGTTAGGATGTCGATTTTAGATGTTTCCTGCTTTCTCTTGTGGGCATTTAGTGCTATAAATTTCGCTCTACACACTGCTTTAAATGTGTCCCACAGATTCTAGTACATTGTGTCTTTGTTCTCATTGATTTCAAAGAATATCTTTATTCTTGCCTTCATTTCGTTATGTACCCAGTAGTCATTCAAGAGCAGGTTGTTCAGTTTCCATGTGGTTGTGCAGTTTTGAGTGAGTTTCTTAATCCTGAGTTCTAATTTGATTGCACTGTGGTCTGAGAGACAGTTCGTTGTGATTTCTGTTCTTTTACATTTGCTGAGGAGTACTTTACTTCCAACTATGTGGTCCGTTTTGGAATAAGTGCGATGTGGTGCTGAGAAGAATGTATATTCTGTTGATTTGGGGTAGAAAGTTCTGTAGATGTCTATTAGGTCCGCTTGGTGCAGAGATGAGTTCAAGTCCTGGATA